>NC_133126.1:39545304-39858876 GCF_048418815.1 Hemitrygon akajei | reverse complement strand
CACTGTTGTGGGATTAGAGGTGCCAGCGAACTTGCTGCTGTTTCTAAGTGGAAATTGTAAAGGCTGGAAACTGATACCTTTTCTTCCTACTCAAGGCTGCTCAGGAGGGCACCATGCAGTTTGTGCACTGAACTCAGGCTAACAAAGTAAAGCAAAGCTGCAAGTACAGGGGTCATAGGTTCCAGAAGAACCTATATGAGCACTTGAATTGCTAGGGCAGAGAAGGTTATGGGCCAAGTACTGGAAAAGGTTCTGAGTATAAAGGTGTACTGGATGGGTGGAATAGACATTTTCTGTACTGTATGACTTCATATTTCTATGGCTCTATGACACTACCAATGAGCCTCGACAGAATAGACTATCTTCCTCATCCTTCGTGATCTCCTGAGGAAGACAATGCTTACTGAATTGCAAAATGGAGTCCTGATGAAGGGTCTCAACCTGAAACGTTGACTGTTTATTCTCTTCTATTGACACTGCTTGACGTGCCATGTTCCTCCAGCATTCTGTATGTATTGCTCAAGATTTTCATTATCCGTAGAATCTCTTGTGTTGACAGCTTGCTGATTTTACCACTGCACTGTGCAGTTGGTGAGCTGCCTTGTTCAAGCTAATGTGCCCAAGTTTCTAGACCCTGCAGGACATTTCAAATGTTGTCTGAGATACCTGCTTTCCTAACACTCAAATATACAGATCAGATGTGACACAGCTGTAGGCATAGTCTTACTGTCTAACATCATTGTATCTGTATTTAACCTTGAAACTAACAGCCTAACAACACTATCTGGCAATGGCACTTGAAGGCTTTCTATTGGTGTCATTATTGACAGTCCCCTAAATGTATAACTAGCACCAATCAGATATAACAATGCTCCCATGAGATGCTTTTGCTGCTGTGAGCTAATGTGAATCTGACATTTGGAAAGTTCCACCCAAAGTAAATGATGCTACATTCATAAAACACTTATTATCAAATTCCCAGTGGTTTGATACTAGGGGACTGTTGTCCCTCTCAAGGTCAAGACACACAAGCACTATAGAATAGGACACATTGCATTAGAAAACATCCTGAAAGGTGGTAAAGGTGCATTGGTGATGGTAGTCACCAAACAGTCTCAGCGGCAAGGAAGCAAATCTATAGAAAGGACTTGCTGGGGTACCACCAGAGGTTTGAGAGTTAAAAATAGGAATGCTCAAAGGAACTGATAAAATTCAAGAAGATAACAATAAAGATGATATAAATGAGGCTGAAAATGGAAATGATGTGTCTACTGAGATACAGTGAGAAGCTTTTATTTGCATGCCATCGAGAGAGATTACTCCATACATAAGCACAACAGCTCTACAAAGAGATAATTAGGCTGTCATGTCGATTCAGGGGATAAATGCAAATACGTGCATTGATACCATGACATCATTCTCTGATGGAACAGAATGTGTAGTTGCAATCATTATGCCACTCTCTGCTGAGGCAGCCTAATGCAATATTGCATTTGGGCTTGAGAGACATCCTCCAAATCAGAGGTGAGGTGGACTGCTCGGAGATTGGCTGGAATGCAGGCGAGAGTTCGGTGAACAAGGGCACAATGAAATTGAGCCAGCTTACAACAGCTGAATTTCTAATTGCATTATCAATATGAAGAGCTAACCACTTCCACATCTTCAAATTGTAAATAATTTAATTTAACCAGAAGGTTCACCAGATTGATTCCTGGGATGGCAGGACTTTCATATGAAGAAAGACTGAATCGTCTAGGCTTATACTCACTGGAATTTAGAAGATTGAGGGGGGATCTTATTGAAACGTATAAAATTCTAAAGGGATTGGACAGGCTAGATGCAGGAAGATTGTTTCCGATGTTGGGGAAGTCCAGAACGAGGGGTCACAGTTTAAGGATAAAGGGGAAGCCTTTTAGGACCGAGATGAGGAAAAACTTCTTCACACAGAGAGTGGTGAATCTGTGGAATTCTCTGCCACAGGAAACAGTTGAGGCCGGTTCATTGGCTATATTTAAGAGGAAGTTAGATATGGCCCTTGTGGCTAAAGGGATCGGAGGTATGGACAGAAAGCAGGTACAGGGTTCTGAGTTGGATGATCAGCCATGACCATACTGAATGGCAGTGCAGGCTTGAAGGGCTGAAAGACCTACTCCTGAACCTATTTTCTATGTTTCTATGTTTAAAAAATTGTATGTTTTTTTTTTAATTAAGGGGGAATTAAAAGAAGACCACTAAGAACTGACTAATATCACATTGCATGACTCATACTTCATTGGCATGTCCTGTAATTGTGGTAAAGAATGCTGCTTATGTAAAATAACAACACAAAGAAAGCTAGGGACACTGCAGGCTGGTATTAAAACTGGTTGTGCATCATTCTGTGAGCTGTGGTAACTGCTGATGGTGGGATTTTACGTAGGCAAGCTCTTCACCTGTCTGAATACAGTCAGGTGGTCCATCTGTCTACACATATGGACCCCTCTGCAGTATCAACAAGAGCAGTAAAAGCATGTGGTGAGCCAGCGTGGCACCTGTAAGTGTTAATCAGTATATGGTTGCTTCGGGGAGGTTGAAAGGCTTGGGTTAGCCAAGCAGGGCAGAGGAAGGTTCAGCTTACTCCTACCCAGAGGATCAATTGACCTTGCAAGACATCCAGAGGCTGCAGGGTCATTTTAACTCCCCGGAATATGCAGTAACCCATTCATGGCACTGGGAGTTTTATGAATCATCCCCTGATTGAAACTGACTCATATTCTGGGCACCTTCTCCATACTGCAGGCAATTGTGCATGCTCCTATGGTCTTCAGGTTGCCCACATAGAACATTTCGATTGAATTCTCTAACAATTTCCAACAGCATTGAACTGCAATGCTCCTTCAAGATCTGTAGTGATCTATAATATCAGTGGACTCATCACTGTTTCCTATATCTCCAACCCTACAGTCACACGCAGCACCAGCACATATAAGATAGAAAGCACATATAAGATATCAGTAAAATACAGTCACACAAATAAATATAGTCCAAGACCCCGAGCCCATCAATGTTTCAGCAGAATGCAGTCAAACCCGATACGATTTGTCTTCTGCTGCGTGAACACTGGGGGGCAGCGCCAACTCCAGCTTGGACATCATGCCATGCCCAGTGCTCCAGTGGAACACACTGACTCCAACGTCTCTCTCCTGTAAACAGGTGATATCACAGTTTGAGGTCATGCAGCTCCCCGCTGTCCAACCCTTCTGTCTGCCAGTGAATCAGTGAGTTGTTCTTGCAGCCAATGATCATCTAAAAACCCCTTAAACATGACCCCACTTCATGCACTCTCTTGGGCAGTGCATTACAGGTACTCATTAACTTCTGGGTGAAAGAAGTGCCCTTCATATCCACTCTGATTCCCTTTTCCCTCATTCTAAATCTAAGCTCCCTGGTTTTATCTGCCTCTGATATCGCACCTCCCTGGTGCAAGGGTCAAGGATGTCTCTGAGCGGCTGCAGGACATTCTGGAATGGGAGGGTGAACAGCCAGTGGTCATGGTGCACATAGGTACCAACGATATGGGTAAAAAATGGGATGAGGTCCTACAAGGTGAATTTCGGGAGTTAGGAGATAAACTAAAAAGTAGGACCACAAAGGTAATAAACCTCTGGATTACTACCAGTGCCACGTGCTAGTCAGAGTAGAAATAGGAGGATATTTCAGATGAATATGTGGCTTGAAAAATGGTGCAAGGGGGAGGGATTCAAATTTCTGCGGCATTGGAACCAGTTCTGGGGGAGGTGGGACCAGTATAAACAGGACGGTCTGCACCTGGGCTGGACTGGAACCAAAGTCCTAGGGGGAGCGTTTGCTACTGCTGTTCAGGAGGCTTTAAACTAATCTGGCAGGGGGATGGGAACAAGTGCAGAGAGACAGAGGGGTGTAAAATGAGGGTAGAAGCAAAAAGTAGTAAGGTGAAAAGTAAAAGTGGCAGGCAGGCAAATCCAGGGCAAAAAGCAAAAAGGGCCACTTTTCAACATAATTGTATAAGGGCTAAGAGTGTTGTAAAAACAAGCCTGAAGGCTTTGTGTGTCAATGCAAGGAGCATTCGTTACAAGGTGGATGAATTGAATGTGTAGATAGTTATTAATGAATATAATATAGTTGGGATCACAGAGACATGGCTCCAGGGTGACCAAGGATGGGAGCTCAACATCCAGAGATATTCAACATTCAGGAGGGATAGACAGGAAAGAAAAGGAGGTGGGGTAGCATTGCTGGTTAGAGAGGAGATTAATGCAATAGAAAGGAAGGACATTAGCCTGGAGGATGTGGAATCGATATGGGTAGAGCTACATAACACTAAGGGGCAGAAAATGCTGGTGGGAATTGTGTACAGGCCACCTAACAGTAGTAGTGAAGTTGGGGATGGCATTAAACAGGAAATTAGAAATGCGTGCAATAAAGGAACCATAGTTATAATGGGTGACTTCAATCTACATATAGATTGGGTAAACCAAATTGGTAAGGGTGCTGAGGAAGAGGATTTCTTGGAATGTATGCGGGATGGTTTTCTGAACCAACATATCGAGGAACCAACTAGAGAGCAGGCCATTCTAGATTGGGTATTGAGCAATGAGGAAGGGTTAGTTAGCAATCTTGTCGTGCGAGGCCCCTTGGGAAAGAGTGACCATATTATGGTGGAATTCTTCATTAAGATGGAGAGTGACATAGTTAATTCAGAAACAAAGGTTCTGAACTTAAAGAAGGGTAACTTTGAAGGTATGAGACGTCAATTAGTTAAGATAGACTGGCAAATGATACTTAAAGGGTTGTCGGTGGATATGCAATGGCAAGCATTTAAAGATCGCATGGATGAACTACAACAATTGTTCATCCCAGTTTGGCAAAAGGATAAACCAGGGAAGGTAGTGCACCCATGGCTGACAAGGGAAATTAGGGATAGTATCAAGTCCAAAGAAGAAACATATAAATTAGCAAAAAAAAGCGGCACACCTGAGGACTGGGAGAAATTCAGAGACCAGCAGAGGAGGACAAAAGGCTTAATTAGGAAAGAGAAAAAAGATTATGAGAGAAAGCTGGCAGGGAACATAAAAACTGACTGTAAAAGCTTTTATAGATATGTGAAAAGAAAAAGATTGGTCAAGACAAATGTAGGTCCTTTACAGTCAGAAACAAGTGAATTGATCATAGGGAACAAAGACATGGCAGACCAATTGAATAACTACTTTGGTTCTGTCTTCACTAAGGAGGACATAAATAATCTTCTGGAAATAGTAAGGGACCGAGGGTCTAGTGAGATGGAGGAACTGAGGGAAATACATGTTAGTAGGGAAGTGGTGTTAGGTAAATTGAAGGGATTAAAGGCAGATAAATCCCCAGGGCCAGATGGTCTGCATCCCAGAGTGCTTAAGGAAGTAGCCCAAGAAATAGTGGATGCATTAGTGATAATTTTTCAAAACTCCTTAGATTTTGGATTAGTTCCTGAGGATTGAAGGGTGGCTAATGTAACCCCACTTTTTAAAAAAGGAGGGAGAGAGAAACCGGGGAATTATAGACCGGTTAGTCTGACATCGGTGGTGGGGAAAATGCTAGAGTCAGTTATCAAAGATGTGATAACGGCACATTTAGAAAGAGGTGAAATCATCGGACAAAGTCAGCATGGATTTGTGAAAGGAAAATCATGTCTGACAAATCTTATAGAATTTTTTGAAGATGTAACTAGTAGAGTGGATGGGGAGTGCCAGTGGATGTGTCAGATTTTCAAAAGGCTTTTGACAAGGTCCCACACAGGAGATTAGTGTGCAAATTTAAAGCACACGGTATTGGGGGTATGGTATTGATGTGGATAGAGAATTGGTTGGCAGACAGGAAGCAAAGAGTGGGAGTAAACGGGATCTTTTCAGAATGGCAGGCAGTGACTAGTGGGGTACCGCCAAGCTCAGTGCTGGGACCCCAGCTGTTTACAATATATATTAATGATTTAGACGAGGGAATTAAATGCAGCATCTCCAAGTTTGCAGATGACACGAAGCTGGACGGCGGTGTTAGCTGTGAGGAAGATGCTAAGAGGATGCAGGGTGACTTGGATAGGTTAGGTGAGTGGGCAAATTCATGGTAGATGCAATTTAATGTGGATAAATGTGAGGTTATCCACTTTGGTTGCAAGAACAGGAAAACAGATTATTATCTGAACGGTGGCCGATTAGGAAAAGGGGAGATGCAACGAGACCTGGGTGTCATTGTACACCAGTCATTGCAGGTGGGCATGCAGGTACAGCAGGCAGTGAAAAAGGCAAATGGTATGTTGGCATCCATAGCAAAAGGATTTGAGTACAGGAGCAGGGAGGTTCTACTGCAGTTGTACAAGGCCTTGGTGAGACTGCACCTAGAATATTGTGTGCAGTTTTGGTCCCCTAATCTGAGGAAAGACATTCTTGCCCTAGAGGGAGTACAGAGAAGGTTCACCAGATTGATTCCTGGGATGCCAGGACTTTCATATGAAGAAAGATTGGATCGACTAGGCTTATACTCACTGGAATTTAGAAGATTGAGGGGAGATCTTATTGAAACGTATAAAATTCTAAAGGGATTGGACAGGCTAGATGCAGGAAGATTGTTTCCGATGTTGGGGAAGTCCAGAATGAGGGGTCACAGTTTAAGGATAAAGGGGATGCCTTTTAGGACCGAGATGAGGAAAAACTTCTTCACGCAGAGAGTGGTGAATCTGTGGAATTCTCTGCCACAGGAAACAGTTGAAGCCGGTTCATTGGCTATATTTAAGAGGAAGTTAGATCTGGCCCTTGTGGCTAAAGGGATCGGGGGTATGGAGAGAAAGCAGGTACAGGGTTCTGAGTTGGATGATCAGCCATGATCATACTGAATGGCGGTGCAGGCTCAAAGGGCCGAATGGCCTACTCCTGCACCTATTTTCTATGTTTCTATGGAAAAGTTTCTTGCCATTTGCCCTTCATAAATTTATAAACCTCAGTTAAGTTCCCACTTAAACTCTTTATTTCCCTGGAGAAATACCCAGCATCTCCAGTCTCTCCTCATGATTGAACTGCACCATCCTTGGTAACATCCTGGTGAATCCTCTCTGCACCCTCTCTAGCATTATCACATTCTGTCTATAATACTGTACTCTATTTGATATCTAATCTAAGTTTTATAAAGATGGCCATAACCTCCTGCTTATGCATTTAATGCCCTGACCAATTAAGTTCAATGTCTCATATACCTTCCTGACCAATTGTACATTCACCTGCTAGGATCCTTGGACTTGTGCACTGTTGAGCTGTGAAATCGAAGCAAGAGGCTGAGAGTCAAGGACTGAAGACATCTTGGAGAGAAGCCATTTTTTTACTGCTCAGGGAAAAGTGGCTAGACTGCGCAGGTGCGTGACGTAACGTGCCAAAGGTTTTAAAAAAAAGATCGCCATATACAGCGGCCATCATCGGAGTGGACTGAGTCAGAGTGGGACAGCTTTGGCTCAACAGGCTTTGGCGTGAACAGGCAGAGGGAGATCTCTGGTCTCCCTGACAACGATACCTGCAAGAAGTGCATCCAGCTGCAGCTCCTAACAAACCGCATTAGGGAACTGGAGCAGGAGCTGGATGACCTCCGGATCATTCGGGAGAATGAGGAGTTTATAGATAGTAGTTTCAGGGAGGTAGTTACGCCAAAGGAGCAGCGCACAGGTAATTGGATTACCGTCAGGCGAGGGAAAGGGAAAGGGCAGGCAGAGCAGGGTTCCCCTGTGGCCATTCCCCTCAACAACGAGTATACTGATTTGGATACTGTTGGGGGGGGGATGACTTACCTGGGACAAGCTGTGGCAGCTGGATCTCTGGCACTGAGTCTGGTTCTGCAGTGCAGAAGGGAGGGAGGAAGAAGAGGAGAGCAGTAGTGATAGGGGACTCGATAGTTGGAGGTACAGACAGGAGGTTCTGTGGTCGCGACAGAGACTCCCAGATGGTTTGTTGCCACCCGGGTGCCAGGGTCAGGGATGTCTATGATCGCGTGCACAGCATTCTGAAATGGGAGGGTGAGCAGCCAGATGTCATGGTACACATCGGTACCAATGATGTATGTAGGAAGGAAGAGTGAGGAGGTCCTGAAGAGTGAGTATAGAGAGTCTGGTAGGAAGTTAAAAAGCAGGACCTCGAGGGTGGTAATCTCAGGATTGCTACCTGTGCCACGTTCCGGTGAGGGTAAGAATAGGATGCTCTGGAGGATGAACACGTGGCTGAGGAACTGTTGTAGGGGAAACACAAGGAAATCTGCAGATGCTGGAAATTCAAACAACAACACACACAAAATGCTGGTAGAACACAGTAGGGGGCAGGGTTTCAGATTTCAGGATCTTTGGGACCTCTTCTGGGGCAGGTGGGAGCTATACAAGAGAGACGGGTTACACCTGAACTACAGGGGGACCAATTTCCTTGCAGGGAGGTTTGTTAGTTCTACTGGAGGGGCAGGGTGGGAGGGGGGGGTTTAAACTAGATTTGCAGGGGGATGGGAACCAGAGTGCCAGAGTAGATAGTGGAGCAGGGGTGAAATAAATTATGTTAAAGGTTCTTGCAAAGTCACAAATAGTAGGGTTGTGTGTGGTGGTAATAATCTTCTGAGGTGTGTCTATTTCAATGTGAGGAGTATTGTGGGGAAGGCTGACAAGCTGAGGGCCTGGATTGACACATGGAATTATAACATTGTAGCCATTAGTGAAGCTTGGCTACAGGAGGGGCAGGACTGGCAGCTTAATGTTCCAGGGTTCTGATGTTTCAGAGGTGATAGAGGCAGAGGGATGGAGGGTGGGTGATGGCATTGCTAGTCAGGGAAAATGTTACAGCACTGCTCAGGCAGGACAGATTAGAGGGCTTGTTTACCGAGGCTATATGGGTGGAGCTGAGAAACAGGAAAGGTAAGACCATATTAATGGGGTTGTATTATAGACCACCCAATAGTCAGCGAGAATTGGAGGAGCAAATCTGCAGAGAGATAGCAGACAACTGCAGGAAACATAAAGTTGTGATAGTAGGGGATTTTAATTTTCCACATATTGATTGGGACTCCCATACTGTTAAAGGTCTAGATGGGTTAGAGTTTGTAAAATGTGTTCAGGAAGGTTTTCTAAATCAATATATAGAGGTACCGACTAGAGAGGATGCAATATTAGATCTCCTATTAGGAAACGAGTTAGGACAGGTGACGGAAATGTGTGTAGGGGAACACTTTGGTTCCAGTGACCACAACGCCATTAGTTTCAACTTGATCATGGATAAAGATAGATCTGGTCCTCAGGTTGAGGTTCTAAACTGGAAAAAGGCCAAATTTGAAGAAATGAGAAAGGATCTAAAAAGCGTGGATTAGGACAGGTTGTTTTCTAGCAAGGATGTCGTTGGTAAGTGGGAGGTCTTCAAAAAAGAAATTTTGAGAGTACAGAGTTTGTATGTCCCTGTCAGGATTAAAGTCAAAGTGATTATGAATAAGGAACCTTGGTTGTCTAAGGATATTGGAACTCTGATAAAGAAGAAGAGAGAGATGTATGACATGTATAGGAAACAGGGAGTAAATAAGGTACTTGAGGAGTACAAAAGGTGCAAAAAATACTTAAGAAAGAAATCAGGAGGGCTAAAAGAAGACATGAGGTTGCTTTGGCAGTCAAGGTGAAGGATAATCCAAAGAGTTTCTGCAAGTATATTAAGAGCAAAAGGATAGTAAGGGATAAAATTGGCCCTCTTGAAGATCAGAGTGGTTGGCTATGTATGGAACCAAAAGAAATGGGGGAGATCTTAAATGGGTTTTTTGCATCTGTATTTTCTAAGGAAACTGGCATGGAGTCAATGGAAATAAGTCAAACAAGTAGTGAGGTCATGGAACCTATACAGATTGAAGAGGAGGAGGTGCTTGCTATCTTGGGGCAAATCAGAGTAGATAAATCCCCAGGACCTGACAGGATATTCCCTCAGACCTTGAAGGAGACTAGTGTTGAAATTGCAGGGGCCCTGGCAGATATATTTAAAATGTCGATATCTAAGGGTGTGGTGCCGGAGGATTGGAGGATAGCTCATGTTGTTCAGTTGTTTAAAAAAGGCTCTAAAAGTAATCCGGGAAATTATCAGCCAGTAAGTTTGATGTCGGTAGTAGGTAAATTATTGGAAGGAGTACTAAGAGATAGGATCTACAAGTATTTAGATAGACAGGGACTTATTAGGGAGAGTCAACACGGCTTTGTGCATGATAGGTCATGTTTAAAAAATCTATTAGAGTTTTTTGAGGAAGTTACAAGGAAAGTGGATGAAGGGAAGGCAGTGGATGTTGTCTACATGGACTTCAGTAAGGCCTTTGACAAGGTCCCGCATGGGATGTTAGTTAGGAAGATTCATTTGCTAGGTATACATGATGAGGTAGTAAATTGGATTAGATATTTGCTCAATGGAAGAAGCCAGACTGTGGTAGTGGAGGATTGCTTCTCTGAGTGGAGGCTTGTGACTAGTGGTATGCCACAGGGATCAGTGCTGAGTCCATTGTTATTTGTCCTCTATATCAATAATCTGGATGATAATGTAGTAAATTGGATCAGCAAATTTGCTGATGATACAAAGATTGGAGGTGTAGTGGACAGTGAGGGAGATTTTCAAAGCTTGCAGAGGGATCTGGACCAGCTGGAAAAATGGGCTGAAACATGGCAGATGGAGATTAATGCAGACAAGTGTGAGGTATTGCACTTTGGAAGGAAAAACCAAGGTAGAACATACAAGGTAAATGTTAGGGCACTGAGGAGTGCAGTAGAACAGAGGGATCTGGGAATACAGATACAAAATTCCCTAAAATTGGTGTCACAGGTAGATTGGGTAGTAAAGAGAGCTTTTGGTACGTTGGCCTTTATAAGTCAAAGTATTGAGTATAAGAGTTGGAATGTTATGGTGAAGTTGTATAAGGCATTGGTGAGGCCGAATTTCGAGTATTGTGTGCAGTTTTGGTCACCGAATTACAGGAAGGATATTAATAAGGTTGAAAGAGTGCAGAGAAGGTTTACAAGGATGTTGCCGGGACTTGAGAAACTGAGTTACAGAGAAAGGTTGAATAGGTTAGGACTTTATTCCCTGGAGCGTAGAAGAATGAGGGGAGATTTGATAGAAGTATATAAAATTATGATGGGTATAGATAAAGTGAATGCAAGCAGGTTTTTTCCACTGAGGATTTAGGGGAGAAAAAACAAGAGGACATGGGTTAAGGGTGAAGGGGGAAATGTTTAAAGGGAACATTGGTGGGGGGCTTCTTCACATTGAGAGTGGTGGGAATGTGGAATGAGCTGCCAGATGAAGTGGTAAATGCGAGCTCACTTTTAACATTTAAGAAAAACTTAGACAGGTACATGGATGAGAGGGGTTTGGAGGGATATGGTTCAGGTGCAGGTCAGCGGGACTAGGCAGAAGAATGGTTCGGCACAGCCAAGAAGGGCCAAAAGGCCTGTTTCTGTGCTGTAATGTTTTATGGTTCTATGGTTCTAAGACTCTACCATTCATGGCATATGCCCCAGCCTTATTTGTATTCCCAAGGTGCATCTTTGTCTAGACCAGGGGTTCCCAACCTGGGGTCCATGTTGGTGTGCATGGCATCAAAAAGGTTGGGAACCCCTGATCTAGACTGAATTCCGTCTGCCATTTCTCAACTCATTTTTCCCACTCATCAATATCACTGTGTAGCCTAAGACTACCCTCCAGACTAGCCACGACTCAGCCAATCTTCATCTCGTCTGAAGACTTGCTGATCATATCTCAAACACCTGTAAAAATTCATTCACATACTGTATACTGCAAAGAACTGAAGTTCAGTACCGATCTTTAGGGAATGCCACAAGAAACAGGCATCCAGTCGCGAAAGCACCCCTTTCTCCTCACCATTTCTCTCCTACTGTTAAGACAGGTTTGGATCCAGTTTGCCAAAATTACCCTGCATCCCATGCATCCTTACAATTTTGGACCAATCTCCCACCGGGGACCTTGACGAAGGCTTACTGAATTCCACATAAACCACATTTGTGCTCTGCCCTCGTCGATACATTTGATTACCTCTTCAAAAAATACAGTCAGATCAGTCAAGCAAGATCTGCCCCTGAGAAAGCCATGTCGTCTGTCTCCGATTAAACCTTATCATCCCTAGCATGAAATACAGATCAGTTTATAGGTATCTTATCATGACAGCTTTATCTCCTGTTCGACAAGGTACCCATCACTGAAACTTTTCCTTTGCAAAACAGGACATTTAGGTGCATTTAAGAGACAAGTTGATGGGCAGATAGATGAAAATAAATGAAGGGCTATTGAAGAGGGAAGCATTAGAATGACCTTGGAAAAGATTAAAAGGTCATGGGTCGAAGGGCCTGTACTCTGCCATACTGTTCAATGCTCTAAAACCTCGAATAACATTGTTGTTGAGATGGTTGCTGTTGGTTTCCAAGGGGAAACTATGTCTAAAAGCAATCGGCCTGTTACAATCTCAACCTATGCAAGCTGATCTCTCTTCATCATTGGCGATTGTACCTTATGGAGGAGAATTACGTTGATGAATATTTGTGTAGCAGACCAATGTTGGCATTTGTTCTCCCACCTTATATTGTCACACCTATCAGTATATAAACTGCAGCAACATGCTTGTGTCAGTCTGCTGCCTGTACTGTGCACCGCACATTCTCTGTAACCAGATGTACGGATATCTCATATCACAGCACAGACTTGAACCCTGCAATTAGAACCTACCTCACTGACTAAACCATCGCATTTCCCTTAGATGTGTCTTTTCCAATTTTTAAGCTCTGATGTAAGATCATAGATCAGAAACATTAGCAACATTTCTGTTCCATAGGCTGCCTGATCTGCTAATCTAACATTTTACCTTCATCCCATTTTGCTTATTCTTTGAGAAAGAAAATCAGTTATTCATTCCATGAACTGAATGCATGATATGTCAACTTATATACTTTGCTTCTGGAATCAGGTTCTATTACAGTATGACAGTAACTTCAAACACTGAAGGGAACATGCAAAAGCTACACGCATCGTGTATTTTACACACCGATACCTGGGTTCCACCATACTGCCCTGGCAAAGGTACATCATTGTACAGCCATTCTTTCAGTTGCTTGCCCTGACTGGAGCTAACTTTCAGAGTTAACCACTGCCTGGTTGACATGAGATTTGTTATTTATGCTGTTTCTAGCTCTTCAGTTTCCTTGTACTTGTGAGGTCACAGCATAACTAGACTTACGGCAGCAGCTGGCTAACAGCCATTTTTCCCTGGCTTGTCAGATCTTTCATTCCTTTGGATCCATCCTAGAAAGAGCCTCCAATCACAGATCGACAATTTTTCAGAATCTGCCACATCTTTCTCTATAACTGTAATTTCTATGAAGGTGCCAACAGCATTGCCAACTCTCAGCAAGTCCTCTTCTGCTTGTTTGCCCTTTCAAACATTAGAGGTCCCTGGTGTATCAAGACATAAGCAGAAAGATCTGGATACTGTCCACTGCTCTCACCCATGTAATCAGTCTCTGAAATGGATCCTCACTCTAATCTCGTTGCCCGGATTTCAGAATCACAGTTATGGTGCATTTGCTATTATAATAAAGCTTCAGTAACAAGCATGCTACTACATGCCACACTCTTCAGCAGAGATGGCATGTACAGAGATGGAGTGACATGAACTTCAGCTAATATTGTGATTGGACTGAGGGGTCTCCCAGGTCCACATCAGCTTAACCAGCAGCCTTCAGGTCCAGCAGATGTGTTTTCCTGCCCTTCAAGAGATGAGTAAGAATAGATTTAGTTTAGTTTCTATCATAAGGTTAAGGATCTGATGAACTCTACTGCCATTTACTTTCTTTCCCTCTTCATAAAATATCAATGCCTCCTCTCTTTTCCCTTTTCTTGACTGAAAATAGGGAAACAACTAATGGAAATCACAGAGCTTTTTGAACATAGACAACCGTTAATAATTTAGTGAAGCAAGCATGACAAAGTTCAACCCAGCACTAATGTTTTGAATAATTGCATTAATCAATCAATTATTAATTATGATTATTGATTAACATGAGCCAGTATTTGTAGCGTCTCAACCAATTATTGCAGGGGGATAGTGATGTGCTATTAGCATAGTGATGCCAGCATGTAAAATCAGCTGAGACAGTGACCATCAGGAGCAGCTCGAGCTCTAATCAGTGGTGATCATCGTTGATTATTCTTCATTTACACAGATGCTTTCGGACTACATGACAAAACCTAACATGTTGGCAGCAGACGCCATGGTCTCTGGTTTTAATCCATTCAGACCAGACATTACATATCTGCACAATAATGCCAAAATATATAATATAACAGCTTAGTATTTGGTCAAGGGGTGAACTGGGGGATGACCACAGAAATAAAATCAGCATCTAGAAATAAAAGTAAATCCCTAGCCCTCTGCAATGTGCAACAGTGGTACAATATGAATTATTCCCTGCAGAGATGTCGGGATACTTCAACAGAATTTTTTCCTCTAAATTATTCTTTAAATCTCTCTATCATTTTTTTTTCTGAATAGTAATAAAGAATGTTGTAAAGGAGAATCCTTAAAAATTGAACCATAATTTGTAGCATGTGATATGTATGGCTATTAATCTAATTAACAGCTATTTAAAGTGACAGAAGAGAATTTGAAAATGCAGCCTTCCTGACCTGTTAAGATTTATTTAATTTTTCAATTTCAGAATCTGTTTAGATGGAAAATTGAGCACATTAATTAGAGCTCTGGCGAACATTCTGGATGCCATATGGCAAAGCTCATTATCTGTGGGCAAACAAAACAAGGCATCTCAGTGCTCTTTATAAAGGCAAAATTTAAAGGCACCAGAGATTCTGTTTTTCTGCTATTCAGATGGTTTTACGGCTGGCCATAACTTTGCAGTAAAATCTAAATTTAGCATCTACTCATATCTCTTGAACATTGAACCACAGTGTGTTGCTCACACTGAAATTATTAAGTAATTGTGCCTGACCATCTGTATGTGTTTTATTCTCCCTTTTCAACAGTTCCCTTCCCATTACATCAGAGGATGCAACAAAGTTTTATTTACTCATTATTAGAGCTGAAGAACATCTCCCTCAGATTAGCAGACAATCCTCTTGAGGGCAGAGACATTACTTGACCGCATAACACACGTGTCATGTGTGTACTTAATGAAGAACTTCATTTCCCAGTAGGCAATGCTGGCCATTCATCCCCGAACAGGAAGTGACAATGGTGAGCTGGTGGCACACACTCAGTGTGGGGTAGAAGCTGCTTTTGTAAATAAAATGTTTGAACATTTACCCACACTGTTTGTCTTTATTAAGAACAAACATAATTCTGATCTCAGAAAGTGATTCATCTTCTTTAACGCACACATTCCATCCAACAATAGAAAATCCTTTCATCTTCCCTCTGAATCTGCACAGCTGAAAATTAGTTTCTTTCTTAACATAATCTATATACCAACAGCGTCCAAGGTGCATGTACAGTGGGGGGGGGGGGGGGAGCAGAGGATTGTTCTTTGTCATCAAAATTATTAACAATATTATGGACCTACGTAGGTAAAGTACATGTTTAGCTATTGTGTGCAGTTGTTTAAAACTGCCCTCCAGAAACAGTCAGTGGGTGATACCACTGGCTTCTGGCTAATGTTTACTTCACTAAATATATTCACATGAATAGAATCAGTGAGTCATATCCCATTCACTCTCCATCCCCTCTATGTGAACCAGGGGATGAGTTCTCCTCATCACACATGTGTTATTAAGAGGGGAAGTCATCCCTGGCTGATAGCAATGGTGAATATTTCCCTTTCTCCAAGCATATAACCAGTTTAACAGAAGACAATGACGTCCCCTTCAAATGCAAGCACAATAATCATCTTCATAATATAGGACACCAGAAACAATCTGGTAACTTTTTAAAAACATCTCATGCCTACTTTGAACTGCTGAATTATGTAATTTTTACTTGAGTTTACTTGGGGTAGAGCAGTGGAACTGGCAAACATCAATGATCACATGTCTACTAAGAGAGAAGTGCAGAAACTATAGTTCAAGAATAGAGAGGAGAGCTGAAAGTTTCAAACATTTAACAGCAGTGCTGTGAATTTCTGTCTTTATGTCATTGCCAGAAGTATTAGAAATTAACTTTAAGAAATTAAATTAAATAAGATGTTACTAAGATTGGTTTTATTGTTTTCAAAGAAATATAATTCAGAACAGTAGGTGGAGCTGAGAGGATATGCAACAATCTGCAAAGAAAGACCTATTAGGGGATTAGACTTAATTGCTTTGAAATGAAAGAGATAAGATATTTTTGATGAAAAATAATTATATGAGTGGTGTATTAATTGGGAACTCTGATGCTCTGAGGATTTGGTCTTATCTGATGACATAAAAGCATCTGGTCAGGATTGGGCATGGTGATCAAAAGTTCAAAGGTTCATTTATTATCAATTTATGTGTCCATATACAACTCCGAGATTCGTCTTCTCCAGATAGCCACGAAACAAAGAGAGAAATATCAAACCCACCCCTGCACAAAAAAGAATGACATCCTGATCTTCAACCCCCCAAACCCCTTCCTCCCACACAAAATGGAACAAGAATATCGACCCCCCCCCTCAAACCGCCTCTTCTTGCACAACAAAGTGGAAAGAAATGGGTGAAAAACACAGCATATAAAATCTTAAGTCTGAAGTTGTCCCTGAGCCACTTGCTTATCATTTTCCATTAGGAATGAGTTTACAGGACATTTGCTCAATTTTTATGGAGTTAAGCTTTTCATAATTCTGAATGAATTAAGATTGTCAACATCATTTATGGTGGGTTCATTAAAGTGTGTGGTTAATGTCAGCCTGAGAGGCACATTACATGCGAAAGGTTTACTGACCAGTTTCTGCAACAAAGATGGTTATCTGTACTTTTGCAATGAGATTCCTGCCTTCTGCTCGGACCTCAGTTCCACTGGACATCTCCAGATTATGGATCTCTCCGTCTCCATCCCCGGCCCTGATGGCTCTGGGCAGCTCCTGACTGGTAACCCTACTATTGCCAGTGTTAGTTCCAATGATCCTGTGCAGATCAAGAATGCGAATTCCAGCCCCAACAATGCCGGTTCCCACAACCCCAGACACATTCTGACTGCTCACTGCACAACCTCCAGCTCCAGTCTGAACCTTGACTGCTGGCACCTCCAGGCTGAGAATTTATATGCTGCTGCTGGTCTATGGCCTCCTCTTGTACCATGATGTGGGCACACTCAGGGTGGAGGAGCAACACCTTACATTCTGCCTGGGTAGCCTCCAAATTCCACCTCCCCTCTGCTATTCCCAACTCTGACGCCTCCAGTCTTAAGGTTTATATATGCTGCGTTTTTGCCCTTTTTCATTATTTTTGTGGAGGGGTTGATGTTCTTGTTGCATTTTGTTATTTTTTGTGTGGAGGAGGGGATCTGGGCATTGCAGTTCCTTTTGCATTTGTGTGGGCAGGGTGGGGCTTGGGGGTGATGATCATGTTGCCATTCTATTTTTGTGCGGTAGGTTGGGTTACCTGTTTCTTTCTGAACTGATCTCCACGGTTCTCTTGGTTTCCTGGCTATCTGGAGCAGACAAATCTCAGAGTTATATAGTGTATACATACTTAAATAATAAATGAACTTTTGACCTTTTATTTTTCCTCACCTGCCTATTATTTTCCCCTGGGTCCCCCTCCTCCTTCCCTTTCTCCTCTCTTGTTAGATTCTTTCTTCTCCAGCCCTTGACCTTTCCTACCAACCTGGCTTCACCTATCTCCTTACAGCTAGCTTCTTTTTATTTCTCATCCCTCCTTTTCATTCTGGTGTCTTCCCCCTTCCTTCTCAGTCCTGAAAAAAGGGGCTCGGCCCAGAACATCAACTGTTTATTCTTTTCCATAGATTCTGCCTGACCTGCTGAATTCTTCCTGCATTTTGTCTGGGTTTTTTTTGTGAGTCCTTTTTTTGTGAGCATTTTGTGAGTCCTGACGAAGGGTTTCTGCCCGAAACGTCGACAGTGCTTCTCCTTATAGATGCTGCCTGGCCTGCTGTGTTCCACCAGCATTTTGTGTGTGTTGTTTGAATTTCCAGCATCTGCAGATTTCCTCGTGTTAGCATTTTTTGTGTGTTGTTTTGCAGCGAGAGCTTGTTAGTTTCCTATGGATTTCAGGGGAGGTGAATGAGGGTGGAATTGCCACACAATGGGCACTTTACTATGTACCTAATTAAATGGCATGTTGTGCATCCCAAGGCATGCGTGCGTGCATGTGTGTGTGTGTGTGTGTGTGTGTGTGTGTGTGTGTGTGTTCCATTTTGCATTTTTGAGATATCTGTTCCCAAAATCATAGAGAATAGCATATGCCTCGGGAATAAATAGTTCTAATGTCCTGGAGCTTCAGTGTCCATTCTATAGTGGATTTGAGGCACACAGAATAAAATCAATATCCCATTTGATCACATTGTATCCTTGAGGTGCAATCTGCCAGTGATATTACACTGCTTTACAATACTTTGCATTCCTTAGGGAATTCTCGTGAGCTTAAATTGGGATGAACAATACATTTTTCAATGGTGTCACATACTTTCTAAGGCTTCGGAGAGGCACTGGGAAGCATGAGCACACTCTCAGTCAGAAATGGAATGTCTACCAATTTAATTGTAACCAAAAAAAAGCATTCATAGTTCATACATAAGAGAGTAGTAAAGGTATATCTTAATAAGAGACCCAAGGTCGATATCGGATTCTAGCATAACGTTGATTTATTGGTAATGACTTGAATTCAAATTTGCTGACACCCATCGTTATGCTACCTTCTTTGTTATGAGATGTGAGGACCAGCTTGCAAGAATACTCAGAGCTCACCATCTGTGCATACTATTTTTCAGGAAGGATTGCATTGTGTTATAATATGTTGCCGTACTTTGCAGTGCATTATATTACATAGGGACATATTTGTGTTGCTCTGTGATAATGTATTGATCTGTGATGTATTGTATCCCTAATGCTGCTGTCTCCAACGTGAAATTTAATAACCTTAACCAAGTTTTCAAAATATTCAACTTTAGCAGAAATGGGATTGAGCTTTGAATTTGATATGTTGTTTGAAAAGGAAATTATACTCTGACAAATCTATGCTCTTGCTTCCAGTGACAACCTGTGGGGGCAGTGAAGAACAAAGAAATTTCTTGGCTTTCCTGGAGGAAATAAGTAGTAGGAGCCCTTTGTTTCTTTGTCTTTCAAGAAAAAATGATGCAACTTTATATACAGTTCTGTATAAGAGTAGTGTCATTAAAATTTATAAAACTGTACTTTGTGCTAAGGAAGGTTAATACAATAAAAATATATTGCAGCACTCCGCTGTGTTTCTCTGCAAAGCCATGATTACAGAATGACAGAGCGCAATCTTTCCTAAATGTGCAATCTGCCCTCAGGCCCAAAACACTTTACACTTCAATAATCTGTTACCATGCATTTGAACTGACAAGTAATAAACTGCATTAATGCCCAGCAAGACCCTAGATTAGAAATGAGGCCTCCATACACAAAAGGTTGCATTCTCTTTAAGATTCAATACTGACAAGCCCGTAAAAGATTGATTAGTTTTACCATTTTGTATTCCATTAGAGCATTTTGAGCAACAAATGGATCTCAAATCAATAAACAGATAAGAATCTGGAGAGTATATATTGCTTATTTGCTACAGGTGTCTCATATCTACTTCATTATTTGCAGTAGATTATAGGTGAAACCACAAAGGTTTCTGTTCTCCGTGTTCCTCAGTTGCTGATTGTCTGAAAGACTATTATGTCACTTTGGTATTTTTGTTTCTCGCAAGGGGAACGTTCAACTAAGATACAAGGCCATTTATTCCAGACAATTGCACTTTAACAAACATTGACTTGTATGCTAACTTAGCCTACCTCATGATTTGCTTGTGACTAATGAAAATTGAATAGACAAAAGGAGCCCTCACTCCCGTATATGTCAAAATACACTCAGTGGCCACTATATTAGGTACACATGTACACCTGTTTGTTGGCGCAAATATCTAGTCAGCCAATCATGTGGCAGTAACTCAGTGCAAAAAAGCATGCCGATGTGGTCAAGAGGTTGAGTTGTTGTTCAGACCAAACCTGAGAATCGGGAAGAAATGTTATCAAAGTGACTTTGACCCTGGAATGATTATTTGTTCCAGTTGGGGTGGTTTGAGTATCTTAGAAACTGCTGAACTCCTGGGATTTTCATGCACAACTGCCTGCAAAATTTAAAGAGAATGGTGTGAACACAAAAGAGAATCCAGTGAGCGCCTGTTCTGTGGGCAAAAATGCCTTGCTAATGAGAGTGCAGAGAAGAACGGCCAGATTAGTTCAAGCTTACAAGAAGACGACTGCAACTCATATTACCTCACGTGACAACAGTGGTGTGTGGAAGAGCATCCCTGAATGCAAAACACCTCCAACCTTGAAGTGCTACAGCAACAAAAGACCATAAACAAACACTCAGTGGCCACTTTATTAGATACCTTCGGTACCTAATAAAATGTCCTGAGTGTATGTCTTTTACCAAACTTAATTATTGAACTGATATCTGTCCATTGTATCCGATGGTGACAGGAAACCTTCGCGGGAGAGATTTTAAAATGGAAGAGCCATCACACTGAGACAGTTCCGCTCCCTTGACCTCGGGAGCCTGGTTTTAGTGGGATGAGAGTACAACACAAATTGGGTCATCTCTGGTTGCAGTGGATGATCGTGACTTGTTCTGTGCTTCATTATGCCCTTTGCTGTCCATGTTGCGTTGCAGAACCACCCTCCTGGCTGTTGGATCTTACTGTGGATCTCATCTGCCCAGTCCACTGAAGCTGACTTCACATGTTGGGTCAAGCGTGTCCCTTTCTTACCAGGTCTGAAAACTGCTGGCTGCCCTCACCTAGTTTATCCTGCCTGTGTACCGGGAGTGGCCCAGGTCGCAGGCAAACAGCTACTTGGAGCCATTGGTGAGGGCTGAGTGTCTGTTGGCGACCAAAGGTCACATTCAAAATGACCTTCAAATTCTTTGTAGTCACTACCTCATTGAGTTAGTGAAAGTTGTTTCATTTTTGCTGCTGGCCACTTCTGGCATCTCCAACCCTGAATGCTTGAAACTGCAGTGAGCAAAACAGTTCTGAATTGTCTTACTGCTTATTTCTCGCCAGCTATCAGTGACAAAAATCACTGCATTTTGAACACAAAAACATACGCAACTAACACTATTTAAAAACCAAGCAACACACACAAAATGCTGGAGGAACTCAGCAGGCCGGGCAACATCTATGGAAAAGAGTACTGTCGACATTTTGGTCAATGACCCTTCAGCAGAACTGAAGAAAAAAAGATGAGAAATAGATTTGAAAAGTGGGAGGAAGGGAGGGAGAAACACAAGGTGATAGGTGAAACTGGGAGGGGGAGGGATGTAGTAAAGAGCTGGGAAGCTGATTGGTGAAAGAGATACAGGGCTGGAGAAGGGGGAATCTGATAGGAGAGGACAGAGACCATTGAAGAAAGAAAAGAGGGGAGGAGGACCAGAGGAAGGTGGTGGGCAGGCAAGGAGAGAGGGAAAAGGGAATGGGGAATGGTGAAGGGAGGGGGGTGGGAGGCATTACCAAGAAATCAGTGTTCATGCCATCAGATTGGAAGCTACCCAGATGGAATATAAGGTGTTGTTCCTCCAACTTGAGTATGACCTCATTGTGTCAGTAGAGGATTAACATATCGGAATGGAAATGAGAAGTGGAATTTAAATGGATGGCCACTAGGAGATCCCGCCTCTTCTGGTGGACAGAGTGTAGGTGCTCAGCAAAGCAGTCTCCCAATCTACGTCAGGTCTCACTGATAGACAGGAGCCACACTGCGAGCACTGGATACAGTATATAACCCCAACAGACTCACAGGTGACTCACAGTTGTCTCACCTGGAAGGACTGTTAGGAGCCCTGAATGGTAGTGAGGGAGGAGGTGTCAGGGCAGGTGTAGCACTTGTTCTGCTTGCAAGGATAAATGCCAGGAGGGAAATCGGGGGGAGGGACAAATGGACTTGGGAATTGCATAGTGTGCGATCCCTGAGGGAAGCAGAAAGTTGGGCAGGGAGAAAGCTGTGTTTGGTGAAGGGAACCCACCCTTAAAAACTATTCACTCTAAGTATGGTGTACTGTCTAACAACCATGTGAGTGACGCTATTTAAAAATATTTGACAACAGTTTCATGCCTCAGTTAAGTGGCATACTGTCCCAAAGAAATGAAGGAATCCTGGCTATTTTCTTGATTTACTTTTGTTCTTTTAAGAGCTGTCCTATATAAGCTGTTGCCCAATTAACTGAAAACCATTGTATCGGCAGAATTGCTTCTATCAATAATATTATTTACAAAGACAAAAGAGAACATTCTTCTGATCTTTTTGCTATCTGTTTCCGTAAATGTATTTCTAGAAGAGTGTTTACCCTGGTCCGGATCCAATTAAGGTCTTAGCAGTCTGGTGCTGCACTGGTTTACTCTAATACTAAACACATACCTGCGATACCACACAATAAAGATCAAGGACATGGGGTTTCGCACTACTGAGACATCATGAGCAAAAACAACGACTGGAGGCAAAGTCAAGATAGCTTGATGTTGGAAGCAGCATGACACTTTAAATTTCACAATATCACTTATAATTTCCAATTAGAATGGAGATTCTGGATGTTCATGTTATTTTTAAGTTCAGGATTATTTTCATTGTCCAGTGTCTATCTCACTCAAGTCTGCTACCTGCTCCATGCTCGAGTAAGACTGAGAGTGATAAAGACGAGTAGATTAATCAGGAAGCACTCATTCAGTATAAGATGTATCAAAACCTTTAGAAGAAGAAAATTCTGAGAATGATCAAAATTTCCTCTGTCTTGAAGAAAAATGTGCCGTTAGGAGTTTTGACTTCAAAGTGATGAAAGGGTGGTGCAGGTTGCAGTTAATGCCTCAGACAGTCTATAAGAAACCTTCACACTCAGTTGACAAATCTGCATTGCAGGATCCAGTTATCTAGTGTTCAACCCCATAAGTCAACAACCAGGTTTCAGTTAACTGCAGATCCCTTGAACAACTCCAAAGGACTGAAGATGCATCTGAGGTACAAGAGGCTCCTCAAACCTTTGCCTGGCTGTGACTGTGAAAACCCAGACCAAGCCATGGGGCATATAATAACGTCCTAGCCCGACAGAAAGAGACAAGTTGAAGTAACATTTACTCTCTAACTGGACATTGGACTGGCTGGAGGGACTAAGGTAAACATGTGTTGAAAGCTTAAGTCATAAGAAGAAAAGAAAACTCACTACAACTCAGGGAAAAAAGCCATAGAATTCAGAGTTAATCATCAAGATCCTATAACTATGGTAGTGATGGACACATTAAGCTCTGATAAAGAGGGAAACTTTGTGGCAGCCAGAGAATGATGCAGTTCCTGTCAGATAATGAGTTTATTATTTTAAGCACACGTGAACTCTAATTCCTTTATCCCAGATTTAGCTGATACTTCTACCATTTGCTTGTATCTTCAGTATGTATCATGTGGAAGGACAGAAGTACATGTCAGCCATCATGTCGCTGACTGGCAAAGGGCAGGATTTGCCTATTGTTCCTGAAAAAGAGCTCCAGTTCACTTTGAAGCTTGTTGAGACTTCAAGTTCAAATTTAATTGTCATTCAACGTGAACGGCCATGAATACAGCCAAATGAAACAGTGTTACTCCAGGGACAAGGTGCAAAACACTGTACTACCAGTCACAAAACACAGTACTAACAGTTCATTGCCATTGGAGGGAAGCCAACACATAGAAATCAAGCAGCTGGGAAATCCTCCTGGATTGAGATCCCAATAATTGACTCCACAGTTAACTTCCAACTTCCTTCTCGAGGTTTTGGGATCTGGTGGCTGGCAATTCTTTGAGATGATGAGTCTTCAAAACGATGCTGGAACAGATCTTGTACCAAATGAACAGGGTTGCTTCATGCAATAAATGTTGACCATGGACTATTCCAAATGCTTGAAGTGTTTGGGGAGGTATTTTACAAGGTGTTTCTTTTTCTTTATATTTCTAGATTTATTTCCCATCACAGAGACATATCTTATCTGGAGAAATGGTGTAGGTTTAAATCTTTTTACCTTTTGGGTAGGCATAAGCCTTGCCAACAAGATATTCTTAGCCCACTTTTCAAATTTACCGTGCCAATCATCCACAGAACAAACTAATCAAGGGTTAATCCTGTCACCAAGGTATTTTTCCCATTTGTCAGAATCAATAAAATTAATTTAACTTTTAGTAAAGAGCCAATTATTGGTGGAATTAAAAACTAACAATTTATTTTTAGATGTGATATAGAATCAAGCAGTCATCAAAATTAACATCAAGGCCAGTCTTTTGCAAAAACTTACTAAGACCATGAAGTTTTTATTCATGCCTTTTACCCACTCCCTCCCTTTCAGTCAGCTCTAGAAAGTGTGTCCTTCAAATCTCTCCATCTCCACCCTACCACAAACCCAGCCCTTCCTTCTCAATTCACTCCACTTTCTCTACACTTTGATCATTTCTTTCCTTTCACTTTTTCCTGTTCTGATGAAGAGTCAGAAATATTATCTTTGTTTAATTTCATTATTCTGGCACCTGTAGTGTTTTATTTTGGGTTATACTTCTGTTTTTTTGTCTCTTCCAGGACATTGGATAGAATTGGGGAATAGTTGAAAGTAAATGTGTTGACGTGTTTGACATTCACCAGCCAGTTAGAAGATGGCAACACACTTTACAGCTCTTGAACTCAATCACCCCAACTAATAAAGGCCATCACACCATACGTATGTTTAACTATCCTATCAACCTGCCTAGCAACTTTGGAGGGATCTGTGGACATGGATCCCAAAATCCCTCTGCTCCTCTACATTGCCAAGTATCCTGCCATTACCTTTGTATTCTGCCTTCAACTTTGACCTATAAAAATGAATCACTTCACACTTTCCGGTGTTGAACTCCATCTGTCACTTCTCAATCCAGCTCAGCATCTTGTCAATGTCCCTTTGCAACTGACAACAATCTCCACACTATCCACAATTAGAGTCATAGAAAAGTACAGCACAGAAGCAGGCCCTTCAGCCCATCTAGTCTGTGCTGAACCATTTAAACTGCCTTTGCCCATTGACCTGCTCTGGGACCATAGCCCTCCATACCCTTACCAAATAGTAGTAGGCAGCCGTCAATGCCAGGGGATTGTGGGTTTGCGCCTCTGGTGGACTGTGTCCTCTCCACGGTGCAAGCCTGGGTGGGAAGATTTGAAGAACAGGCTGTTGCCCATGTAGTGGGTTACCCCTCTCCACATCACTGATATAGTCCAACGGAAGGGCAAGTGCCGATACAGGTTGACACCAGTGTCATCGCAAAGGTTGCCAGGGTGAAGTTGTAAACAACATCAAACTGTCTTACGGACCCCAATTCCTATTTCTTTCTCAGGGTTTACTCCCCGAGCCTTTCCCATGGGGGGGGGGGGGGTATGGCCACAAGACAGCAGAGGTTTAAAATGAGAGTTTTCTTTTCTTTTAGGTTGGCTGCCATCCAAGGCTGACGAACCCCACCTGCCCGAAGCAACTGGTTTTGAGGCGCTAGTGGTCCACCTTTGCCCCTTCTCTTCTCAGTAGAAATCGTTCCACCAGGCCTAGTAGCTAAGCCACACGAGAAGGCCAAGAGTTGGACTTGGTTGTCAGAGGCTGTTAGAGTTGCATGCCATTTGGAGCAATTTATAAGTAGTGGGAGCTTATGCCCCATTACCATCCCTGGCTATGACAACCTTATGAGCCATACCCTTACCATCCATGTACCTATCCAAACTTCTCTTACATGTTGAAATTGAGCTTACATGCACCACTTGTGCTGCCTGCTCATTCAACACTCTTATAATTCTCTGAGTGAAGAATTTCCCCTCATGTTCCTCCTAAACTTTTCACCTTTCACCCTTAACCCATGACCTCTGATTGTGGTCCCACCCAACCTCAGTGGAAACAGCCCACTTGCTTTTACTCCTCCTAATTTTGTGCATCTCCATCAAATCTCCTCTCAATCTTCTACATTCCAAGGAATAATGTCCTGATCTACTCAGTCTTTCCTTATAACTCAAATCTTCCAGACCCAGCAACATCCTTGCAAATTTTTTCTGTACTCTTTCAATCTTATTTAAACCTTTCCTGTAGGTAGATGACTAAAGCTGCACATAATACTCTAAATTAGGCCTCACTGCCATCTTATACAACTTCAATATAACATCTTATCTTCTGTACTCAATTACTCGATTTATGAAGTCCAATGTGCGAAAAGCTTTCTTTACGATCCTATCTACTTTCAACGAATTATGGACTTGTATTCCCAGATCCCTTTGTTCTACCACACTGCCCAGTGCCCTACCGTTCACTGTGTAAGACCTACCCAGGTTGGTCCTACCGAAGTGCAAAACCTCGCACTTGTCTGCATTAAATTCGGTCTGCCATTTTTCAGACCATTTTTTCCAGCTGATGCAGATCTCTCTGCAAGTCACGATAGCCTTCCTCACTGTCCACTACACACCCAATCTTGGTGTTATCTGCAATTTTGCTAATCAAGTTAACCACATGTGGTGAACTAGATATACCTGTCTGACTGCTCCTGTGGCTCCTCCCACAGACCCCTGTATAAAGGCGACTGTGGGCTGCTGCTCTCCCTCATTTTCCCCAGGATGTAGTGCTGTTTATTCTTCCAGTCAATAAAAGCCGATATCTCGTTTCCTAAGTCTCAGCGTGAGTTATTGATGGTGCATCACCACATTATCATCCAGATTGTTGATATACACTAGGTGACAATCAACAACGGACCCTGCAGTGCTCCACTAGTCATGGGCTTCCAGTCAGAGAGGCAACCACCTCCCACCACTTACTGGATTCTCCCACAAAGTTAATTTATTACCTCATCCTGGATGCTGAGTGACTGAACCTTCTTGACCAACCCCCCATGTGGGACCTCATCAAACTCCTTGCTGAAGTCCATGTAGACAACATCAACTGCCTTGCCTTCATCAATGTTCCTGGTAACTTCCTCAAAGAACTTCATAAGATTGGTTAGAAATGACCTACCATGCATGAAGCCATGCTGACTATCCTTAATCAGTCCATGTCCATTTAAATATTCATACAGTATATACAGTCCCTTAGAATACCTTCCAATAACTTTCCCATTACTGATGTCAGGCTCACCAGCCTATAATTTCCTGGTTTATTTGTGTCATCTGCAAATTTACTAACCCTCCCTTCCATCTCCTCATCCAAGTCATTTCTCATTTCTAAAAATCATAAAGAGTAGGAGTCACAGAACAGATCCCTGCGGAATACTAGTGGTCCCCGAACTCCAGGAAGAGTACTCTCTATCGCCTGCTTCACTCTATTTTCTATGTGCAAGACAACTCCGTATACACACAGCCAACCTTCTGCTAACAGTTGAAAGGGAGAGTTTAGGATAAATCCCTTTAATGGCAAAACTGGAGTCAATTAATTGCAAAAACAGTAATGTGAGTAGATCTCTGCTTTATATATAGACATTGCATTACAATCCTTTAAGGGATTGTGTATCCTCAGCCATTATGAAAGAGGCAATAGTTACAAAAATCAATGTTCAAAGTGTGCTTGCTAAACACAAGCAACATTTTAAGTCATGCATAATTTTTCAATTTATAAAACACTGCTTCATTCAGCTACCAAGTCCAAACCTTATACATAAGGTACTGTCTTGGGCATGTATATAAGGTGCCTAAGACCTTTGCACAGTACTGTTATAATTTTATTTATTGTGCTGTACTGCTGCCACAAAAAAATCGTGATATATGTGATTGATGATAAACCTGATTCTGATATGGGTCCCGATTGTGGACTGAGAGTGGGAAGAGGGCAGGGAGAGGGAATCATGGTTGGGAAAAGGAGAAGAGGAGAGGGAGCACCAGAGAGACATTCTGTAATGATCAATATTCCAATTGTTTGGAATTTAATTACTTTGGGTCTCAGGGCTGGGAGTGCCTGCACCCATGCCAGCCCCTCGCATTGCACTTCTTCTCATACCCCTCACAGTGCTCTACCCTCACCATTCCCAGCATCCTTTTGCTCCACCTTTACAAGAACATAACAAGTGCTAAGATATAGCATGTATGCACTTTAAAAAAAAGCAACATTTCATTGTATTTAGTGCTATCAGATTCTACTTTGACCTAATGAAAACAGAGGGGAACTACACCGAGCATGTGTTTAACACAATGGGTTAGAAATTCTTTTATGCTGCAAAATGTGTACCGAATTAATGATGCAGAGAAAATCCATGCTGATTTCATGGGGTTGAAGAGATCAAAATTTCTTGTGTGTACATCATGAAGTGAGTTGAGCATTAGACTCAAGGTCCCCTGCTTCATCTGTGATTACAATCTCTGAGATGGTGAGCTGTTGCAAGGATGAACAAGAAGCACAGACTTCACAGTACCATCAGCCATCAAGGCAGGATCTCTTAAAGCTGGAAATGCTATTTCATTTATTGCTTCAGTAGTGCTGGCGGTGGGAATAGACACCCCATTGACCTCTGGCCAGTAAAGAGCTGGGAACTTGCAATGATGGTTATTGCGGTCTGTACCTCACCAGCCAAGAGAAGACTGGCTATGAAGAGACCAGCGATTGTATCATTCCACAAAAGGGCTCTGGTAGGGACTGGTCATTAACTGGAGCAGGCCTTCACCCCTCAAGTTCCAAGGCCACACCACTTACCAATTCTAAATCCTACTACGCATTCTTACTGCCGGAGAGTGGGCTTTGCCCCCCCCCCCCTTTGACTTATAGAAGCTTATAGCAGTGGAAGTGGTGGAGCGAGGGGTGTGGGTCAGCACGAGGGAAAGTTCACAGGACCTGTGGGGCAGCAGCTCCTCGGGCTGCGTCTCTGCGCCATCCAATATTAATAATTTACATTTTTACACTCTTTTAATCATTCTTCACAATTTTCCGTATTAATACTGTATGTATGGAAAATGGCCCTTAAATGTGACTTGCACAGAATGAATGGGTGTAATTTCCAGACTCTGATGCCTTCACTGAGCTGGAGTCAGCCTTCATGACACACAGAAGAATATCAAGGAGGTGATCAGGATAATGGTTAACCAGCTAGCCATTGTGTCCTGCACTGCACACTTGCAAAGTGCAGACGACCAATGTTATGACAAAAGTTTTTCTTTTGTACAGACTGAAGTTTATTTTACAATCAGATAAACATACTTTACTTAAAGTTATTACTGAGGGTGAATTTATTACCTTCATTAATTGGTTACTTTCCTCAACAAAGAGCCAGACAGTTCACAACAGGGAAACAATCCTTATAGGCAGTGAGTACATGTTGTTGTTGTTGAGTGCCATCGAGTCATTGATGACATGATGAGTTGCCCAGAGGGTTTCCATGGCAATATACAGAAGTAGACTACCAGGCCTCTCTTCCACGCAGATACTGCTGCTGCCCAGGTTGGGACCCGAGCAACAACACACAAAATGCCGGAGGAACTCCATAGGCCAGGCAGCATCTATGGAAAAGAGAACGGTCGACGTTTTGGGCCAAAGCCTTTCGGCAGGACTGGAGAAAAAAAGCAGAGGAGTAGATTTAAAAGGTGGGGGAGGGGAGAGAGAAATACAAGGTGATAGCTGAAATCTGAAGTGGCAGGGATGAAGTGGTAAATTGGTGCTCCTGGTGTGGCCTCCTGTGTATCGGTGAGACCCAGCATAGATTGGGAGACCACTTCGCTGAGCACCTATGTTCCATCCACCAGAAAAACTGGGATCTCCCAGTGGCCACCCATTTTCATTCTGCTTCCCACTCCCTTTCCGATATGTCCATCCATGTCCTCCTCCACTGTCGTGATAAGGCTACGCTTAGGTTGGAGGAAAAACACCTTATATTCCGATTGGGTAGTCTCTAGCCTGATGGTATGAACACCGATTTCCCAAGCTTCTAGCAATATCCCCCACCCCTCCTTCACCATTTCCCATCCTTTTTTTCCCTCTCTCCTTGCTCACCCATTGCCTCCCTCTGGTGCTCCTCCCCCCTCTTCTTTTTTCCGTGGTCTTCTGTCTCTTTCACCAATTAACTTCCCATCTCTTTACTTCATCCCTCCACTTCACCTATCACCTTGTGCTTCTCTCCCCCTTTTAAATCTACTCCTCATTTTTTTCTCCAGTCCTGCCAAAGGGTTTCAGCCCAAAACATCTGTAGTCTTTTCCATAGATGCTGCCTGACCTGTTGAGTTCCTCCAGCATTTTGTGTGTGTTGGTCGGATTTCCAGAATCTGCAGATTTTCTCTTGTTTGTGACCAAGTTGGGACTTGGCTGGATTTCAAATCAGGATCATCTGTCTTGAAGTCCAGTGCTCATGCTACTACACCAATGTCTGATTTCACTTACGCTGCTCTAACCTCAGTTTTATTGTGCACATGTTCCCATCAACTTTCCCCGGATTCTACCATACATCCCCATGCTCAGGATCACTTGCTGTGGATAATCTGTAGGATGTAGGAAGGGACCAAGGCATCCCGAGGAAGCCCGTACTGTCACAGGGAAGAACATACAATTTCCACACAGCTAGCACCAGAGATCAGAACTGACGCTGGCCATAGGAACTGAGAGGCAGCAGCTCTACAGGCTTGTATCACAGTGCCGTCTAACAGGAACACTTTGCATTTTTAAGATTTCTTTTCATTATTTACATTTTTTAGCCCATCCTGAATGTTTCTGATCATTAAAGGCATTTGGTACCTGTCCAAGGCCTTTGGTGATAGGAGCAGTCATACACTTCTGGCCATCAGCAACTTCGCTGTTACTTACAGCCAACTCCACCTCAAGGGGTAACTAGAACTGTACAGCCGCCAAAGGCAAGTGTGATCGTGGCAGTAACCAGGTCATTATCAAAGGCACATGTTACTTGATAATAATAATTCTGAACTTTGTAATCTACTTTAATTACAATGGTCAAAAAGTAAGTTGGACCACAAAGGTCATTGCTCCCTCAAGCAAAAAATATCTGTTATTTTACTTTAACTTACATGGTCTTTGTTTCTCAAAAATGCGAATAGTTTCTAAAGATTCCCAGCTGTCTTTAGAGGCCTCAGCTATTGTTAAATATATCCAACTCCCTTGTCTAATGGGACTCTGAACTTACATTTTCCTCCTGGGCACTTTTCCCTCTAAGCTGTGCAGGTCCGTGACCACGCAATAACAGGAATGCTTCCACACACATAGCCCTTGTTGCTGTGCAGCTGGAATTTTCATTTATATAATGTTAATGTAATTTTGAAATTATGCTAACATAATTTTGAAATCTATGTTAATATAATTGTGAAATACCCTGTAATTAATTATGTGTTAATGAATATATTCCATACATTTTCTACATAATAAACATACAACAGCTTTACTTTAAAACATTTTAGCGCTTCAACAGAAATAAATTGTTAGCGTTTCAAGTTACAAATAGTTACAAATTGTAACAATAAACATGGAACGGAAGTCGGTAGCTCATTGTTAATAAACCGCCGGCCTGCTGAATACCAATGCTGTCAGACTAGAAAAAGTTTATGAAATATGAAGGAGTTTTTTTGTTGTACTGTATTTCATTATATCTTCCATTAAAAATAAATTCAGAAGTATGTGATTTTTCAATTTTCATTCCAAATATTCATAGTACGCATATCCCCCCAAAAAAAACCATTTTAAATGTTGCACAGTTTTCAAGCTCTGCAAAAATTTCCTGCTCAGAGGTATGGTTGATCTGTGTAGCTGTAGAAAAATATTAAAGGGAACATTACTCTTGCTTTGAAAGTGTTGAATAGATATTTCCTTTTCTCCTAAAGCGATCTTGTCAATAGTTTGTGACAAGCTGACAAAAGGTGTGATGCTGCCAAATCTAAGTGTGTGACTTTATTTGCTCTAACCAAAAGATGTTCATTCCTCCAGTCACTGAGCTAGAGCACCCTGCATAAGGTGGAAACAATAATTGACCCAAATGAGTCTGCTGGTATGACAGACTAAGCTGAAAATGGAGAACTGACAGCCAAGAACAGAGGCCAAGTTCTTTAACATTCTGGCCCACCTTTGCTGTAGCAAGACAGGCTGTACATAGAAATATCTGCTCCTGCTACTCAGTTATTTTCCTGAGCTTTACTGTCACTTGAGTAGAAAATAAAAAGTGCATGGAAAGTTTTTAAAAAGGCTTTTTGTGACCGATTTCCTGCAACGTGCTCAGATAATGTTCAGTTCCTAGATGCAGAACATAGGAAAATTGGGAGACCTTGGGCTTGACACTGAATTTCCAGCCCGTTTCATCATGCAAGAGTTTCCAACAATGTGCAAGGAACAAGTATGAATCCAGGAATGAAGTGGGTATAGAGAAAGGATAGACAGATCAATGAGAAGGGGCTTGTGTTGAAAAGAGATCACCAACCTAATTTTCTTTACTGTTCATGCATTTTCAGGACTGCCTTCAACACGGATGTTAGAGCTCAGATATACACCTTGCTCCTCTGTGATGGGACTGTTGAAGAAGAGCTGCCAGAAATCCCACACTTTAAATGTAAATCCTTCCCTCACACAAAGTGCTTTATGGCAGAATCACTGGAAGATACTTTTTTAGCAGCTTTTTCAAAAACAAATCAGATCCCATACTTGCTAACAGTAACACTTCCCTACCCCAATATTTTACTTGATTTTGGCACATTTTCTTTGTGTCCAACTTTTTTGTTCTTGCCTGAGACCTTCTTCTTTTAGTCAGAAACTGGATGGAGGCTTTCAAGTGAGATCTAACAGTTAAAAGTTGAAATAAAAACAGAAAGTGCCAGGAATGTTCAACATATGAGGGATGATTAATAAGTTTGTGGCCTAAGGTAGAAGGAGTCAATTTTAGAAAACCTAGCACATTTATTTTTCCCAGTGGTCGTGGAGCATACAGATCCCTTCTTTGTAGAGGTTGGCATCTTGGACCTCCAGAAGTGGTCCACGGCATGGGTGATTGATAAGTTTGTGGCCTAAGGTAGAAGAAGATGAGTTATTAACTTCAAACTTCCTGCACTTTCAAGGAGTTGAACTGCATGTGCATGTAACAAGAGCTGTATAACATCGCCTACCTTAGGCCACGAACTTATCGATCACCCCTGCTGTGGACCACTTCTACGAAGAAGGGATCCGTATGCTCCACGACCGCTGGACTAAGTGTGTACATGTAGGAGAGGACTATGTTGAATAATAAATGTGCTAGGTTTTCTAAAATTGACTCCTTCTACCTTAGGCCACAAACTTATCAATCACCCCTCGTACTGTATGTGTAGAGAGGAACAGAGGTAATGGTTCTGATTGCTCTTTCATTGGAACTGAACAAAGTCAGAAATGAAGAGAGCTGAAAGAAGCAAAGACAGCAGGGAGGGACAGAGAGAATAAATGGAAAGGCTGTAAAAGGGTGGAGACTGAGGAACGTAGTGCTGGTGAGAGAGGGTACTGGAGTATAAACACCAATGAAAGGTCTGTCTGGGCAGGTGGAGCAGAGAAATGAAATCTACGAAACCAGAACAGGAGAGAGAAATAAAACTATTTAGTGGGTATATGAGAGACAAACTGGAATAGCTGATTATTTGAAATTGCTGAGTTCTTTGCTGAGTACTGAAGGTTGTGATGTGTCATTTCAGGAAATGAAGAACATACTGATTAGTTGCATCACAGCCTGGTATGGAAGTTCCAATGCACAGGATCGTCAGAGGCTGCAGAGAATTGTAGATTCAGCCAGTTATATCATAGGCACAACCCTCCCTGTCATCAGAGACATCTTCAAGAAGGCAGTATCCATCAGTAAGGACATTCACAATCCGAGATGTATCCTCTTCTCATTACTACCATTGTGGAGGAAATGCAGGAGCCTGAAGATCCACATTCAACAATTCAGAGACAGCATCTTTTTCTCCACCACCACCAGAGTACTGAATGGTTCATGAATCCATGAACACCACCTCATTATTCATTTTTTGCACTATTCATTTAAGTTTTGTAATTTATAGTAATTTTACGTCTTTGATGCTGCAAAACATGAAAATTCAATTAATCTGAGTCAGTGGTAATAATTCTGATTCTCTTTCTTCCTTGATCTTAAAATTAATATTATTACAATAATGTAGTGTGGTGGTTCAGTCCGAAGTCCATGGTCCGGTCCGCGGATTCCGGGTTTCCGGTGGTCCCTTGCTGCGGTTGGACTTAACTAGAAACACCTGAGGCGCATATTGGAACTGGGAATATAAGTGGCCCTGGTATTGAGTGTGGTTGGGGGGTTGTCTGGTCAAGATACTCATGGTACAGATGGCTGGTGGAAGTCTAGAATGGACTCTTGCCATCCTTGGGGCTGTGTTGGAGAACCATGGCTTCTGGGAGTCTCGCTGGTAGTAGTTGGAGTGGTCACTGCGGTATGGATTCAGCTGTTTCCTGGGCCAGCTGGGTGGCTGTCAGCCACTCTGAGCTAGGTAGGGATCTGGTTGCTTCTGTAGCCAGCCAAGGCTGCTGGCTGTAATGGCTACTTGGAGCTACCCTGATGCAGAGGTGGAACTGTCTGTTGTTCCTTGGTGTTTGTCTCTTCCTGTCCTTGACCCTGTGGGGCAAGTTTGGCTGTTCTACTGTTACCCTGTGGGTGTATCTGTCTTATCTTGTCCTTGCCTCCATGGGGTAAGTCAGGCTGTTCTGCTGTTGCCCTGCAGGGGGAATCTGTCTTGTTGTGTCTTTACCTCTGTTGGGTAAGTCAGGCTGTTCTGCTGTTACCTGATGGATGGTCCTATCCCACCTTGGTGTGGAGTTAGATGAGTCCTGGCTTGTTGGTGGATAAGTCCTGGCTCCATGTTGATGTACAGTTCCTAGTCTGCCCCTAGCTCCAGCCTCTGAGTTCCCCAAGCCTCGACCCAAGCCTGAAGACCCCAAGTCCCTAGCCAAGCCTCGTCATGTCCTCGCCTGGGTTTGGGGTTCCAAGCCTGAGGCAAGACCCAGGTTCTGGGTCCTTGTCCAGTCTCGGGCTCGGAGTCCACCCAGGCTCCTTGTTCCCAGTCCCTTGTCCTGGTCCTGCTTCCCCTGCCTAGACTGCATCCCATCCAGTCCTTGGGTTCTGTCTCATCCTGTTTCCGGGACTCCAGTGTCTGTGTCCTGATTCAACACCTGACCTACAACATGTAGAGGCCAAAGACAAAGATTAGGTGAGAAAATGAATTGGGAATTAAAGCAGGGAAGTTACTAGAGTGGATTCTTAGGGACAGGATTTATGAGTAATAGGAAAATCGTGGCCTAATTAGGGAAAAACAGCATGGTTTTCTGCAGGGTCAGTCATGTGTTAATTGAGTGTTTTTGAGGAGGTGACAAAGGTCATTGATCTTCCTGGTTTAGATGGCACTGGTGAACTTCAACTTCAGACTGGTGGCTAATGAAACAAGGAAATAATTAAATATTTAGTTAATCACACTTTTTCTGGTAAACTATCATTGCAAGTAATAGTCTGTAATTTGAAGGCAATTCTATGTGGCAGAATTGAGGCAAGGAGAGGCAGCAGACCCGTGCCCAAGAGTGAGGAGGACCCGAGGTTCGTGCCATGCTGAAGGTGGTGAGATCAGGCACCAGAGCATACTGACTCAACTGAACTTGGTATCTGTATGGAGATTTAAGTGTCAAGCCGAATTGCTAGTGTTGGTTACAGGCCAAACTGAGGCAGTGGGGGCCAGGCCCCAGACCATACAGATTCGACTGAACTCGAGGTTTGGCTGTTGATTTAGGTGCCAGGCCAGATTGAAAAGGTCAGGGTGTCAGGACCCGAGGCAGGGGATAGACTGGTTCAAATCACTGCTCCATGAGGTTTCCTTGGCTCTGTGAGGAACTTTGCTGAACTAAGCGAGTCTCTTGCACACTTCAGAATGCTACTTGCTTGCATTTTTTTTCTGCACATTGGGTTATTGGGTTTTTGATGGTCTTTTTTATATGGGTTCTTTATTTTTTATGGGTTTCCTTGTTTCGTGGTTGCCTTTTAGGAGACAAATCTCAAGGTTGTTTAATGTATACACGCTTTGAATCTTTGAATTTTTGAGGAAGGCAGAGATGTAGATGTTGTCCACATGGATTTTTGTCAGGCATTGGACAAAGTCCCTCTTCAAAGGGTCTTCCAACAGATTAAGATGCATAGGATGCAAGGTGAATTGGCCATTTGGATTCAGAATTGTCCTTCTCTAAAGAGGGTAGTGATTGATGGGACTTATTCTCGCAAGAGGTCTGCAACTCGTGGTGTTCTGCAGGAATCCGTATTGGAACTTCTGCTAACACGTATATATAGCTGGATGAAAATGTAGATGGAAAGGTCAGTAAATTTGCAATTGATATGAGGATTGGTGGTGTTGTGTACAGTGTAGAAGACTGACAAAGGATATAGCATGTTATAGATCATGATATAGATGTAGTGGCCATTACAGAGACTTGGATGGCTCAGGGGCAGGAATGGTTATTTTGAGGGCCAGGTTTTAGATCTTTAAGAAAGGACGGAGGGAGGCAAAAGAGGTGGGGGCACGGCACTGTTGATCAGAGATAGTGTCACGGCTGCAGAAAAGGAGGAAGACATGGAGGGATTGATAATGGAGTATCTGTGAGTGGAAGTTATGAACAGGAAGGGGTCAATGACTCTACTAGGTGTTTTTATAGTCCTCCTCCCAATAGTAACAGGGAGATCGAGGAGCAGATAGGGAGATAGGTTCTGGAAAGGTGTAATAATAACAGGATTGTCTTGTATGGAGATTTTAATTTATTGGCTTGTCCCTAGAGTGAGCGGTTTTGATGGAATGGGGTTTGTTTGGTGTGTTCAAGAATAGGTAGATAAGCCTGCAAGAGGAGAGGCTGTACTTGATCTGATATTGGGAAATGAACCTGGTCAGGTGTCAGATCTCTCAGCAGGAGAGCATTTTGGAGATGGTGATCACAACTCTATCTCCTTTACCATAGCATTGGAGAGGGATAAGAACAGATAAGTTAGGAAAGCGTTGGAGTAAGGGGAAATATAAAGCTATCGGGCAGGAACTTGGAAGCATAAATTGGAAACAGATGTTCTCAGGGAAACGTATGGAAGAAATGTGGCAAATGTTCAGGGGATATTTGCATGGAGTTCTGCATAGCTACATTCCAATGACAGACAGGGAAAGGATGGTAGGGTACAGGAATCGTGGTGTACAAAGGCTGTTGTAAATCTAATCAAGAAGGAAAAAAGAGCTTATGAAAGGTTCAAAAAAAACTAGGTAATTATAGAGATCTAGAAGATTAAGGCTAGCAGGAAGGAGCTCAAGAAAGAAATTAGGAGAGCCAGAAGGGGCCAGAAGCAGGCCTTGATGGGCAGGTTTAAGGAAAACCCCAAGGCATTCTACATGTATGTAAAGAGCAAGAGGATAAGACATGAGAGAATAGGAGCAATCAAGTGTGACAATGGAAAAGTGTGTATGGAACTGGAGGAGACAGCAGAGGTACTTAATGAGTACTTTGCTTCTGTATTCTCTACAGAAAAGGATCATGGTGATTTCAGTGATGACACAGCAGACTGAAAAGCTTGAGCATGTAGATATTAAGAAAGAGGATGTGCTGGAGCTTTTAGAAAGCATCAAGTTGGATAAGTCAACACGACTGGATGAGATGTACCCCAGGCTACTATGGGAGGCGAGGGAAGAAATCGCTGAGCCTCTGGCATGGTCTTTGCATCATCAATGAGGCTGGGAGAGGTTCCAGAGGAGTGGAGGGTTGGGGACATTGTTCCCTTATCCAAGAAAGGGAGTAGAGATAGCCCAGAAAATTATAGACCAGTGAGTCTTACTTCAGTGGTTGGTAAGGTGATGGAGAAGATCCTGAGAGGCAGGATTTATGTACATTTGGAGAGGCATAATATTAGGAATAGTCAGCGTGGCTTTGTGAAAGGCACGTCATGCTTTTCAAGCCTGATTGAATTTTATGAGGATGTGACTAAACACATTGATGGTAGAGCAGTAGATGTAGAGTATATGGATTTTAGCAAGGCATTTGACAAGGTCCCCATGCAAGACTTATTGAGAAAGTTTTGAAAAATTGCTTTGTGGATCCAGAACTGGCTTGCCCACAGAAGGCAAAGAATGGTTGTAGATGGGCTATATTCTGTATGGAGGTCAGTCACCAGTGGTGTGCCTCAGGGATCTGTTCTGGGACCCCTACTTTTTGTGATTTTTATAAATGACTTGGATGAAGAAGTGGAGGGATGGGTTAGTAAATTTGCTAAACACAAAGGTTGGACATGTTGTGGATAGTGTGGAGGGCTGTCAGAGGTTACAGCGGGGCATTGATAGGATACAAAAATGGGCTGAGGAATGGCAGATGGTGTTCATCCCAGATAAGTGTGAGGTGGTTCATTTTGGTAGGTCAAATATGGTGGCAGAATATAGTATTAATGGTAAGAATCTTGGCAATATGGAGGATCAGTGTGGTCTTGGGGTCTGAGTCCATAGGATGCTCAAGGCTGCTGCGCAGGTTGACTTTGTGGTTAAGAAACTATATGGTGCATTGGGCTTCCTCAATTGTGGGATTGAGTTTAGGAGCCGAGAGGTAATGTTGCTGCTATATAGGACCCTGGTCAAACCCCACTTGGAGTACTGTGCTCAGTTCTGGTCACCTCGCTATAGGAAGTATGTGGAAACCATAGAAAGGGTGCAGAGGAGATTTACAAGGATGCTGCCTGGATTGGGGAGCATGCCTTATGAGATTAGGTCAAGTGAACTTGGGCTTTTCTCCTTGGAGCGATGGAGGATGAGAATTGGCCTGATAGAGGTGTACAAGATGATGAGAGGCATTGATGTTGCGGATAGTCAGAGGCTTTTTCCTAGGACTGAAATGGCTATCAAGAGAGGGTGCAGGTACAGAGGGAGTATTGGGGGTAAGGTTTTTACGCAGAGAGTGGCGAGTGCGTGGAATGGGCCGCGGGTGATGGTGATGGAGGCGGATACGATAGGGTCTTTTAAGAGACTCCTGGACAGGTATACGGAACTCAGAAAAATAGAGGGCTGATGATCAAACTGGTTTTATTAAAAATCGTCTTCCCTTTTTTAATATACAGCGTTTATTCAATGTTTTATATTCACCTTCAACTGGGACTCCTGAATGCGTTATCTCTCTCGATGTGGAGAAAGCATTTGATCGTATAGAGTGGAACCACTTCTTTGCGGTTTTAGAAAAATTTGACCTCGGTCAAAGTTTTATCTCTTGGATCAAATTGCTATATTTAAGTCCTACCACCTCTGTTTTGACTAATTCTCAGCAATCCCAGTTGTTTAACCTTAAACGTGGCACCCGTCAAGGATGCCCCTTAAGTCCCTTTTTGATTTGGCTGTAGAGCCTCCGCCGATTGCATTTCAAAGCTGTCCTGAATTGACGGGGATCTGGAGGGGTGGTGTTGAGCATAAAGTTTCTCTTTATGCTGATGATCTATTACTTTTTCTTTCAAACCCGTCCACATCTTTACCTCCAATGTTTTCACTTCTTGATCAATTTAGCCAGTTCTCTGGCTATAAACTTAATTTACATAAGAGTGAAATTTTCCCAATTAATAAAGAAGTACAAGTATTAGCATTTCGCGACCTCCCCTTTAAAGTAGTTGATAATCAATTTACCTACCTTGGTATTACAGTTACAAGGAAGTTTAAAGATCTTTTTCGTGAAAATTTTGCCAATCTTTTTTACTCTACAAAACAGTTTGTCACAATGGTCACCTCTATCTATGTCCTTGGTAGGTCGTATTAATGTTATTAAAATGTATGTTCTCCCTAAATTTTTATATTTATTTCAATCTATTCCAATTTTCATTTCTAAAACCTTTTTTGATTCCTTAGACTATTATTTTGTCCTATCTGTGGAAGAGTAAGCGTTCTAGAATTAATTAAGTTTATCTTCAAAAACCTAAAAAAAAAGGGTGACATAGCCTTACCTAATTTTCGTCTATACTACTGGGCAGCTAACATTCGTTGTCTTATCTTCTGGTCTTTTTTTCATAGCCAGTCTGATCGCCCTAATTGGGTAGCAATGGAGCTCAATTCCACTAAAGATCTATCTATTTCTGCACTTCTTGGTTCTGCACTCCCTAGTAGTTTGTCTAGACTAATTGTTAATCCTCTTGTTAGACATACTTTGCGAATATGGGCCCAGTTTAGGAAATTTTATGGTTTTTCCCTTTCTAGTCCTATTTTACATGATCATCTTTTTCTACCTACTATGTATGATTCAACATTTTATGATTGGTATAGAAAGGGCATTAGGTATTTTGAACATCTTTTTATCGATAATCGCTTCGCATCCTTTCAACAGCTCTCTGCTAAGTTCAATCTACCTAATGCCCATTTCTTTAGATATCTCCAAATTCGACATTTTATCAATCCTTTATTTCCCAACTTCCCTGAAATGCCTGAGAAAAATGCTATGGACTTATTTCTTTCTATTAATCCATTGGGTAAAGGCTTAATATCTTTTATTCATGATAAATTAGTATCCTTACGGTGTGCCCCTGTGGATAAAATCAGAATGGCTTGGGAGCATGACTTAAATATCCCTTTATCTGATGAGGTTTGGGACTCGATTCTCAAATCGGTTAATTCAACTTCTCTTTGTGGTCGCCACTGTCTTTTACAGTTTAAGATTGCTCATATGTCCAAATCTAAACTATCTTGATTTTATCCTAATATTAGTCCTCTTTGTGATAAATGCAAAAGTGGCGAGGCTTCTCTTATTCATATGTATTGGACCTGTCCTAGTCTAGAGAAATTTTGGAGAGATGTTTTTATAACCTTATCCTGTATTCTGAATCGCCACTGAGAACCTAACCCTTTAATTGCTCTGTTTGGTTTCTTGGGTGAGACAGATATATGCTTGAGTTTGACTAGATGTTGAATATTATCTTTTGCTCCTCTCCTGGCTAGACATCTAATTCTTCTTAGATGGAGAGATGTTGCCCCACCCGTGCATGCTCAATGGCTTAACGATATCATGTCCTGTTTAGATCTTGAAAAAATTCATTATTCAATTCTTAATTCAGATATAAAGTTTCATAAAGTCTGGGGACCTTTTATTGAGTATTTTCAAAACTTTTAATTAAGTTTTTTTTTCAGTCCCTTGCTTTCAGCTTTTTTTTTGGTAGTAGGCATTATTATCTTCTGTTTTCAATTGTATTTACAGTTTTGGGGGTTTGAATGTTCTGATTTATATTTTCTACATTTTGTTTTGGTTGGTCTGGAGTTTTTTTTGTGGGGTTGGGGGTGGACACTAACTTTACATGACTTCAACTTGGGTGCTTTTTCAATTATTTTATTTTGTATTATATTACTATTGTATGTTTATCTTGCACTGTACTAATTTCCTATTTTGTTTTTGGGTTTTTTGTTTGTAGTGTTGTAGAAAATGCATAAAAAATCAATAAAAAAAATAGAGGGCTATGGGTAACCCTAGGTAATTTCTCAGGTAAGGACATGTTCAGCACAGCTTTGTGGGCTGAAGAGTCTGTATTGTGCTGTAGGTTTTCTATGTTTCTGGATCAGTTGTCTATGGGAGGAGAAGTGGAAAATAGAATTGGCCTAGGCAAATATGACATGTTACATCTCGGGAGATCAGATGTAAAGATACAATACACTGTTAATGGCTAGACCCTCTTTGTTTTGATGTGCAGAGGTATCTTGGGATCCAAGTTCATAGATCCCTGAAAGTGCTTACACAGGTGGTAAAGAAGGCATATCGTATGCTTGCCTTTATTAGCTGAGGAATTTAAATCATGAGTCGGGAAGTTATGTTGCAGTTTTATAAAATTCTACTTGGGCCATATTTGTAGTATTGCATAGAGTCACGGTCAGCCCACTATAAGGAGGATGTGGAAGCTTTGGAGAGGACGCTGAAGAGATTTACCAAGATGCTGCCTGAATTAGAAGACATTGTGCTGTAAGAAGAGGTTTGTTAAATTTAGGGAAGTCTGATAGAGATCTATAAGATTACGAGAGGGTAGACAGACAGCCAGTATCTTTTTTTCATTCCCAGGGTTGAAATATCCAATACCAGAAGACATGCATTTAAAGTGAGTGAAGTGAAATTCAAAGGAGATGTGTGGTGCAAGTTTTTTACACAATGATGGGTGCCTAGAATGAACTGCCCGGGGTGCTGTTGGAGGCAAATACAACAGTCAAGAAGCTCTTAAATAGGCGCACAAATGTGCGAGAAATGGAAGGTTTTGGATATTGTGAGGCAGATGGGATTAGTTTAGTTGGACATTTGAATATTAATTTATTTAGCTTGGCACAACATTGCGGTCAGAAAGCTGTTTCTATGCTGTACTGTTCTGCTTTATGTTCTATTGTCACTACTGTTTTCTCAATTATTTCAGGGGAACTCTATTCTGCTCCCTTTTCTGTCGCTATGTGTTTCCCCAAATAGTATTTTCAAAATTCGAGGTTTATTGGCCCGTTAATCCCACGCCAGCTCTTTGGCAGCACTACCCAATTAATTCCAAGCTTCGCAGCATTGAGATTATTTTCCTTCAGATATTCTCCTGTGCTTTTACACCATCCCTCTCGCACTTACAAAGCGTTTCACAGACAATTACATTTTCTGAATTGTTTTTACTGGAATAATATGGAGCATTTGGAGGAAGTTGGTGCAAGAACAAAAGGAAACATGAGGAAATAGCAGTTCACGCAGTAAGTGGTTACAACTTAGAACCTGCTGCAGAAAAAAAGCAAACTAGATTCCACACTGGCTGCAGAAAGGAATTAAAGGGAAAAGCAAGCTGGAGGATGGAACTAAGTGGAATGCATTTTCGCAATCCCAGGCTGAAGCAGATCATCTGTGCTTAACAATATTACATTTTGGGCAGCTGGCAATCTGAATACAAAAACTCCCAACAAACATCAATGATTTAAATGAGCAGATGGCCTGAATTAATTGATTGTTGTTTAAATAATGGCCAGTACACCAGGAGAACTATGCTGTTTTTTTTGATGAAAAACGCTTTGGCATCTTTGAGGCAGACTAGCCCTCAACTTCATAATTCCTCCAAAGGACAGCGCCTCTTGATGGTGCAGCGCACCCGCAATTCTGAACCGGAGTGCCAGGCTAATTTATGTGATCAGAATACTTGAGTGAACTAGAATCCACAGCCTTTTGGGTTATTGAATTGTCAACATGCCCGGCTAATGCAGACATTTAACTGTCTAATAAAGGTGTGCGTGTGCGTGTGCGTATCTTTGCATGTACAGCACATGTGTTACTTTCTTCAGTAGAAGGCATGCCACTTGCTACTTGCCTCTTGTGTTTCAACTAAGTGGGCAGTTTAAGTTCTTTCTAAGAAGATCTTTGATCCCCTGCAAGCCCAAGAGCACTGCCACGTTCCAAGAGAAAACACATCCTGTTGATGTGATCAGAGTCCTCAGTAAGTGACAAAATGAGATTAGCACAGCTTGCACGAAGGATTGCTCGAATGCACAGTTTAAAAACTGACCTGATCGCGGCCAATCTGACCACAGGCAACCCAAGATCAAATGGTCATCTTTTTTGGAATACCAAAGCCAACCATGGCTGTTATATACATAGACACACGTAACATTTTAGCCACAACTTCATCCCCTCTGCCATTAGATTTCTGAATGGTCCAAGTACCCATAAACGTAACCTTACACTATTTATTTATTTTTTACATTATAACTTGTGGTGATTTTTTAATGTCTTGTACTGTACTGCTGCCACATAACACACTTCACAATGTGTCAGTGATAGGATTATGATTCTGTAATAACATGCTATGATGATTATAATTCTGTATAATTATAAGCATGTTATTATTTTATTTGAGGGTAAAGCAAAAAATATTATTCAAGAACAAAGGACCTGTCTCATAAAACTAAGCAATTCACTTTGATCTGGATAAAGCACTGAGGCAGACTGATGCAGCTTAACCTGAATGTGCACTTAACCCCCACCCAAACCTACGCACAGACATGTCCCATCTGCCACAGGTCAGGTAGACAGGCAGCCACCGAGCTACAGTCTGGCTTGATGGTGGTGATTCACTGCAAGCAGTGGCTTCAGTTTATTCCTGTGCTAACATAGCATTTCTTTAACAACCAGCTTCTAGTAGTTACTCTTTTATGCAAGGGTAAGTACCAAAAACTGCTAAGCCTAAACATGTTTTCAAATGAAATGCTGGCCTATCCACAGCCAGAGAACAATTCTTCTTTAGAAGATTTGAGATCCGCAGGATGGGGTTAATTATGGTATACCCATGTGAAACAAAATGAAGCCCTCACAGAATTTCAAGCTTCCTGCAATTACGTGGATTTCTGAAGAATAAGAGGCTGCTGTCAAACTGACTTCCAAATTATGAATTATGACTGCATATCTTGGGAACATAAACTGATAGATCTATACACTTGCAGATTACAGAAAGGGCTAGGCTATTCAGCCTCTCACGATTTCTCCACCACTCTATAATATAATGACTGGAATATCAACTCTGCATTCCTGTCTTCCATTGAAGCATTTCACCTCTTGCTTATCAAGAATGCGTCCATCACTGTTTTAAATACACTGAAAGGCTTGGCTTCCTCTGCCCTTCAAGGAATAACTTTGAGTTCAGAGAGAAAAGAATTCTAAAGACTAAGATGGAGAATACTACTGTTGTCCCAAATGGATGACCCATACAGGAAGCTTTTGAAGAGCAAACATCCTTTCCACATCTACCTTCAAGTCATAGAAAAGTACAGCACAGAAACAGGCCATTTGGTCCATCCAGTTCATGCCAAACCATTTAAACTACCTATTCCCATTGAACTACACTGGGCCCACAGTCCTCCATACTCCTACCATCCATGTAGCTATCCAAACTTCTCCGAAACATAGAAATCGAGCTTACATGCACCACTTGTACTGGCAGCTTGTTCTACACTCTCACGATCCTCTGAGTGAAGAAGTTTCCCTTCATGTTCCCCTTAAACTTTTCACCTTTCCTCCTAACCTCTGGTTGCAGTCCTACCCAACCTCTATGGAAAGAGTCTGCTTGCATTTACCCTATCTATACTTGAATGTTGAATGCTGGAAGGCATCAGTACAGTTGATGTTGAGAGGATATTTCCTATGGTGGGGCAGTCTGTGACCAGAAGACATGGCCTCAGAATAGAGGGGCATCCTTTTAGAAGGGAGATGAGGGGGAATTTCTTTAGCCAGAGAGTGGTGCATCTGTGGAATCCAAGTCATTGGGTATATTTAAGGCAGAGGTTGATAGATTCATGATTAGTCAGGGCATGAGAGGATATGGAGAGAAGGTAGGAGATTGGGGCTGAGAGGGAACATGGTTCAGCATGAAATGGCAAAGCAGACTCAATGGAACAAATGGACTAATTCTGCTTTTATATTTTATGGTCTTATGGTCTTAAATACCTCATAATTTTGTTTACCTCTATCAAATCTCCCCTCAATCTTCTATGTTTCAAGGAATAAAGTCCTAACCAATCCAATTTTCTTCATAACTCAGGTCTTCCAGTCCCCGGTGACATCCTTATAAATGTTCACTGTGCTATTTCAATCTTATTTACATCTTTTCTGTAAGTAGGTGATCAGAACTGCACACAATACTCCAGTTTAGGCCTCACCAACATCTTATACAACTTCAACATAACATTCCATCTCCTGCACTCAGTACTTGCACTCCTTTGTGCTCTACTGTTCACTGCAAGACCTACGCTGGATGGTCTTTCTGAAGTACAACACTTGACTGCACTAAATTCCATCTGCCATTTTTCAGCCCATTTTTCCAGCTGCTCTAGAAACCACTACAAGCCCCGGTAGTCTTCTTCGCTGTCCACTACACCCCCAATCTTGATGTCATCTGCAAATTTACTGATCCCGTTCACCACATTATCATTTAGATTGTTGATATAGACAACAAACAACAATGACCCCAGAACTGATCCCTGCGGCACTCCACTAGTCACAGGCCTCCAGTCAGAGAGGCGAACTTCTACTACCACTCTCTGGCTTCTGCCACAAAGGCAATGTCTAATCCAGCTTGCTGCCTCATCTTGAATGCCCAACAACTGAACCTTCTTGATCAACCTCTCATGTGGGACTCTGTCATGTGCCTTGATAAAGTCCATGCAGACAACATCCACCTCCTTGCCTTCATCACCTTTTGTGGAAACATCCTTGAGAAAACATTTGGACAATTCACACCAGCGGTGTGTGGAAAAAAGCTACTTTTTAATCAGGGTGAGGATCAGGATTTTGAAGGCAGAAGTTTCAGAGCAGTTTTTTTTTTCCGAGTTGAGGACCAAACAGCAAACAGCAGTGTGTAAAATGAGCTATATTTCAGTCAGGTCTGTATACAAAATTTAAACTTCAAACCAGTTTTCTCTGAGTTGGACAATCCATACCAGAGGTGCATGAAAAGAACTACTTTTCAATCAGGGTAGCAATCAAAATTTTGAAGGCAAAGTTTTGTGGCAGTTTTTTTTGATTTGAGAAGTGACAAATCAGCAAGAAGGATTCATTAGAAAGGGCCAATAAGAATAATTCCAGTGCAAGCAGGGAAGCCACTCTTGGAGCATCCATTCATTAGGAGCATGCCAGTCTTCAAAGTGGCTTTGGCTCATCAGGCTTGGGTGAAGTAGATTTTCTTGTATTACTCTCTCTCTCTCTCGCCGTATTTGTTCTTTCCTCTTCTGTTGGGGCATAGTAGATGAGTAAGAATGGCAAAAAATAGTGGGAAGTTAAAGGATTGGGAGGCTTTTAAATGTCAACAGAAAGCAACTACAACAGTCACTAAGAAGATAAAGATGGAATATGAAAGTAAGCTAGCCAATAATATTAAAGAGCATAGAAAAAGATTCTTCAGATACGTAAAGTGTAAAAAAGAGGCTAGAGTGGATATCGGATTGCTGGAAAACAATGCTGGAGAGGTATTAACATGGGACAAGGAAAAATTGGATGTACTGAATAAATATTTTGTATCAGTCTTCACTGTAGAAGACACTAGCAGTATGTTGGAATTTCCAGGTGTTGGGGGTCATGAAGTGTGTGAAGTTACCATAAATAGAGAGAAGGTTCTTGGGAAGTTGGAAGGTCTGAAGGTAGATGACACCTGGACCTGATGGTGTACACCCCAGAGTTCTGAAGGTGATTATGGAGGCTTAGGTGGTAATTTTTCAAAAATTATTAGATTCTAGAATGGTTCCAGAACACTGGAAAATTGCAAATATCACTCCACTCTTCAAGAAGGGAGAGAGGCAGAAGAAAGGAAATTATAGGCAAGTTAGTCTAACCTCAGTGGTAGGGAAGATATTAGAGTCGATTGTTAAGGATGTGGTTTCCGTGTACTTGGAGTCACATGATAATATAAGCCAGACTCAGCATGGTTGCCTCGAGGGAAAATCTTGCCTCACAAATCTGTTGGAATTTTTAAAAAAAATAACAAGCTTGATAGACAAAGGAGAATAGGTTGATGTTGCATACTTAGATTTTTAGACAAGATGCCACACATCAGACTGTTTAACAAGCTACAAGCCATGGTATTACAGGAAAGATAATAGCAAAGATAAAGCAGTGGCTGATTGGCAGGAGGCAAAGAGTGGGAATAAAGGGAGCCTTTTCTGGTTGGTTGCTGGTGACTAGTGGTGTTCCACGGAGGACTGCGCTGGGACTGATTCTTTTTATGTTATATATCAATGACTTGGATGATGGAATTGATGGCTTTGTTGCAAAGTTTGCAGGTGATATAAAGAGAGATGGAGAGGCAGAAAGTTTTGAGGAAATAGATATGTTCCAGAAGGACTTAGACGGATTAGAAGAATAGGCAAAGGAATGGCAGATGGAGTACAGTATTGTGATGCGTACGGCAATGAACTTTGGTAGAAGAAATGAAAGGGTTAACTATTTTCTAAATGGAATTAAAATACAGAAAACTGGGTGCAAGGGGACTTGTGAGTCCTTGTGCAGGATTCCCTAAAGGTTATTTTGCAGGTTGAGTAGGTGGTGAAAAAGGCAAATGCAATGTTAGCATTCTTTTTAAGAAGAAAATTAGAGTGGATGAACTTAGAGCATGGATCAATACGTGGAACTGTGACGTTGTGGCTATACAGAGACTTGGATGTCTCAGGAGCAGGATGGTTGCTGATTGTGCCAGGTGTTAGATGTTTCAAAAAGAACCAAGAGGAAGGCAAAAGAGATGGGGGCGTGGTATTGCTACTTAGGGATGGTGTCACAGCTGCAGAGAAGGAAGACGATTGTCTACTGAGTCAGTGTGGGTGGAAGTCAGAAACAGAAAAGGGACAATAACTCTACTGGGTGTTTTTTATAGATCTCCCAAAAGTAACAGGGGTATCAAGGAGCAGATATGGAGGCAGATACTGGAACAGTGCAATTATAATAGGGTTGTTGTCATGGGAGATGGAAAGAATCATAGTGTACAAAGGATGTAGAAAATCTAGTTAAGAACAAAAGAAAAGCTTATGAAAGGTTCAAGAAACTAGGTACTGTTAGAGCTCTATAAAATTACAAGGTTACCAGGAAGGAGCTTAAGGATGGAGTTAGGAGAGCCAGAAGGGGCCATGGACGGGCCTTGGTGAGCAGGATTAAGGAAAACCTGAAGGCATTCTACAAGTATATGAAGAGTAAGAGGATAAGTTGTGTGAGAATAGGACCAATGAGGTGTGATAGTGGAAACGTGTGCATGGAGTCAGAGAAGGTAGTGGAGGTACTTAATGGACGAGTCATCTTACAGGGAGGAGGTGCAGCGGCTAACAGACTGGTGCAGAGCCAACAACCTGTCTCTTAATGTGAACAAAACAAAAGAGATGGTTGTTGACTTCAGGAGGGCACGGAGCAACCACTCCCTACCGAGCATCGACGACTCCTCGGTAGAGATCGTAAAGAGCACCAAGTTTCTTGGTGTTCACGACGGAGAAGATCATCGGGGTCTCTCTTCCCGCCATCACGGACATTTACACTACATGCTGTATCCACAAAGGAAGCAGCATTATGAAGGACCGCATGTACCCTTCATACAATCTCTTCTCCCTCCTGCTGTCTGGGAAAAGGCTCCGAAGCATTCGGGCTCTCTCGACCAGACTATGTAATAGTTTCTTCCCCCAAGCTATCAAACTCCTCAATACCCGAAGTCTGGACTGACACCTTGCCCTATTGTCCTGTTTATTATTTATTGTAATGCCTGCACTGTTTTTGTGCACTTTATGCAGTCCTGTGTAGGTCTGTAGTCTAGTGTAGCTTTCTCTGTTTTTTTTTATTACGTAGTTCAGTCTATTTTTTTGTACTGTGTCATGTAACACCATGGTCCTGAAAAATGCCGTCTCATTTTTACTATGTACTGTACCAGCTGTTGTGGTCGAAATGACAATAAAAGTGACTTGACTTGACTTGACATTGCTTTAGTATTCGTCAGGGAACATAAACCTTTGCAATTCTGGGGATGACTTGTAGTGTACAAATGCTTGAGCATATAATAAGAAAGAGGATGTGCTGGAGCATTAAGTTAGACAAGTCACTGGGACTGAATGAGATATACCCCAAGCTACTGTGAGAAGCGAGGGAGGAGATTGCTGAGCCTCTTGCGATGATCTTTGCATTATCAATAGGGATAGGAGAGGTACCGGAGGATTGGAGGGTTGCAGATGTTGTTTCCTTGTTCAGGAAGGGGAGTAAAGTTAACTCAGGAAATTATAGACCAGTGAGTCTGACTTCACAAGTGGGAAAGTTGTTGGAGAAAATCCTGACAGGCAGGACTTATGAGCATTTGGAGAGACATAATCTGATTAGAGATTGTCAGCATGGCTTTGTCAAGTCAGGTCACGTCTTATGAGCCTAATTGAATTCTTTGAGGATGTAACAAAACATTGATGAAGGTAGAGTAATGTATATGAATTTCAATATGGTATTTGATAAGATTCCCCATGCAAGGCTCCTTCAGAAATTAAGGAGGAATGGGATCCAAGGGAACCTTGCTTTGTGGATCCAGAATTGGCTTGCCCACAGAAGGCAAACGGTGTTGTAGATGGTTCATATTCTGCATGGAGGTTGGTGACCAGTGGTGTTCTGCAGAGATATTTGTTCTGGGACCCCCTTCCTTTGTGATTTTTTAAATAAATGACCTGGATGAAGAAGTAGAAGGGTAGGTTTGTAAGTTTGCTGATAACACAAAGGTTGGGGGTGTTGTGGACAGTGTGGAGGGTTGTTAGAGGTTACAGTGGGACATTGCTAGGATGAAGAACTAGGCTGAGAAGTGGCAGATGCACTTCAACCCAGATAAGTGTGAAGTGGTTCATTTTGGAAGGTCCAATTTGAAGACAGAATATGATATAAATGGTAAGACTCTTGAAAAGGATCTGAGAGATGTTGGGGTCTGTGTCAATAGGACACTCAAAGGCCCTGGTATTTATCCACCCTAAGTTGCATTATACAGCAAACGCCTCCTCTGTAATCTGTATAGGGTCCATGAAGTAGATGCCTCTTTGCCTCACTCTATAGACAGTGTCCATCTCCTCAGTAAAGAGCAATCTCATTCCTTCTTTCAGCCCTCCTGATTTCTTTATTAAGTGTTCCCTTGCATTTCTTATGCTCCATTATCACTTCATTTGTTCCACCTGCCTACACCTGCTATGCACCTCCTTTTATTCATAACCAGAGCCTCAATATATATTGAAGACCAACATTTCTTAAACCTGTTATTTTTACGTTTTAACCTATAAGCTTTGTCCTCTCAAAATTTCACTTTTGAAGGCTTCCCACTTACCAGGTACACCTTTGCTAGAAAACAGCTATTTCCAGTTTACATTTGCCAGATCCTTTCTGATACCATCAAAATTGGCCTTTCTCTTAACTTAGAACCTCAACCCATGGACTAGACCTATCTTTTTCCATATTTACTTTGTCATGACTATCCAGGATCTTGTATGTTTCAATAAAGTCTCCTCTCATTGTTCTAAGCTCCAAACCTAGCCTGTCCAACTTTCCCTTAAGTATAACTCACTCATTCCAGGTGTCAGTTTAGTACACCTCTGAGCTGTTTTCAATGCATTGATATCCTTCTTTAAGTAGGAAGACTAGTGCTGTGCACATCATTCCACCAATACCATAATATCACCAATGCTTAAACATCTGTTTGTATCAATTTCCTTAGCAATAGATAATAACATTTTGTTGGCATTCCTAGTTACTTGCTCTACCTGCATATCAACATTCTATGAATCATACAATAGGACACAAACATCTCTTTTCACCTCGGACATCTGCAATCTTTCACCATATTTTTCCTTCCAAAGTGATCAGTTTCATATATTCCCACATTATATTCCATTTGTGAGATTAACCCAGTGGCTTGATTTACTTTTGTAATCTCCTTGTGTCATTTTCACAGCCTGCATTTTTGTATCGTCAGCAAATTTACCTACATTTTTGTTGCCTTCATCCATTTATATAAATTCTAAAAGACTGAGGACACAGAACCAATCACTGTAAGTATATTACTCACTACATCTTGCCAGCCATTTAGAAACACACATGCCTATGCAGTTTCCTGCTAGTCAACCAATCTTTTTATCTAAACCAAAATTTTACCTCTTGCACTGTGAACTTCAGTTTTCTACAACCTTTGATATGGCACTTTATCAAAGTATATTTGGTTAACTGCAAATCTGCAAAGCTTGAAATTTTGACTTTTGATTAGCAATGAATCGAAGAGAACTAATATCTTTGCAGGCAGGTTTGCTAGTCATGTTAGAAAGAGATTGTACTAAGTTGACACAGGGTGGGAACCAGAGTGATAGGGATGAAGATGAAGCCATTGGTATATAAGTAGATGCACTGTGTAGTGAGGAAGGACAGGCAGATGATGGGGCAAAACTGCAGTCAGTGGGATAAGTTGAAGTGTAACGTGGGGGCAAAATTGAAAAGGGTGATGAATACAGGAATGAAGTTGTATTTGAATGCACGCAGTATACAGAATAAGGTCGATGATCTTGTAGTGCAGTTAGAGATTAGTATAATGTTGTTAGCATAACTGAAAGAACACTGAAAGACTATCGTAGATGGGAGCTGAACATCCAAGGATACACATTGTATCAAAAGGACAGACAGGTAGACAAAGGGGTTGGCGTGGTTCTGTTGGTTAAAAATGAAATCAAATCCTTAGAATGAGGTGACATGTGGTTGGAAGATATTGGATCCTTGTGGATAGAGTTAAGAAACAGCAAGGATAAAAACACCTGTTGAAAGTTATATACAATAGCCAGAATGTGGGATACAAATTTCAATGAGAGAAAGAAAAAGCGTGTAAAAAGGGCAATGATCCATAATCATGGGGGATTTGGAAAAATCAGGCTGATGCTTGATCTCAAGAGAGGGAATTTGTAGAATACCTATGAGATGGCTTTTTAGAGCAGCCTGTGGAAAGGCAATTCTGGATTGGATGTTTGCAATGAACCAGATTTCAATATGGAGCTTAAGATAAAGGAACCCATAGGAGTCAGTGATCCTAATGTGATAGAATTCATCCTGCAGTTTTAAATGGAGAAGCTAAAGTCAGATGTAACAGTATTACAGTGGAGTAAAGTGAATAACAGAAGTATAAGATAGGAGTTGGCCAAAGAGACACTAGCAGGGATAACACCAGAACAGCAATGGCTGAGATTTCTTGGAGGAATTCAGAAGGTGAAGGATAGATACATGCTGAGGATGAGAAAGTATTCTAAAGCATGGATCATGTAACAGTGGCTGATAAGGGAAGTGAAAGCCAACATGAAAGCAAAAGAGAGGGCATATAATAAAAACAAAATTTTGTTTGAAGTTAGAGAATTGAGAGGCTTTTAAGAACCAACAGAAGGAAGTAAGAACGCCACAAGGAGAGAAAAGATGACACATAAAAGTAAGCTAGCCAATAATATAAAAGAAGAGTAAGTTTTTATAATAGGCTTTAGAGCTTTGACCAGTGACCAATCTGGTCATCTGAAGTTTCAGAGGAGAGAATTTCACTCAGGTCCACTGCCCAAGTAGAAAAAGGCAGCAGTGGGTTGTGGCAGCGTAATTGAGCTCTGACCAGCAAGCAATTGGTATCTGAGATTGATTAGGAAGAGCAAATTTAAGTAAGGCAGGGGCAAGTGCAGTGGCCATCGTCTGAGTGGACAGAGTCAGAGTGGTGACCTTGAGGCTTTAGCTCTTCATGGCTTCAGTGAAGAGAGCTTCAGCAAAGAGAGGCTTCAGTCAGAGAAAGCAAAGAAACGAAAAGCTCTAGGTTAAGTTTTTTCTCTTCTCTTATTTATATCTGCTCAGCTAGGACAGTAGAGGTGTCAAACAGGATAGTTGAACGTTCTTCTTGCAGAATGTGGGAAGGCAGGGAGACATTCAGTGTCCCTGATGACTACAACTGTGAGAATGTTCAGAGAGGTATAGAGAGGTAGTTACACCTAACGTGCAGGACACAGGGAACTGGGTGACTGTCAGGAAGGGGAAAGAGGTTAAGGAGCCAGTGTAGAGTACCCCTGTAGTATATCACTTTTTATACTGTTGGAAGGGAGTTGACCTAACAGAGGAAAATCACAGTGGTTGGGTCTTTGGCACTGAGTTTGCCTCAGTGACTCAGAAGGGAAGTGGGAGAAGAGGGCACAATGTGGTGATAGGGAATTTGTTAGTTACAGGAATGGACAGGAGATTCTGTGGGAAACAATGAGGTTCCCAACTGATATGTTGCCCCTGGGTGCCAGGTGCCAGGGCCCAGGACATCTTGAATTGAGTCCACAACATTCTTAAGTGGGAGGGTGAACAGCCAGAGGTCATGGTCTATGTAGGTATCAATGACATGGGTAGGATGAGTAACAAGGTTCTGCATAGGGAATTCAGGGAGTTAGGTGCTAAGTTAAAGGGCAGAACCTCCAGGGTTGTGACCTCAGGATTGCTACCTGTGCCACATGCTAGTAAGGCCAGAACAATGAAGATTATACAGTTTAATACATGACTAAGGAGTTGGTGTAGGAGGGATAGCATAAGATTTTTGGATCATTGTGTTCTCTTCCAGGGAAGGTGGGACCTGTAGAGAAGGGATGGTTAGCACCTGGAGGGGGACTAATATTTTAGCAGGAAGGTTTGTTAATATTGCACTGCAGGATGGGAACCAGAGTGCCAGAACAGTTAGTGGAGAGGTTGTGGAAGCAGATGTTGGTAAGACTTCAGACAAAGTCAGAAATCAAAAGGTTGATCATGGTGGGACTAATGTCTTGAGATGCCTGCATTTCAATGCAATAAGTATTGTAGGAAAGGCAGATGAACTCAGGGCATGGACCAACACCTGGAATTATGACATTGCAGCCGTTAGTGAGATAGCTGCAGGAGGGGCAGGACTGGCAACTCAGTATTCCGGGGTTCTGTTGTTTTAGACTTTGCAGAGCATGAGGGATTAAAGGAGGAGGAATTGGCGATACTAGTCAAGGAAGATGTCACAGCAGTGCTCGGTCAGGACAGACTGGAGAACTCGACTAGTGAGGTATTATTGATGGAAACAATAAATAAGAAAGATATGACCACGTTAATGGAACTATATTACAGGCTACCCAACAGTCCTAGGGATTTAGTGGAACAAATTTGTAAGGAGATCACAGACTGTTGCAAGAAACATAAGTTTGTTATAGTTGGTGATTTTAGCTTTCCACATATTTAGCTGGGAATCCCATACTGTAAAAGGGCTTGACTGGGTACAGTTTGTCAAATGTGTTTGGGAATGTTCCCTTCATCAGGACCTAGAAGTCCCAATGAGAGAGTGTGTGATACTGGATCTGCTATTAGGAAATGAGGGAGGGCAGATGACTAAAGTTTGTGTAAGGGAACACTTTGTATCTAGTGACCACAATGCATTAGCTTCCAAGTAAATATGCAAAGGGATAGGTCTGGTCCACAGGTTGAGATTCTAAATTGGAGAAAGGCCAATTTTGATGGTATCAGAAAGAGATCTGGCAAGTGTGGATTGGGAGAGATTGTTTTCTGGCAAAGGTGGACTTGGAAAGTGGGAGCCCTGCAGAAGCGAAATTTTGAGAGTACAAAGCTTGTATGTGCCTTCAGATTAAAAGGTAAAGATAACAAGAGTAAGGAACCTTGGTTTTCAAGAGATATTGAGGCCCTAGGTTTTTTAAGAAAAAGGAGGTACATAGCAGGTATAGGCAAGTAGGAATAAAATAGATACTGATGTAGTATAGGAAATGTGAAAAAAACACCTAAGAAAGAAATCAGGAGGACTAAAAGAAGGCATGAAGTTGCTCTAGCAGACAGGATGAAGGAGAATCCTTGGGGATTCTACAGGGAGCTCAGGAGGACGATGGCGCCTTTGCACGCATCTTCGGAAACAGTTCTATTTCCGTCTTTAATATCTCTTTTTGTGCTTTTCAAAGTTCTTTTGAAGATCCTGACCAGGAGTTACATGCTGACTTCAGTTCTTTGCGGAAATGGGACCCGCTCTTGGTGCCTCATGACTGGCCTTTTTTCGATAAGCCAAGTATAAGGCTTGAAGAACTTGTGCACCTTCAGGGTGCTGGATTTTCGTGGCTCTGGAGGTGGGCAGATTCATGGCCACTACCTGATGCGTCATGGGAGATGGAAGACTGAAAGCAGTGAGCTGGCTGCTGGCTGTGTGCTCGGACACCCGACATCTTTGGGCACAGAGCTCAGAAGAAGTGATGCAACAGATTTTTAACACCATAAATCAGCCAGTTGCTTTGTTATATCTCCCCTCTCGCTGTGAAACCAGGACACCTCTTTTTCCCTTATTAGAGAGCCTGTGGTATGTTGAATACCGGGTGAATGAGTAGTCTTTGGGGTACTGCAAGTCTGTGTCTTTATTGACACTTTGCTGCACGCTTGAGTGCTCCGTGGGGAGGGCCGATGCTTTTTTGCTGGTGATGGATGGGGGAGGGGTCATTGCTTTGCTGCTGCTTGTGTGTGGGGGGGGGGCTTTGGGGTTCTAACATTTAACTCTCATTCATTCTTCGGAGCACTCCTCTGTTTTCATGGATGTTTGCAAAGAAGAATTTCAGGATGTATATTGTATACATTGCCCTGACATTAAATGTACCTGTTGAAACCTATTGGATGTTAAGAGCAAAAGGATTGCAAGGGACAAAACTGTCCTCTGAAAGACCAGAATGGTAATCCATGTGAGACCAAAACAGATGGGGAGATCTTGCAGTACACGAATTCTTTGCATCTGTATTTACATGGATACAGGGTCTATAGAAGTGAGCCAAAGCATCATCAATGTGTACAGATCACAGAGCAGGAGGTGTTTGCTACCCTGAGGCAAATTAGGATGAATAAATCCCCAGGGATTAGCAAAGTGTTTCCTTGGACCCTATGGGAGGCAAATGCAGAAATTGCTGGGGACCTAGCAAAGATATTTAAATCATACTTAGTGACAGGAGAGGTACCAGAGGATTGGAGGATGGCCAATGTTGCTCTGTTGTTTAAACAAGGCTCTAAACATAAACCAGGAAATTATAGGCTGGTGAATCTGACATCAGATGCGTGAAAGTTATTGGAAGGTATTCTAAGGGACTGGATATAGAAGTATTTGGATAGACAGGGACTAATTAAGGATAGTCAGTGTGGATTTGTGCATGGTAGGTCATTTCTAATCAATCTTACAGAGTTATTCAAGTAAGTTACCTGGAAGTTATCTGATGAAGGCCAGGTTGTGGATGTTGTCTACATGGACTTTAGTAAGGCATCTGACCAGGTCCTGCATGGGAGGCTGGTCAAGAAGGTTCAGTCGCTCGGCATTCAGGATGAAGTGGTAAATTGGATTAGACATCGGCTTTGTGGGAGAAGCCAGAGAGTGGGTGTAGAGTGTTGCCTCTCTGACTAGCGATGTGCCATAGGGATCACTGCTGGGCCCTTTGTTGTTTTTCATCTGTATCAATGATCCGGATGATAGTGCGGTTAAATGGATCAGAAAATTTGTGGATGACAAATCGGGGGGTGGGAACTGAAATGAAGAGACAGAGGAAGTGGCGATTGGCTCACAAATAGAGAAAGTTTGGAGACAGTGCGAGAGGAAGGATAGGCAGGTGATAGAGAAAGGACATGCTCAGACCGATGGTTTGAGATGTGTATCTTAATGCAGGGAGTATTATGAACAAAGCGGATGAGCTTAGAGCGTGGATCAGTACTTGGAGCTATGATGTTGTGTCCATTACAGAGACTTGGATGGCTCAGGAGCAGGAATGGCTACTTCGAGTGCCAGGCTTTAGATGTTTCAGAAAGGACAGGGAGAGAGGCTGAAGAGGTGGGGGTGTGGTACTGTTGATCAGAGATAATGTCACAGCTACAGAAAAGGAGGAAGACATGGAAGGATTGTCTACTGAGTCTCTGTGGGTGGAAGTTAGGAAGGGGTCAATAACTTTACTGGGTGTTTTTTATTGACCACCCAATAGTAACAGGGTCATTGAGGAGCAGATAGGGAGACAGATTCTGGAAAGGTGTAATAACAACAGGGTTGTCATGGTGGGAGATTTCAATTTCCCAAATATTGATTGGCATCTCCCTAGAGCAAGGGGTTTAGATGGGCTGGAGTTTGTTAGCTGTGTTCAGGAAGGTTTCAGGATCAGAATCAGGTTTATTATCATTGGCATGTGATGTGAAATTTGTTAACTTAGCAGCGGCGGTTCAATGCAATACATAATCTAGCAGAGAGAGAGAAAAAAAATAAAATAAAACATAATAAATAAACAAGTATATCAATTACATATATTGAATAGATTATTTTAAAAAATGTGATGTAGTGTCCAAAGCTTCAAAGTCCTGTAACAGTGAGAAAAGGGCATGCCCTGGGTGCTGGAGGTCTTTAATAATGGACGCTGCCTTTCTGAGACACCACTCCCTGAAGATATCCTGAATACTTTGTAGGCTAGTACCCAAGATGGAGCTGACTAGATTTACAAACTTCTGCAGCTTCTTTCCATCCTGTGCAGTAGCCCCTCCATACCAGACAGTGATACAGCCTGATGCAACATGCAACTATAGAAGTTTTTGAGCACATGCCAAATCGCTTCAAACTCCTAATAAAGTATAGCCTCCGTCTGGCCTTCTTTAAGACTACATCAATATGCTGGGACCAGGTTAGATCCTCAGAGATCTTGACACAATATGTAGATAAGCCTACAAGAGGAGAGGCTGTACTTGATCTGGTATTGGGAAATGAACCTGGTCAGGTGTCAGATCTCTCAGTGGGAATGCATCTTGGAGATAGTGATCATAATTCTATCTCCTTTACCATAGCATTGGAGAGAGATAGGGACAGACAAGTTGGGAAAGCGTTTAATTGGAGTAAGGGGAAATATGTTCTTCGGGAAATGTACGGGAGAAATGTGGCAAACGTTCATGGGATATTTGTGTGGAGTTCTGCATAGGTAGGTTCCAATGAGACAGGGAAAGGATGGTAGGGTACAGGAATCGTGGTGCACAAAGGCTGTTGTAAATCTAGTCAAGAAGAAAAGAAGAGCTTACGAAAGGTTCAAAAAGCTAGGTAATGATAGTGATCTAGAAGATTATAAGGCTAGTAGGAAGAAGCTTAAGAATAAAATTAGGAGAGCCAGAAGGGGCCATGAGAAAGCCTTGGTGAGAAGGATTAAAGAAAACCCCAAAGCATTCTACAAGTATGTGAAGAGAAAGAGGATACGACGTGAGAGAATAGGACCAATCAAGTGTGACAGTGGGAAAGTGTGTTTGGAACTGGTGGAGATAGCAGAGGTACTTAATGAGTACTTTGCTTCAGCATTCACTACAGAAAAGGATCTTGGTGATTATAGTGATGACTTGCAGCAGACTGAAAAGCTTGAGCATGTAGATATTAAGAAAGTGGATGTGCTGGAGCTTTTGGAAAGCATCAAGTTGGATAAGTCACTAGGACTGGATGAGATGCATCCCAGGCTACTGTGGGAGGCGAGGGAGGAGATTGCTGAGCCTTTGGCAATGATCTTTGCATCATTAATGGGGATGGGAGAGGTTCCGGAGGATTGGAGGGTTGCGGATGTTGTTCCCTTATTCAAGAAAGGGAGTAGAGATAGCCCGGGAAATTATAGACCAGTGAGTCTTACTTCAGTGGTTGGTAAGTTGATGGAAAAGATCTTGAGAGGCAGGATTTATGAACATTTGGAGAGGCATAATATGATTAGAAATTGTCAGCATGGCTTTGTCAAAGGCAGATCATGCCTTGCGAACCTGATTGAATTTTTTGAGGATGTGACTAAACACATTGATGAAGGAAGAGCAGTAGATGTAGTGTATCTGGATTTCAGCAAGGCATTTGATAACGTACCCCATGCAAGGCTTATTGAGAAAGTAAGGAGGTGTGGGATCCAAGGGAACTTTGCTTTGAATATTCAGAACTGGCTTGCCCACAGAAGGCAAAACGTGGTTGTAAACAGGTTATATTCTGTATGGAGGTCGGTGACCAGTGGTGTGCCTCAGAGATCTGTTTTGGGACCCCCACTCTGTGTGATTTTTATAAATGACCTGGATGAGGAAGTGAAGGCTGGGTTAGTGAGTTTGCTGATGACGCAAAGTTGGGGGGTGTTGTGGATATTGTGGAGGGTTATCAGAGGTTACAGCGGGATATTGGTAGGATGCAAAAATGGGCTGAAAAGTGGCAGGTGGCATTCAACCCAGATAAGTGTGAGGCGGTTCATTTTGGTAGGTCCAATATGATAGCAGAATATAGTATTAATGGTAAGACTCTTGGCAGTGTGGAGGATCAGAGGGATCTTGGGGTCTGAGTCCATAGGACACTCAAAACTGTTGCGCAGGTTGACTCCGTGGTTAAGAAGGCATACAATGCATTGGCCTTCATCAATCGTGGGACTGAGTTTAAGAGCTGAGAGGTAATGTTGCTGCTATATAGGACCCTGGTCAGACCTCACTTGGAGTACTGTGCTCAATTCTGTTCGCCTCCCTACAGGAAGGATGTGGAAAACATAAAAGGGTGCGGAGGAGATTTACAAGGATGTTGCCTGGATTGGGGGGGTCTTATGAAAAAAGGTTGAATGAAGGCCTTTTCTCCTTGGAGCAATGAAGGATGAGAGGTGACCTGATAGAGGTGTATAAGATGGTGAGAGGAACTAATCTTGTGGGTAGTCAAAGGTTTTTTTTCCCCCAGGGCTGAAATGGCTAGGACAATAGAGCACAGTTTTAAGGTGCTTGGAAGTAGGTACAGAGGGGATGTCAGGAGTAAGTCTTTTACGCAGAGAGTGGTGAGTGTGTGGAATGTACTGCTGGCGACGGTGGTGGAGGCGGGTATGATAGGGTCTTTTAAGAGACTCCTGGATAGGTACATGGAGCTTAGAAAAATAGAGGGCTATGGGTAACCCTAGGCAATTTCTGAAGTAAGTACATGTTCAGCACAGCTTTGTGGGTTGAAGGGCCTGTATTGTGCTGTAGGTTTTCTATGTTTCTATGACACCGAGATTGGGGGTGTTGTGGACGGTAAAGAGGACTATCGTGGCTTGCAGAGAGGTCTGGAAAAAAGGGCTGAAGAATAGCAGATGGAATTTAATGCAGGCAGGCACAAGGTTTTGCACTTCAGTAGGACCAACCAGGGTATGTCTTACACAGCGAATGGTAGGGCACTGAGGAGTGTAGTAGAACAAAGGTATCTGGGAATAAAGGCTGTAATTCATGGCATCACAGGAAGATAGGGTTGTAAAAAAAGCTTTTGGCACATTACCTTCATATCTCAATGTATTGAGTACACAAGATGGGATGTTATGTTTAAGTTGTATTAGATGTTGGTGAGGCCTAAATCGGAGTACTGTGCACTTTTGATTAACTACCTACAGGAAAGATGTAAACAAGGTTGAAAGAGTGTAGGGAAAATTTACAAGGATGTTGCTGGGTCTGGAGGAACTGAGTTATAAGGAAAGATTGAATGAGTTAGGACTGTATTCTTTAAAAAATAGAAGACTAAGAAATTTGATAGAGGTATACAATATTACGAGGAGTAGAGATTGGGTAAATGCATTCAAGCTTTTTTAGAGGTTGGGTGCGACTACAACCAGAGGTCATGGGTTAAGTCTGAAAGGTGAGGTTTAAGGGGAACATGAGGGGAAACCTCTTCACTCAGAGGATTGTGAGAGTGTGGAATGAGCTGCCAGCACAAGTGTGCATGGGAGCTCAATTTCAACGTTTAGGAGAATTTTGCATAGATACATGGATTGTAGGGATATGGAGGACTGAAGTTCCAGTGCAGGTCAATGGGAGGAGGCAGCTTAAATGGTTTCGGCATGGACTAGATGGGCCAAAAGGCCTGTGCTATATTCTGTACTGCTCTATAATGTCTATCAAATAAAGAATACTTAATTAAACAACATACAGGTTGACCACCGATTTTCTGGCACACTCACTTCTTGAACCTTGCTGGATTATCGTTTTTGCCCGATTAAAAGAGGTTATGCGATAATAATGACAAAAAAGTCTATAGAAGCCTAAAAGGGATTATTAATTAAGCAAAGATTAAATATAGATTTATTAATTACTGTGCTTACAAAGAATGTTGCTTCTTGGTTATCTTTTTAAAATATTTTATCCAGGCAAAGTTGTTTCATCTGTGTAATTTTTCTTGCATCAAATAAAAATTCATTAGCTCTTGTTCTATCACAAAGGTATGTTTCTCTAACCCTTTCATTAAATTACCAACAACTCAATTAACTTGCTCATAGTAAATCTTTCAGTTTCATTTGTTTAATCATCATCACTGCCATCTTCATCACTTGCAGTGTTTTTATCGGTGTTCAGAACTATAATTTCTGAGTCTGTAAGGAGATGCACAACAGGTTTTTTGTCGTCAAGGATTATCCACTCACTTTCTTCCTTAAGCCAATGTGCTATATCTTCGAAAGCAGGTCCTATAACACTTTTTGCATACACAAGCAAATCATGAACAACCTCTTTCTCCTTTGGTACACAAAATCCTGAAAAATCATCAAACTTTTCTTCAGGTGCATTAATAATTGAACTACGCCTCGTAATTTCATCTGATTAAAAGAGGTGTCAAACCATCACTTTCAGGAAAATCGGTGGTCAACGTGTATTTACAAGATTACCCCAATGCCACTGAAATATTAAACACACAACAGGTGATATTTGTGAATTCTCCCAGCAGGCGAGTAAATTCAAATGTGGTGATGCAGAGTCATTGTGGGGAACTGACTGGGGTAACGGGTTACGACCTGAAGTTCTTTGATTTGACACGGTGGCTATTCTTCAGATTTACTAACAGCCCTTTGGCACACAGAACATCTTCATTGAACAGAGGCCTAGCAACTTCAGCCAAGACAAATTCCCCTGTGTAGAATTGTCCACTGAAGCAAAGCATTACACCTCGTGTCTCATAACTCCGGATCCTGCTGCTGTTGGTGGTCTCCAGTGATGATCCCTTGGTCTCTGCCTTATAATCAGTAGGCGATGCTGACAGCACACTCACTTGAACATCCGTGTCACACAGGAAGCAGCACCCTGAAAAGACGTCTGTAATTAACAATAGATGACCCTGGCAGCTGGAACCCAAAGTTCAAAGTAAAATTTATAATCAGAGTACATTCATGTCACTACATACCACCCTGAAATTCTTTTTCCGGCGGGCATACTCAAAAAATCTATAGAACAGTAACTGTAAACAGGATCAATGAAAATGCAAGGGCATAGAAGACAACAATCTGTGCAAATGCAAATATAAGTAAATAACAAAAGCATCAAATAACAAGATAAAGAGTCCTTCAAGTGAGGTCATTGGTTGTGGAAACACCAAAAGTAGGATGAGTGTAGTTGTCTGCTCTTGTTCAAGACATGGTGGTTGATGGGTAGAACTTGTTCTTGAACCTGAGGTGTTTATTCTTGAAGTCCTGAGGCACTTGTACCTTCTACCTGATGGCAGCAGTGAGAAAAGTGCATGGCCTGGGTGGTGAGGATCTTTGATGATGGATGCTGCTTTTCTATGGCAATGTTTCATGCAGAGGAACTCAATGATTGGGAGGTGCTTACCTGTGATGTTCTGGGCTGAATCCACTACCTTTTGTAAGATTTTCTGCTCAAAGGCATTGGTGTTTCCATCCCAGGTCATAATGCAGCCAGTCAGCACACCTTTCATGACACATCTACAGATGTTTGGCAATGTTTTCAATGACATGTCAAATAACCACAGACTCCTGAGAAAGTTGAGGCACAGTTGTGTTTTTTTTGCAATTACTTTTACGTGATGGGTCCAGGACAGGTTCTCTGAGATAGCAACATCCAGGAGTTTAAAGTTACTGACACTCTCCATCTCTGATCCTCCAATGACTACTGGCTCATAGACCTCTCCCCTGGAGTCTGCAGTCAGTTCCTTGCTCTTGCTGACATTGAGTGAAAGGTTTTTCTAATGACACCCCTCACCCCTCAATTTTCCTCCTGTATGCTGTTTAATCATCACCTTTGACTGGTGTCATCAGCTAATTTGAATATGCCATTAGAGCTGCACTTAGCCACACAGTTATAGGTGCAAAGCGAGTAGAGCAGGGTGCTAAGCACCCAGCCCTGTGGCGCACCTGTGTTCATGGAGATTGTGGAGGAGATGCTGTTGCCAATCTGAACTGGCTGGGGTCTGCAAGTGAGGAAATCCAAGGGAATATTGAGGCTCAGGACTTGGAGTTTACTGATTAGCTTTAAGGGATTGATGGTATTAAATGCTGAGCTGTAATTGATAAAGAGCATCCTGATGTATGCATGTTCGCTGTCCAGAAGTTCCAGCGTTGTGTGAAGAGCCAGTGAGATGACATCTCCTGTGGACCTGTTGGTTCAGTAGGGAAACTGGAGTGGATCCAAGTTACCACACAGACAGGAACTGATATGTTTCAACACCAGCCTCCCAAAACGCTTCGGCACGGTGGATGTAAGTGCCACTGGGTGACAGTCACTGAGGCAGGTTACCACGCTCTTCTTGGGCACCGGTACGATTGAAGCCTGCTTGAAGCAGGTGAGTACCACACACTGCCGAAGACAGAGGTTGAAGATATCATAACACACCAGCCAGTTGATCAGCACAGGTCTTCAGTACTCGGCCAGGTACTCCATCCAGACTGGATGCTCTCCTTGTATTCACTCTCTTGAAGGCACATCATCTTCAGATACTGAGAACTGAGAACAAAGAATCATCGGGAGATGTAGGGGTGCATGTTGGTTCCTCCCTGTTCTGAACCTACAGTGTCCACAGACCTCCGATGTTCCGATGCACTGGCACCGTTGAAGCTGCATGGCGGTCAGCAATTCTTGGCGATCTGGCTGAAGTGTGTGTGTGTGTTAATAACGGAGACCTGGCATTGGCTGGTCTGGAGCCGTGGGTGTGAGAGTGCTGGAGACTTTGCTGGCAGGTCTTGTTGAGACAGGGAAAGAAGGAGGAACAATGTGTCAGTGCCTGATTGAACTATCAGCCATTTTAGCAAGCTCCCTGTAGTTCTTTATGGGTGTATTAGCAAGGGGTATATGAACTTGACCAGGGATTTGTTGTATCAAGAATTCTTTAACAATAGAGCAAGGATGGCGATTGAGCAGGAGAGGTAGGATGTGGTTCTACAAATTCACCAGCCTCTGGCTAAAGAAATTTATCTGTATCGCTGTTTTAAATGGCCTTATCCTCAGGCCTTATCCTGAGGCTGTGCGCTCTTATCCTCCGCTCCCCTACCATGGGAAACAGCCTTTCCACATCTACTCTGTCTAGGCCTTTCAACATTCAAAAGGTTTCAAGGAAATCCTTCCTCATCCTTATAAATTCCCATGGGTACAGACCCAGAGCCATCAAATGTTCCTTGTATGATAACCCTTTCATTCCTGGAATCATCCTTGTGAACCACCTCTGGACCCTCTCCAATGCCAGCACATCTTTTCCTGAAGGGCCCAAAACTGTTCACAATACTCAAGGTGAGGCCTCACCAGTGCCTTATAAAGCCTCAGCATCACATCTTTGTTCTTGTATTCAAGACATCTTGAAATGAATGCTAACATTATATTTGCCTTCCTCACCACTGACCCAACTTGCAAGTTAACTTTTTGTGTGTTCTACGCAAGGACTCCCAAGTCACTATGCATTTCAGATTTCCTCCCCATTTAGAAAACAGCCTGCACATTTATTTCTACTACCAAAGTGTATGACCGTGCATTTTCCAACATTGTATTTCAATTGCCACATTCTTGTCTATTCTTCTAATCTGGTTTTGCAGGAATGATACTATCAGAGATAGACTTTTGGATGAGTGGTAGAAAGCTAAGAAAGGGAATAGAGGAGGCCTATTCTGGTTGGCTACCAGTGCCTAAAGGTGATCCACAGGGGCTGGTGTGGGACCGCTTCTTTTCATGTTATATGTCATTCATTTGGATGATAGTATTGATGACTTCGTGGCCAAGTTTGCAGACGATACAAAGGTAGGTGGCGGGGCTGATGGTGTTGAAGAAGCAAGGTGCCTCCAGGACTTCAACAGATTGGGAGGAAGTACAAAGAAACAGCAGATGGAATATTATGTAGGGAAGTGTATGTTCATGCACTTTGGTAGAAGAAATAAAGGTGTAGAGTTTTTTTTCAATGGGGAGAAAATTCAAAAATCAGAGGTAGAAAGGGACTTGGGAATTCTTGTCTAGGATTCCCTGAAGGTTAACTTGCAGTTTGAGTCAGTGGTGAGGAAGGCAAATGCAATACTAACATTCATTTTGAGAGGACGAGAATATTAAAGCAAGGATGAAAGCAAGCTAGGTTTTATAATGCACACTTGGAGTATTGTGAGCAGTTTTGAGAGCCGTATCTAAGATAAGATGTGCTGGCATTGGAGAAGCCCCAAATGAGATTCACGAGAATGATTCCAGGAATGAAAGGGTTAATTTATAAGGAGCTTTTGATGGCTCTGTGTCTGTACTCACGGGAGTTTAGAAAAAAATGAGAGGAAATCTCATTAAAATCTATTGAATATTGAAAAAGGCCTAGATAGAGTGGATGTGGAGAGGTTGTTTCCTTTAGTGAGTGAGTCTAAACCAGAAGGCGCAGCCACAGAATAGAGAGACAGACATTTAAAACAGAAGTAAGGAGGATTTCTTTAGCCAGAAGGTAGTGAATCTGTGCAATTAATTGCCACAGATGGCTGTGGAGGCCAAGTCATTGGATATATTTAATGCAGTGGCTGATAGGTTCTGGCGTAGTTAGGGCATCGAAGGTTACAGGGAGAAGGCAGGAGAATGGGATTGAGAGGAATAATAAATCAGACAGGATGGAGTGGTAGAGCAGACTAAATGTGCTGAATGGCTCCTATGTCTTATGGAATCAGTATTAGGTCAGTTCAGTTTACTTTTAGAATAAAAAAAATTCTTTCTCGTTTGTTAATGCTGTGAGATTTTAAGGAGAAAGAGTGCATTCCAATATATGGAAATCAGAGACCGTGAACCCATTGAGAAATTGATGCTTTCAATTGGCTGAACTACACCATTAGGAAGCTTTTCTTCCCCACGTTTCTGCTGAAGAGTATTTCCAGAGCTCTTCTGCAGTGGCTTCGATGGTAACATCACAGATCCCTTATGGGTACTGGAATCTACAACACTAGCAGTCAGAGGCAGTGTCTCAGTGACACTCCGCTGTGTGAACTGGAAGACCTATTTGTCCGATTATTAACTGAACACACCAGCCAGGTTTTAGAATCAATGTTAAAGAAAAAAGCACATAAAAGAATTTTTGGCAAATTTTGGCGTCAGTTTGTTGCTTTGTGTGTGATAAGCTTTTACCTCATCCATCCAGATGTAATGTATCAAATATGTAATGTACTTGTCTGATTTTACACAATTCATTCACTGGCTTTGTCATTGCATTGTTGCTGATGCAGTGTGTCACATGATATATATTTCTCTACTTTTTCTTATGACATAGGAGGAGGCAATTGATCGAATCAAGTCTTTGCTGACTCTCGAGAGCGCTTGATGGTCAGTGCAGACTCATTGGGCCAAAGGGACTGTTCCATGTTGTATATTCCTGTGACCCAGTTAAACACCAACTCTTTCTCTTCCACAGATGCTCGCTGACCTGCTGAATATTTTCACTATGTTCTATTTTTATTTCAGATTTCCGGCATTTGCAGTTTGTTTTTTTTAATTTTTCTTCTCTGAACATATCACTCTAGCACACAGACACCTGCAGGGAAAAAGGCTAACAAGTTGGACGGTGAACATGCACTAGAGTTAATAAGTGTATGCATGTAAATGCTATCCCCAAACCCCTCCCCGCTCTAAACTCTTCCCCTTCATCCCCCTCTTAAGTTCCTCTTTACTGCTCTTCTCTCCTGTCATTTTATCAAACTTTTTTACCTAGCCTTACTTACTTATCCTTTATTTCTGTTAACAGCTTTTTAGTTCTTAGTTGAGTTGATTTCCAAAAGTTGTTGAGCAATATTTCAGCTTTTATGAAACTAATAGAAAATAGATGGCTCTCTAATCTGATGTGTTGTTCTGCCTTTGTATTCCAGTCACCTAGGGTCGTAAAGTCACTTAAAGTCAGCGTGAAAACCGGCAGTATGGCCCTACTTGTGCACAATGAGCAAAGTGCCCTCTCAGCTGGGCCTTTTTGGAACTGAAGTTGGTTTATTATTGTCATGTGGATCGAGTGAAACGTTTGTCTTGCACTGGGGTAGAACGATGTAAAATAATAATAATGCAGAATAACATGTAATAACTACAGCGAAAGTGCGGTACAGGTAAACAATAAAGTGTGAGATCATAATGATGTAGATTGTGAGGTCAAGAGTCCCATTTATTGTTTTAGGGAACTATTTAATATTCTTATCAAAGTGGGGCAGATGCCGTCCTTGAGCCTGGTGGGTTGTGATTTCACGTTTTTGTATCTTTTGTCCAAAGGAAGGGAGGAGAAGAGGGAATGTCAAGGATGGATGGGGCCTTTAATTATAGTGGCTGCTTTACTGAGGCAGTGTGGAGTATAGACAGGGGAGCAAATCGTAAGCACAAGAGATTCTCCAGATGCTGGAAAGCCAGAGTAACACACTCAAAATGCTGGAGGAACTGTACTGTTGGTTTCCATCTATCAACCATCAGCCTCTGTCACTTAATGTCTCCAACCACTCTTCCACCTGGCTCCATCTGGCCATCATCCCCCACCTCACCTGGTCCCCTGTCTCACCCCTCCTCTCTACTCTTTATGCTGGGCACCTTGTCTTCATACTCTCAATCCTGATGTAGTCACAACCTGAAATGCTAATAATCTTCTTCCCTCTGCAGATTCTGCTCAACCTGCTGAGTTCCTTCAGCAGTTTGTTTTTCCTCAAGAAGTTGTAGGCAGAAAAGATTAGTTTGTAGGCAGAAGAGATTCATTTAGTTAGCCATCTGATTACTAATTTAACTGGTTTGGCCCAGCATTGTGGGCTGAAGGGTCTGCTCCTGTGCTGTTTGTTCTAAGCTGGTAATGAAGCAATGCAAACTTTCTGTTGAAAGGTAAGTAGCTGATCCAGTGGGGTTCCTGGTTAATATGAATCCCCAGGGAGTTGATAATCGGGAATCAGCAGGGGCCAGGCCATTGAATGTTTAAGGTTCATGGCTGAAATCTCCTATGTTGAAGAAAGCCAATCCTTGGCTCTTTTGTAATGGAATGTGGCCAAATGGCTAAGGCGTTGGTCTAGTGATCTGAAGGTTGCTAGTTCAAGCCTCAGCTGAGGCAACGTGTTGTGTCCTTGAGCAAGGCACTTAACCACACATTGCTCTGCGACAACACCGGTGCCAAGCTGTATGGGTCCTAGTGCCCTTCCCATGGACAACATCGGTGCGTGGAGAGGGGAGACTTGTAGCATGGGCAACTGCCGGTCTTCCATACAACCCTGCCTAGGTCAACATTGAGATCAATGGACAGCCAAAGAAGAAGCAGAATAAGAGGAGAAGACATTACCTACTTGTAAATAGTAAGTAATATTCCACATGTAACTGTCTTACACTTACTGTAATTTTCTAACAATGTAATTTTCTATAATGAGTCAGAAATTCTGTTTCTATCTATAAGCACTTGTTACCAAGTAAATTACTTTTATTTCTTGTACAGAGGGCAGTGCGTCCAGTCATATATAAAAAAAATTAAATCCCAGCGCACATAGTTTATCAACACAACCATGTGTTCTATTCCCTGCTGTGACCTCAATAAATCCATGTCTCCAATATCTTTTCAGAAGATGAAACAAATATTTTTATCCTCCCATCCAATTACTGAATAACTTCTATTCCTCTACTTAATTAAATGTGTTACACTTTTGGAGAATATTTTTATTATGCATTTCTTTCCCCAGAATTTAGTATTTTGCATTTTGTTTATTTTATACATATCTGTAGGTTTTATATTGTCTTTTTAATATAATTAAAATCTTCTACGCTCATCCCTGTTTGGTGTCTCTCCCTAATTTGGTATTCAGTTACATACAGCTATTTCATATGTCACAGTAATAGGACTAGAGAGACTTTCTAGCACTGCAGGCAGTGCCTTCTCAACCTATTAATATATTGGAGCAAGTCGACATCAAGAAATTATGTTCGCGGATGGGTAATTGGTAGAGAGGTTGGAGAAAGGGAATAGGGATCAAGGGTTGCCTCTCTGACTGGTAGGCAAATAAAAGAGAAGCTTGTCAGGAATAAAAGCAGAAAATGCTGGAAACACTCGGCAGATCAGGCAGCAGCGGCAGAAAAAGGAACAGTTAGCATTTCAGGTCTTCAACCCTTTATCAGAAAGTTCAGATGAAAGATCTTGAACCTGAAACATTGAAAATTTATTTACCCACTGACTTATGTTCTGGTAGCTTTTATTTCCGATTTCCAACATCCGCAGTTTTTAAAAAAACATTTCATTTTAAGAAGCTTCCTAAGGAAATGTGGTAGGATCTCAACTTTATAGAGTATACTATACATTCACTTTGTTAGGTACTGTATATCTGTACACTTGCTTGTTAATGCAAATATCTAATTATGTGGGAGAAAATATGGGTGTGTCAGAGTTTGGAATTTAATTCCAGGGTCCTCTGTAAAGAGTTTGTGTGTTTTTCCTCTGGGTGCTGTGGCTGCATCCCCCAGTCCAAAGACCTACTGGTTAGTAACTTCACTGGTCATTGTAAGTTGTCCTGTGGTGAGTCTAGAGTTAAGTAGGTGGGCTGCTGGGTGGTGCAGCTCATTGAGCCTGAAGGACCTGTTCCGTGCTGTATCTCAAAATAAAATCAATGCATAAGAGCATGCAGACATGGTCAAGAGGTTCAGTATTTGTTCAAATCAAGCATCAGAATGAGGGAAGAAACGTGATCTAAGTGACCTTTTGGTTTTTGGTGCAAGGTGAGGTGGTCTTGAATTTTCACTCATGTCTCTAGACTTTACAGAGAATGGTGCAAAAGGTTAAAAAAAAACATCCAGTGAGCACCAGTTCTGTAGGTGAAAATGCTTTGTTAGTGAGAATGCTCAGAGGAGAATGGTCAGACTAGTTCAAGCTGTCATGAGGGTGACTAACTCAAGTAACAGCGCATTACAACTGTAGGGTGCAGAAGAGCACCCCCAGAGCCACAAAACATGAGACCTTGAAGTGGATCAGTTACAGCAGCAGAATACCACAAACATACACTGAGTGGCCTCTTTATTAAGTACATAATAAATTGGCCACCAAATATATATTAATAACAATAACTTGAGCAGTACTGAGGGAATGCTACAATACTTGAATACCTGTTGGATTTGGCTTTAAATCTGTTCCCATCTGCACACACAGTTAAATGTAAAAGATCCCATGGCAGTATTTAAAAAAAAGAGCAGACTATTTCAAAGTTCAAAGTTCAAAGTACATTTACTATGAAAGTATATGTACGCTATTTTCTACCTTGTTATTCTTTTGTCAGAAATTCTGCAAATTTTTGCTTTCTTTCTTCTTCCTTGGTAAGGTCCATTTAAACAGGTGGAAATCTTGAAAACAGTGTTAAAACAAGAAGCTGATTAATTAATAACTATTAATTGATGAAAGAGTTGCTGATATCCAACTGATTGAAGAGTGAATATATTGCGCTATTCTTTGTTGTGGTATAAAAATGATTCACACCACCAAATTACCAACTGTTTTGGAAAGAGTTTATGCAAGCAGCTCTCTGCTGATTAATTCATTGTTTGAATGGAACAGCCTGCTGTATCTAAAGAGCAGTTTCACTGCTTGCAATGAGTGATTAACAATGATCCCCAATCAGTTACTATGAATAACTGGTAAATTAATTGGCTCTAACCTATTCACTACTGGTTTTCATTCATATTGCAATGCAATTAATCATTTTCACAGTAATTTACTGTACTCTTTTAATTGTGCAGTATAAATTAATATGGTCAACCAATCAATAATTCCTTATTGTAGTCCTTTCTGAAAACATTCCCACAGGACTTTTTGAGATTCAGTTCCCAGCAAATGAAGTATCAGAAAGAACTCCAATACTACAAATTAATATATTAATTTACAAAACAGGTCTAAATATTTGGGAATGATTCTGTCTTCAGCTAGGTACATTTTTATATCTTATCTAAAGTTTCAAATATCTAATACATCATAAATATTGAGTTTGCAAACAAGTGTAAAAGGAAGACTTGCATTATATAGGGCCTTCACATTGTCAGGACATTCCAAAGAAAAGGAAATAAATAAAGTTCAGAAGCTCAGTTTGGGTTCTGCCAAAGTCACTCAGCTGCTGACTGCATTACAACCTTAATCCAAGTACGGACAGAACAGCTGAACTCCAGACGTGAAGCAAAAGTAATGCTCTTGGCATCAAAGCAGCATTTGATTGAGTATGAAATCAAGGAGACAAGGCTAAGCTAGGTTCAATGGGAATTAGGGGGAAATTTTTCCATTGGTTGTAATCATACCTAGAGCAAAGGAAAATGGTTGTCATGGTTGGGGTCAAAGGTCTCAGCCACAAGACATCTGTGCAGCAGTTCCTCAGTGCAGTGTCCAAGGTCCAACCATCTGTAACTGCTTGATCAATGACCTTCTTTCAAGCATAAGGCCAGAAGTAGGGAACTTCACTGCTGATTGCAAAGTGTTCAGCACCATTCACAACTCCTCAGATAAAGAAATAGTTCATATCCAAATGTAGCAAGACACGAGTGCCACATAATGGTAATATCCAACAAGAGGAAACTTTGACATTCAATGGTATTAATGTTACTGAATTTCCCCTATCAATATCTCAGAGTTACCATTTGCCAGAGACTGAAATGGTTTAACAATGTACACAGCATGACTACAAAGAGCAGATCAGAACTTAAAGAATCATGTGGTTAAAGCCTCAACTCCCCAAAGCCTGTCGACCATCTGCAGGACTTGAGGAAAGAACACAGTGGAATAATTTCCAGTTGCCTGGATGAGTTGAGATCTAATAACACTCAGTGCTTGATACGGTAAGTTGGCTAATAGATACACCATCCACAAATAAAGTCACTCACTCCACCACTGACATACAGCAGCAACAGTTTGTACCATGCAGAAGAAGCATTGTAATCACTCACTAGACCTCCATGGGCATCTCCTTCCAAATCCACAACCTCTACCAGCTAGAAGGACAAGGATAACAAAATCATGGAAACACCACCACCTGGAAGTTCCCTCAAGCCATACACCATCCTGTCTTGGAACTATATTCCTGTTCCTTCACCGTCATTGGAACAAAATCTTGAAAGACCCTCTATAATAGCATTGTGGGTATACCCACACCACAAGAACTGGAGAGATTCAAGAAAGCAAGTTACTACCACCTTCTCAAACACAGATAAGCAGTGAAGCCCACATACCTTAAATACATTTAAAAAAAACTACTTTTAGAGCTTTAGTCACTATTGTAATGCAGGAAAGATCACAGACAATTTGTAAACTATTTAGTCTATAAAACTCCAATGTGCAAAAGTGCCGATCATTTACTTTAGTGGTGTTGACTGGCTATTGCATCTGAATTAACTTGTAAATGCATTTTCAAAATTTGGTCCCAACCAAATGGCCTTTGAGTGAAAGGCTGTAAACTAAATTGTAATGGGGTGGGTTCAATTAAAGAGAAAAATTAAAATTTAAGGAGAGGGATAGTGAAATGGTTGACGATAACTGGGGGATGTCAGGAAGGGACAGTACAAGTGTCGCAGGAGATGTAGATGTTGGATTCTGAAGCAAACACTGATGTGCCTGAGGAAATTGGTGGGCCAGTAGAGGAAAATGGACAATCGATGTTTCATATCAAGGTTTTTCATCTGAAGGAGTAGAGGGAAGATAGCCAGTGTAAAGAGGTGATAGTCAGAGGTGGGAAAGAGGTGGCAAACAATAGAATAGGTGATTCCAGGTGAGGTTCCAGGGGGCAGGTGGATCTAGGTGGCAGAGGGAAAGGTGGAGATAGCAATAGAAGCTGAGAGGAACTAAATGGTGACAACAAATTTGATAAGAAAACAGGGTGAAGAAGAGGAACAAAATGGAGCAAGTATAGAGGGCAGATAGAAACGGTGGGTGGGGTTGGGGCTCAATAAGATGTGCATATGAGTGATGGACAGATAGAGTATATGGAGGTAGAAAAATAAATTGCGAGATGGGGGCTGGGAAATATGGGTGTGTGCCAGTGCGACTAAACACAAGCTAGAAGAACAACACCTCGTATTCTGCCAGAGTAGCCTACAATCCAGCAGCATGAACATTGGATTCTCCAATTTCCAGATAACCTGCTTCCCCTCTATCTTCTCAGCTCCTCTCAGCATTCCCTTCTTTCCAACCTCATGGTTGCAATCTGACCATGTTCAGGGAATAAATATCCTAAGATAGTTAACTCTTTGAAGGGTGAGCAAAATAGGAAAGAAGGAGAGGTTTCTGATAGTAAAGGAAGAGATAAAAATGAGGTAGAGAAAGGATCTTGGAAAATCATCAAGCTGTATCATTCTAGATACAGCTAAAAGCAGCAAGGGGCAGAAAGATAGATAACAATTGTCTATGTCAAACGGTAAAGTTAGATTCTACATAATGCAAGAAATTAGAGTAGCATGCAACAAAGGTACTACAATAATCATATGAAACTTTATTCTGCACACAGGCAAGGCAAACCCATCTAGCAGTAATAGCCTGGAGAGCAAATGCAGGCAGTATATAGAAGATGGATTTTTTAAGTCAATGTAATGAAGAAACAATGAGGTAATTTGAGATCTATTACTGTGCAATGAGAAAGGCTTAAATAAAAATCTTGTGGCTAATTGATTTTTATTGAAGAATGATCATAATATGTTAGAATTTTATAATAAGGCTCAAGGTAATTTAGTTCAAAATGCAAGGTATGAACTGGCTATTGTAGACTAGGAATATATGGATCTAAAAAGTATGTCAATGGATCAACTGTCATCATAGTGCATATGTTCAAAGCTATGCAATAAGTTAAACACTTTCTCAAAAATCTCCCAAGATAGAAGCTTTCTTCAGGGTTTTTATAAGATCTTATTTATGAAACTGCAGAAAGGTAAGTAAAATCCGTACTGAATTTAATACAGAATCATCGCATGCCTGAATATACTAATGCTGTTGATTATTCTCACAGCTAATGTTAACTAAGTTAATACACGTACGCAGTACTCCATAATTATGCCATATAAGGAAGTAACTCGTGGTGTAACAATGTTTGCGGCCCAATCAGCAGGAGGAGCAGGCCATAGTGACGAGGTTTCTCGCAGATTGGCGAAGCTTGTTTAAAAGGAGAGTTTTGCAGGAGTTCAGGCTCATTCCAGTGGCCCAATCAGCAGCAGGACAGGCCATGAGGTTTCTCACAGGTCGGCAATGCTTGTTTAGAAGAAGAGTTTTGTGGGCGTTCAGTCTCATTCTGATGGCCCAGTCGGCAGCTGGAGCAGGCCACAGCGACGAGGTTTCTCTCAGATTGGCGAAGCTTGTTTAAAAGTACAGTAGGGACAAGTGGGGTGGCCATTGTTCAAAGCAGGATTAATGTAAGAGTTGGAGTGTCAGACTTTGGTTCAAAGAAGGCTTCGGCTTGAAAGAGGTGTTGGCTCTGGGTGAGCTTCTCTTAAGGTTCCTTTTTTTCTCTTACTGTATCGAGTGTAGTAAACGGTAGCGTGATATTAATACGCAGCAGCCTCTCCGGACTCTGGATTGGGGATTGCCAAACGTTATGTGGATTTTCTGGTGTAGTCTGTTTTGTCATGTGCTTTTGTGATATCATTCTGGGGAAACGTTGTCTCATTTTTTAACTGCATTGCATTTGTGGTTTCTAAATGACAATAAACTGAACCTGAATCTGAAATGGCCGTTGTGTGCTCTTCATGCCAGATGTTGGAGTCCTAGGAGACCCAGAGTTTCCCAGGAAACTACATCTGTGTGAAGTTCATCCGGATGCAGCTCCTTGAAGACAATGTTGGGGATCTGGAGCAGCAGCAGGATAACCATTGGCTTGTACAGGAGAGTGAGGAAATCATCGATAAGAGTTATAGGGAAGCAGTCACCCTGAAGTTGCAGGAGACGAGTAGCTGGGTGACTGTCAGGAGAAATGGAAATGTGAATAGGCATTTAGCGCAGAGCATCCCTGTGACTGTTCCCCTCAATAATAAGTATACCGTTTTGGATATTGTTGTAGATGATGACCTCCCAGGAGAATGCCACAGAGATCGGGTTACTGGCACTGAGCATAGGTCTGAGGTACAGAAGGGAAAGAAGGAGAAGAGAAAGAAGAGGAGAATGGTAGTGATAGGTGACTCAATAGTCAAGGGAACAGAGAAAGATTCTGTGGATGTGAATGGGACACCTGAATGGTACGTTGCCTCACAGGTGCTAGGGTCAGGGACGTATCTATAACATTGGAATGCATCTACAACATTTTGGAGGGGGAGGTAGAGCAGCCAGATGTCTTGGTACATATTGGTACCAGTGACACAGGAAGGAAAAGCAAAGAGGTTCTAGAGAGAGAATTTAGAGAGCTGGACAGAAAGCTGAGAAGCAGGACCTCCAGGGTAGTAATTTCTGGATTGCTGCCTGTGCCACACACCAGTGAGGATAGACACAGGATGATTTGGCAGACCCAAGGGAAACCAATATTCTTGTGGACAAGTTTGTTAGAGCTGTTGGGAAGGGTTTAAACTAATTAAGTGGGAGGGTGTGAACCAGATTGCAGGGACTCAGGGTAGAATGGTTGATATAAAAGCAAAGATAGTGTGCAGTCAGATATCAGGAAGGGCAGGAAGATGATAGGACATAAATACAGCCAGCAGGGTGATTATCAGTGCATCAGGGATGCAGAATTAAAATGGGTAGCAAATACAGTACTCAAAGTGTTATATCTCAATGCATGGAGTATAAGAAATAAGGTGGATGATCTTGTTGCACAGTTACAGATTGTCAGGAGTGAAGTTGTGGCCATCATTGAATCGTGGCTGAAGGTTGGTTGTAATTGGGAGCTAAATGTCCAAGGTTACTCATTGTATCCGAGGGATGGGAAGGTAGGCAGAGGGGTGGCGTGGATCTGATAGTAAAGAATGGCATCAAATCAGTAGAAAGATGTGACATAGGATCAGAAGATGTTGAATCCTTGAGGGTTGACTTATGAAATTGCAAGGATAAAAGGACCCTGATGGCATTTATATACAGGCCTCCCAATAGTAACTGAGTTGTGGACCACAGATTTCAACAGGAAATGGAAAGGGTGTGTAAAAAGGGCAATATTATGATAGTCATGGGATATTTCAACATGGAGGTGTTACGAACCCCGTAACTGGGTCACTTACCAGCAAAGATAGAGAGGTCCGCTGAAGTCTGATGGTACTATTTTTAAACATTTTTATTTATAAAGGGGCACAAAAGTAAGGTTAATACAAACATTCAGATAATATACGTCGTCAATACTCAATCTAAAGCGCGGGTATAGTAATAATCAACAATAAGAAGTAGCTCTATCGTTTGTCTAGGGGTAAAAATATTGTCCGATGGAAATATCAAAGTCTCTGGAGTTCATGCAGGCTTTTAGCCTTTTGGGGACCGCTGGGTTTCACGTGTTGGAGAGAGAGAGATTTTTGGTGAGAAAATAAACTTGCCAGCCTTTTGGACTCAAATCGTTGAATCGAGAACGTGGGTTCCCCGTTGTCAGTTCGAAGTCCTTTTCGGTATTATCAGCCACTCATTCCCCAGGCGAGGGGAAACGAACCACACGTGGCTTCCGAATAGCTTCCCGTTATCAAAGGAGCGATGAGCGATGGTGTCTCCTTCTGGTGCGTCGCTAGGGTACTGCCTCCTGCAGTCCCCTTTTTATCTTGACTTGCAGAGTTGTAGATGTCAATCAAGGTGGGGTGATACAATCCCCACCCCACATTGCCCGAGGGTGTGCACGTAGCCCTGATCGCTGGCACGTAGCATAGAGTCGCAATCCACACAGGTGTCTCCAAGAACAATGGTCAAAATCCATTGCGTTGTCTCTCTGCGGATTCTCTCTCATTTCCTGGGTCCAAGACCCGAATTAATAGCGATCTTGTGATTCTCAGGAAGGAGGGGGCTGGGATCATAACAGAGGTCAATTGGGAAAACCAGGTTGGAACTAGATTTCAAGAGAGTGGGTTTGCTGAATGCCTATGAGATGGCTTTTTAGAGCAGTTTGTTGTTCAGCCTACTAGGGTATCTCCTATACTGGATTGAACCAGGGGTGATTAGGGAGCTTTAGGTAAAAGAACCCTTAGGAGACAGTGATCACAATATGATTAAGTTCAACTTGAAATTTGATAGGGACAAAGTAAAATCTGATGTAGCAGTATTTCAGTTGAGTAAAAGAAATTATGGTGATATGAGAGAGAAGTTGGCCAAAGTAAATTGGAAGGAGATGCTGGCAGGGATGACAGCAGAGCAACAACAGTGTGAGTTTCTGGGAAAAATGAGGGGAGGTGTAGGATAGATGTATTCCAAAAACAAAGAAATACTCAAATGGCAAAATAATACGACTGTGGCTGACAAGGGAAGTCAAAGCTAATGTAAAAGCAAAAGAGAGGGCATACAGCAAAGTGCAAATTAGTGGGAAGATAGAGGATTGGGAAGCTTTTAAAACCTACAGAGAGCAACAAAAAGAATCATTAGGAGGGAAAAGATTAAATATGAAAGCAAGCTAGGAATCAATATCAAAGTGGATATTTAAAGATTTTCCAATTATGTAAAATATAAAAGAGAGATGTAAGTGGAAAGACCTAAGGGTACATAAGTCACTCAGATCATATGAACTGCACCCTAGGGTTCTGAAAGAGGTAATGGTAGAAATTGTGGTGGCATTAGTAATGATCTTCCAAAAATCATTGGACTCTGATATGGTGCCAGAGGACTGAAAAATTGCAAATGGCACTTCACTCTTTTAGAAAGGAAGAAGGCAACAGAAGGGAAATTATAGACCAGTTAGCCTGACCTCAGTGGTTGGGAAGAAATTGGAGTCAATTTTTAAGGATGAGGTTATTGAGTACTTGGTGACATAGGACAAAATAGGACAACATCAGTATGGTTTCCTTAAGGCAAAATCTTACCTGACAAGCCTGTTGGAATTCTTTGAGGAGATTACACATAGGATAGATAAAGGGGATGCAGTGAATGTTGTATATTTGGACTTTCAGAAGGCCGTTGACAAGGTGCCACACATGAGGCTGGTTACTGTTAAGTTTGGTTCATTAAATATATAACTGAGTACTACCTTGCTCTCTATCAAGTACTAGATATCATCTAGTTTTGTCTCCATCTCTTTGGTTATCATCTCTGCCATCTCTACTGCTGGAACAGAAGCACCGAGTTCAAAGTTTGGTATGGTGAAATCTTGCTTCGGAGTCTTGCCCAGGATAAATCCAACTTCACTAGATCCAGCAGCTTCTGTGACCTTCATGAATGCAACAGCAGCAATAGCTTTAGTTGATACATCACAGAAGGTGTAGACCTCTTTCTTCTGAGCTGTAGATAGTAGAATTGTTGTGTAGCTTCTTGGAATTTTCAAACCTTCAAGATCCTGAAAGGAAGAACACCATTACTGCCAATGCTCCTGTTTCTCTTTAGGGAGTGGCATATCCCATCAAAGTGTCCAGCGTCAATTTTCCTAATATGAAGTGTCCCTGGATATTGACTGGAGTTGCAAATCCAAGAGGGTCAAACCGGTTGAAGCCAGTCACGATGTGTAAAGGGTCTTTCAGTGTCAGTGACCTGGGAAATAAGGACATCAGTATCAAACTCCATCCAAGGCCTGGACTGTGCTGCATAGGAGGGAGGTCCTATTCAAGATCAAGGTTCTGTAGACCTTTGGCCAGACCTTCAGATGGCAACAACATATGACCTCAGCACCGTTGGAGTAATCTTATGCATTTTGAGATTAGACTGCGCCAAAATGTCTTGTGCTGCTTTCAGCACACTCTCTCCTTCTTCTGCACTAGAAGATGATTTAGACCATCATCAACATAGAAATGCCTTTCTATGTACCTCCATGCTTCAGTACTGAATTTCTTCTCTTCCTTGATAGCTGTCCTTTTAACCCATAGATTGCCACAGCTGGTGAGGGGCAGTTACCAAATACATGAACTCTCACGCAACATTCCAGAATCTAGTTGCCAGTTGCTGGTCATGAAACCTCAAGAATCGGAGTTAGTCTCAATAATTCTCTTTCACTAGGAAACTGTGGAATATTTGTTTGATGTCTGCCATCACTGTGATAGACTCAGTTCTGAAGTGCATGAGGACCCTGAGCAGAATGTTATTGAGATTTGGACACATTGCTCAGAGAGATGCCTTTGAACCGTGCATGTGAATCACAGACAATTTGTATTTGTGCAGGTTTCTGCGGCTGGTCAACACCAAAGATGGGCAAATACCAGTTTTCTTTGCTGGGATCTGGTGGAAGCGAAGACTTTCTCCATAATCTTCACATAATAGAAAACAAGAGGAAGGATGTGATGCTGAGGCTTTATAAGAGACTGGTGAGGTCTCACCTTGAGTATTGTTAACAGTTTGAAGGAGGAGCTTAGGAGGGTTAATAGCACCTAACAGCGACTCCTTTGCTTGTATCTTTGGAAACAGCTCTATTTCCATGTTTAATATCGCTCTTTTTCCCTTTCAGAGTTCTTTTGAAGACTCTCATTGTAATTTGTAAGCCACATCCTTACCACTGTATGGGGACTGCATACAACTCCCATCAGTGTCTTTTTATCCTTGCAGTTTCTTAGTTCCATCCAGAATGATTCAACACCTTCTGACCCTATGTCACCTCTTTCTAATGAATTGATTTCATTTTTTTTCTCAACGGAGGAACAAAGCTTCCTCTGCCTTTCTGCCTGTCCTTTTGATACAATGTGTATCCTTGAACACTAAGCTCCCAGCTATAATCATCTTCTTTCAGCCATAATACAGTGTTGCCTACTAAACCATACCTGCCAATCTTCAACTGTGCTTCATATTCATTTACCTTATTCCATGTACTGTGTGCTTTAAAATATAACCCTTTCAGTACTGTACTCACCCTTTTCAATTTTGTCTTCCCATATGCAATTTTACCCTATCACCGACCTCTCCTTACTACATATTGCCTCTGTTTGTAAACCAGCTACCTCATCTTCAGCACTATTATCCGACTTCCCAACTCTTGCATTGAAATATACGCAGCTCAGAACACTAGTTGCACCATGCTCAACCTTTTGATTCCTAGCTCTGTCTGAGGTGTTACCAACATCTGCCTCCACAGCCTCTTCACTGACTGTTCTGGCACTCTGGTTCCCATCCCCCTGCAACTTTCTACAGGGGCACAATTGAGAGCATCCTGACTGGCTGCAACACTGCCTGGTGTGGGAACTGTAGTTCCCTCAATCGCAGGACTCTGCAGAGAGTGGTGCGGACAGCTCAGCGCATCTGTAGATGTGAACTTCCCACTATTCAGGACATTTACAAAGACAGATGTGTAAAAAGGGCCCAAAGGATCATTTGGGACCCGAGTTACCTCAACCACAGATCCCATGCGGGAAATGGTGCTGCAGCATAAAAGCCAGGACCAACAGGCTCCAGGACAGCGACTTCTATCAGGCCATCAAACTGCTTAATTCTTGCTGATGCAACAGTAATTTCTATGTTATATTGACTATCCTATTGTACATAATATTTATTATAAATTACTATAAATTGCACATTACACACTTAGATGGAGATGTAACGTAAAGATTTTTACTAATCATGTATATGAAGGAAGTAAGTAATAAAGTCAATTCAATTCAATTCAATTCAATTTGACTCTAGTTTAAACCCCACTGTGCAGCATTAACAAACGTTCCCTCTGGGATATTAGTCATCCTCCAATTCAGGTGCAAACCGTCCCTTCTGTACAGGTCCCACACCCTGGAAGAGACCCCGGTGATCCAAAAATCTTATGCCCTCCCTCCTACACCAACTCCTTAGCCACATATTTAACTGTATATTTTTCCTAGTTCAGGCCTCACTAGCATGCAGCACGGGTATCAATCCTGAGGTCACAACCCTGGAGGTCCTGCCCTTTAACTTGGCACCTAACTCCCTGAACTCCCTCTGCAGAACCTTGTCACTTGTTCTACCCATGTCTTTGGTACCTACATGGACCACGACCTCTGGCTGTTCACCCTCCCACTTAAGAATGCTGAGGACTCAATCTGAGATATCAGGACTTTGGCACCCAGGAGGAAACATACCATCTGAGAATCATGTTCCCGCCCACAGAACATCGGGTCCGATCCCCTGACTAACAAATTCCCTATCACCACAGCATGCCTATTCTCTCCCCCTCACTGAGTCACAGAGGCAGGCTCATTGCCAGAGGCCTGACCACTGTGACTTTCTGCTGTTAGATCACCCTCGACCATATCCAGGAGTGTTATTGAGTGGGTTGAGGGTTACTCTGCACTGGGACCTTAGTCTCTTTCACCTTCCTGATTGTCACCCAGTCTCCTGTGTCCTGCCTCTCTATACGCCCTATCTATCACCACTTCAGCCTTCCGAATGATCTAGAATTCATCCAGTTCCAGCTCCAGCTCCTTAATGTGGATTATTAGAAACTACAGTTGCATGCATTTCTCACAGTTGTAGATGTCAGAGACACTGGAGGTCTCCCTGCCTTCCCTCATCTTGCAAGAGGAGCATTCCACTATCCTGCCTGGCATCTCTACTATTCTAGCTGAACAGGTATACAGAAGGGAAGGAAAAAAAATCCTTAACCTAAAGCTTCTCTTTTCTTTTGCCTTCTCTGACTGAAGCCTCTCTTTGCTGGCCTCAAAGAGCTAAAACCTCAAGATCACTACTCTGACTCTGTCCACTCAGATGATGGCCGCTACACTTGCACCTGTTTTACTTTAATCTGCTCTTGCTAATCAATTGCAAACACCGATTCGTTACTGGTCAAAGCTCTTCTCCGCTGTAGAGACCTGCCACTACCTTTTGTACTTGGGCAGTGGATCTGATTGAAGTCCCCTCCTCTCAAAATTTCCAATGTCTGGTTTGGTCACTGGGCAAAGCTCTTTTTTTTTCTACACATGCCATCTCCACGTCTAGATGAGCTTTCTCTGCATCTGAATGTCGCATTTAGCATAAGCCGTTATGATTCTTGCCACTTCAGCTCTGCCGTGGGCTTGTGCTGTAGGTATGTTAATAATGGTTTTGCTCGAGCATTGTGAAGATGCTTTAGATGCACCAATTTCTGACCTCATTTCCAGGTTTTGGTGATCAATGTTGCTCAGATCGCAAGCTGACATTGTAATATATGTTCAGATGCATCTCCAGGCTGCAGACAATGCCTTTGAAGATGACTTATCTTTTCACTCTACTGCTCTTCGCAGTGTGTATGTTCAAAGCTATGCAGTGAGTTAAACACCTTCTCAAAAATCACCTGAGATAGAAGCTTTCTTCAGGGTTTTTTAATTAGATCTTATTTGTGAAAGTGCAGAAAGTTAAGTAAAATACATTATTAAATTCAGCACAACCTCATTGTGCGCTTGTATCTACAAATATTGTCTACTATGCTTACAATCAGTGTTAACAAGGTAATACACATACATAGTACTCCATAACTATGCCGTGTAAACAAGAGAAATGTGGTGCAACAATGTCTTAATGCCAATAAAAACTAAACATAATACTTCAGTCAAAATATATCTACTAAATGTTTACCAATATTAACAAAACTTAAGACTCACCAATATTGCTGTTTCAAGAGCAAATGAAGAGAGGATGGCGATAGATGTCTTTCCACCATGTGCTTCAAATTAAATTCAAATTAACCCTCATCAGCCCAAGCTCATTGACATCTTTCCTAAATGCAAGTAACCAGAACTGCACACAATGCTCCAAATTCAGCCTCATCAATCTGTACAACTTCAACATCACAGTACTCCTGTACTCAGTGCCCTGATATATGAAAGCCATTGTTCAAAAAGTTCTCTTTTATAACCCTATCTATGATAATGCCACGTTCAAGGCATTATAGATTTACCCCCAGTTCACCTTGTTCCAACACACACCTCAGAGCCCTACCATTTACTAAGTAAGTCTAATCCTGGTTTGCCCTCCCAAAGTGTAACACTCACACTCATCTGCATTAAATCCATCTGCCACTTTTCAACCCATTTTCCTACTTGGTCAAGATCTGTCATTACAGCTGGTGGAATGCTGCAGAGATCCCAAATGTCCACAATCCATATCAACGAATGATACAAAATGAAATGGCAGAATCAGACTGAGGAGGACACAGAGTGACAGATTAACTGAATCTGTCAGAGACATGCCAGAAGATATATGAAGTCGTGAAAAGTGAGGTCTTCCACTTTGATAGAGCAAAAAAGAAAAGCAGCTTATATTTTAAATATATGTCCAGAGGATCCCAGGTAATCTTGTGTGTAATTCCATGGATTTATAACATATGGTTATGAAAAGTAATTAGAAAGGTAAATGACATATTGGCCTTTGTTATAGACTTGACAATAAGAGCATAGACATTTTACTGCATTTACATAGACCTCTGATGAGAATGGTGGAGAGAGTTAGCAGCTTCCAATTTCTGAGTGTTACCATTTCAGATGAATGTCATAGACGCAGTCAGGAAGAAGGCATACTAGCGCCTTTACTTTTTTAGAAACTTAAGAAGCATGTCACCAACACTCCAACAAACTTTTAAGTAGCTACAAGGAGGATGTCAGAGTTAAGTTTTTCACATAAAGATTATTGGATGCATGGAATGCACTGCCAGCAAAGATGGTAGAGACGTATACAATAGGGTCTTTTAAGAGACTCTTAGATAGGTACATGGAGCTTAGAAGAATAGAGGGCTATGTGGTAGGGAAATTCTAGGCAGGTTTTAGAATAGGTTACCTGGTCGGCACAACATTGTGGGCCGAAGGGCCTGTAATGTGCTGTAGATTTCTATGTTTCCATGTTCCTAAACTTCTACAGATGCACTGGTGAAAGTATGCCGATGGGTTACATCATGGCCTGGTTTGGCAATTTCAATACATTGAACACAAGAGGCTGCAGAGACTAGTGGATGCAGCCCAGTGCAAAATGGGCACAGCCCTCCCCACCACTGACAACTGGACCCACTGCCTCAAGAGGGCAGCATCAATTATCAAGGATCTCCACCACCTTAATTAAGTTCTTGCTGCTATCAATGAGCAGAAGCTACAAAAGCCTGAAGTCCCATTCCACCAGGTTCAGGTACAGCTACTTTCCGAAGCACTCAGCTTCCTGAATGAATTTGCACAACAATAATCCTCCCTCATGTCTTGTACTGCTCTGGACTTGTCTCTAATTGAGGTATTTTATGATTAATATTTTATTTTATACATGCTTTGCTTTTTATTCTCACTGTTTTGTTTAACTTGTGTATAATTTACGTTCCATATGTTGTCTATCTGTTGGCGATGCTGCTGCAGGTTTTTCGTTGTATCCATACCACATCATACTTTTGCACATAACAATAAATTTGACTTGATTACAGACATGTAATAGAGGAGATATAGAGGTTTACCAGGTTAATTGTTGGGATGGGGTGGGTAGGGTTGCTGGAATTGTTCAAAGATGGGCAACTAAACAAATTGGGCCTATATTCTGAGCCCTCTGGAGACTTGGAGGATGAAAGGAAATTTTATTGAAACATTCTTCCAGACTTGAAAGAGCAAAGGTGATGTTTCCCCTGGGTGGGCTCTCTAGAAACAAGGGACGCAGTTTCAAAATAGGTTATTTAGACATAGATGAGAAGAAATTTCTCCCCCAAGAGTTTGAAAACCATTGGAAATGTCTCCACAAGCAGGCTATGGAGGCTCAGTCCCTGAGTAACATAAAGTCAGAGATTGATAGATTATTAGTTAGTGGTGAAATCAAATTATATGGAGTTAGCGCAGGGAAGTGGCTCCCAAGGTAAAGGACCATCCCTAACCTTAGAGAATAGAAGGGCAGGCTTGAGGGCCTGTATGGACCTTTCCTACTTTTAGTTCTTATCTGTTTGTAATGTGATGGCATGTTTTAACACAAAGTCTCAGGTTAATGTCCCAAACAAAAAGTAGTACATCTGCGAGTACAGAGCTTCTTCGGGCCTTCACTAGTGAACCTTGATCTTTTTGTTTCTGTCTCAAGACTTCTAATCTGGGAGAAGGGAGCAGAGAGCTATCAAATGTGTTATGTCTCAGTGAATTGTATAAAAAACATCACATACTTTCAAGGGGTTTAAACACATCTTTCAATTTTTAAAATTTTAATACATAATGTGATGTCCTACAAAAAAATTTGGGAAGATTACATCATGTATTTCGAGTTATATAATTCATGAATGTGAGCTGATTTCTGCTGAAGTACGCAAATATTATTAATTGCTAACATTTATCTCCACAACCATCAGCTTCCAGTCTGAAATCCAGCCTCGTGCAAAATTCAAAAAAATAGTAATCCTTAATACAGCAAGTATTAAATTTGAGGAAACATTCTGCCAAAAAGATTACACAGAAATATAAATTTTGAAGCATATCCTGAAGACTCTGTAAGAATAAAATTGAAGGAAGAGGATTTGCCTCTGGTTATTAGCCATTCACTGATTACTTCCAATGGTTATTAAAGCTCCAACTACAGCTCCTAGTTTACAGTCTGTAGTGAGCAGTATTGAATGGCTCACCCACATGGGGGCATTTGAAATATCAGCTTCTATTGCATCTTCCAGCCTCAAAAATAAACCAAAGTATTTGAGGGCATGTGCTAAAGGGAGAGGCTGGACCATCTCAGGTGGTTTTCTCTGGAGCAGCAGCAGTTGATTGGACACCTGATAGGAGTTTATGAAAGGCATTGATGAAATAGAGAGCTGGTATCTTTCTCCCCAGAGTCGAAAAGTCTAATGGTATCGGGCATGCATTTAGGGTGAGAGGGGGTAGAATTCAAAGGAAACGCTTGGAGCAAGATTTTATGTAGAGTGATGGGTGCCTGAAAAGTGCTGCTAGGGCTGGTGGTGAAGACTGAGATGCTCAAAAGGCACTTAGATAAGTAAATAAATTTGCAGAGGATGGAGGGATATTGACCATGTGCAAGCAAAAGGGTCTAAGTATTAGACATAATTCCAATATTCAGCACATCATTGGCTGACATGCCTGCTTCTGTGCATAGAGCTCTATGCTATGAATACTATTATGCAGTCTAATCGGTGTGTTACATAGGTTCAACATAACCTGCCTTGTATTCACGAGGAAATCTGCAGATGCTGGAAATTCAAGCAACACACACAAAATGCTGGTGGAACGCAGCAGGTCAGGCAGCATCTATAAGGAGAAACACTGTCGACGTTTCGGGCCAAGGCCCTTCGTCAGGAGGGTATTGTATTCTGTGGCTACATTTAATCACTGGTCACATGAGAAGTCAAAGTACATGTAAAAGCCGTAGAGAAAGAGCTTGTGGAAATGGCTATGGGAAGCAAGGGAATGGTAGAGGAGTCAGTCAGATACTTCGCAACAGTCTTCACAGAAGAAAATATTGTAGACATTCCATTAAACTTAAACACAATGTTGAAGGAATTAAATACCATCACTAGGAAACTAATATTAGACAAACTAAAGCTGATAACTACCAAGGACCTGATGGTTTACTGAAAAAAGTGACTGCAAAAATAGTGGATACAATGGTTGTAATCTTTAAAAAAATAGATTCTGGAGAGGTATTGACAAATTAGAAATGGCAATGAAGTACTCTAATTCAAAAGTTCTGGAAGGCAAAACTCAGTAACCATACTCCAATTGTACTAATATATTGGAAAAAATGTTTCAATCACTTATTAAGGATACATTCAGAAAGCCATACTGGAATAAACATCATATAAATGGAGGGCAACTGCATTAAGATGTAACAGAGAAGAATTGGAGGGGGCATCCTCATACACGAAATACTAGCAGGCAGATGGAACAGGTAACTGGGAAGTCTAATGGGAAGCTGGCTTCTATTTCAACATGTTTGAAGTATAAAAGTCAGGAAATCTTAGTCCAAGGCACCAGTGAGTCCATACCTAGAGTACTATGTACAGTGTGGCCCACTTATTTAAGGAAAGATATACAATCATTGGCCAGTGATGCAGTAGCATCCGCACAGGACTTCGAGACAAGTGTGAATCCGTCCATCTCCTTGCATACTTTCTATCTGTGCTGGGTTGGGTGTCGAGCTAACAACTAGGCCTCATTTAAAAAAAAGACAAATGTTAAAGAAATGGCAATGCTGCCACCCAATGTGCCACAAAGTGTGGAAAGGAACAACAGTATTACCATTAGAGGAGGCTCCAAGAAGGTGCACTAGATTGCAAATAGGGAAGGGATGTCTTGTGAGGAAACGTTGAACAGATTAGATCTATAATCAGAGTTTAGGAGAATGGAAGGTGATTGTATTGAAATATTTAAGATGGTGGTAGAATATACAGGTGGCTTAACAGGGTAAATCCTGATAGAGCGCTTCTCGTCATGGGAGAGTCTGGAACCAGAGGACATAGTCTCAGAGCAAAGATACTCTATTTAAGCCTGAGATGAGGAAGAGTTTCTTCTATCAAATGGCCTATTAGTCTTCGGAATTCCTTTCTCCAGAAAGCTGCGGCAGCTGTATTGTTAAATATATTCAAAACTTGAGATAGCATAACAGAATGAAGAATAATGGAAATCAGGAGGGAAGGTAGACTGAGGAAAACTGGATCATCCATGATGTTGTAGAATGGCTGGCTCAAGAGCTGAATAGCCTCCTCTTATTCCCGTTTATGATCTTAACTGCTTGGTGCATTAGAACATTTTTAGAACTAGTGAGTAAGTATTGAGAAATTAAGAACTAAATATACTTTATATTTATGGACTTCAAGCACTCCAGTAATGTACACTTGGTATTAGATACAGCTCTTAATCATGAGATATTAATATTTAGGATCTAATCAAATGTAAAATCAAAACCATATGACTTCGCCTGTTTTGTGTTGAATGCAATTCTGGGTGGCTCTCTTTTTCCGATTATTTTTCAGTCATTTCAGGAAGAATATGAACTCTGAATCATAAATTCTCCTTTAAATCTTTTTTTCAGTGCTACCTCCTTCCATCCATCCATCCATCAGCATTCTTCAAATGAATAGGCAGTATTATTCAGTGGTAATGACACGAACACTGGCAACTTCACATTCAGCTTTGATTTTGAAAGCAACATTTTTCACCACATTAATTCTCGAGTTCCATTCTATCAGGGTGCAGCTTTGAAGGGATTTGTGGTGTGGAGAAAAGTGCCGTTAGCAAAATAAATCCTTTCTACAGAACTGATCTTGTATGAAATATGTTGCACTTGAAGGATCTTGCAAAATATTGAAGTTCCTTGCTTCTAAACATAGCAACTAGTAGCCAATATGGAGAGTACAGCAAATGATGTCTGCAGCTGATTACTGTGTTTGGTATCAGTATCAATGGAGGCAGCTGTCATTTGATCTATTTCAAAAATATACGTGGTAAGGAAGATCAAAAATATTTACAGTATAATGTATTAAAAAGCAGCAACTAGTTCACAGGCAACATTTTTCAAGGAAGTGTAAGGAATATCACAGGTTTCTCCACTTCGCTCTTATTGCGATTCAACATGTTAACATTCTGTAATATATGCAGATTTAAATAAATCAAAGCAGCTGTTTAAACAGAAATTAAACCTTTGGCTGCCATTTAAAACAGTAGGTACAGTAATATTAATATAACAATACCTGGGATAGCTCTAGCAAAGTTCTTGTGAACAAATGGGGTATTCAAATGGCAACAGTTCATTGATTTCAAATTGACGATCACACACTTGGTTTGCTTATTGGGCTCTAAGAATTCACCTAATAGGGTCAGAACAGGAAAGATCCTTAAAGACAAGAAAAACATCCTTCTCTTCTGATGCCTTTGAAAGCACTATTTCTGTCCTCTTGGCTCGATAAAGCAACACTCAGCAAATGCTGGAGGAACAGCAGATCAGGCAGCATCTATAGAAATGAATCAACACTCGATGTTTCAGGACGTGATTCTTCATCAGGTCTCAAAAGGAAGGAGGAAGAAACCGGAATGAGAATTTGATGGGGGAGGTGAGTGGGAGGAGTAAAAGCTAGAAGGTGATAGATGAAGCCAGGCGGGTTAGGAGGAAGGAAGAGGCAGGGAGGTGATAGGTGGAAAAGGTATAGAAGAAATAATCTGAGAGGAGAGGAGAGTGGACCACACGAGAAAGGAAAGGAGGGGCACCAGAGGCAGTTTATAGGCAGGTAAGGAAAAGAGAAGAGGTGAGAGGGGAGCCTGAGTGGGGAATGGAAGAAACGGGAAGGGGATGGAGAAAAATTACGATAAAGACATCAATATTCATGTCATCAGCTTGGAGGCTACCCAGACGGAAGATGAGTTGTTGCTCCTCCAGCCTGTGAGAGGCCTCATCATGGCAGTAGAGGAGGTCATGAACCGACATGTCAGAATGGGGATGGGGATTGGAATTAAAATGGTTGACCACAGAGATGCTGGTTCTTGTGGAAGGAGAAGAGATGCTTGACAAAGTGGTCCTAATCTATGTTGGATATCACCACTGTGGAGGAGGAACACTGGCTACATTAGATGACCCCAACAGATTTGCAGGGGAAGTGTTGTCTCACCTAGAAGGACTGTTTGAGGCCCTGAACAGAGGAGAAGGAGAAGGTGAATGGGCAGGTGTAGCAGTTCTTCATCTTGCTGGGATAAGCACCAGGAGGCAGATTAATGGGGAGGGACAAATGGACAAGGGAATCCTTGCCAAAAGTGGAGAGCAGGGTGGGGTATGGGAAGTAAATATGTCTTTGGTGATAGGATTCCATTAAAATGGTGGAGGTTGTGGAGACTGATGTGCTGGATGTGGAGGCTCGTGGGGTGATAGGTGAGGACAAGAGGAAGTCTATCCCTGTTAAGGCAGCTGGAAAATGGGTTGAAGGCAGAGGTCTTGGAAATGGAGGAGATGCGGGTGAAGGGAGTATCAATAGTGCAGGAAGAAATCACCTGTTCTTTGAAGAAAAAGGACATTTCTGACGTTCTGGAAAGGAAACCCTCGTCCTCAGAACCGAAATGATGGAGACAAAGGAATTGAGAAAAAGAAATGGAATTTGTACAGAAAACTGGGTGTGAAGAGGTACAATTAAAATAGCTGTGGGAGTCAAAAGTTTTATAAGAGATAACGATAGACAGTTTGCCTCCAGAGATGAAGACAGATTGAAAAAGGGGAGTGAGGTGTTAAAAATGGACCAAGTGAATCGAAGGGCAGTGTAGAAGTTGGATGCAAAAGTTGATGAAATTGATGAGCTCAGTATGGGTGCACAAAATGGCAACAGTGCAGTCACAGAGAGTTGGGGAGCATTACCAGGAAGCTTAGGAGAACGATAGTGCCTAACAGCAATTCCTTTGCTTGCATCTTTGGAAACAGCTCTATTTCTATCTTTAATATCTCTATTATTCCCTTTTGAAAACCCTAATCGGAGTTACATGCTGACTTCGGTTCTTTGCGGAAATGGGACCTGTCTTGGGGTCTTACAACTGGCTGCTATTCGATAAGCCAAAGACATGTCCTAGAAGACTAGCACGACTTCAGAGTTCTGGGATTTCGTTACTCTGGAGGAGGGCGACGCCACCACAGGAAACTGGTGTGTTGTGAGAGATGGAAGATCGAAAGCAGCAAGCAGGCTGCTGGCTGTGTGCCCAGAGACCTGAGTTCTTTGGGCAGAGAGCTCGGAAGAAACGGCGCAACAGACTTTTAACATTGTAAATCAGCAACTTGTTTGTTATCTCTCCCCTCTCGCTATGAATCAGGGACACATTTTTTTCCCTTATTAGGGAGTGAGAGAGAGCCTGTGGTATGTCAAATTACTGGGTGAACGAGTAGTCTTTGGGGTACTGCAAGTCTGTGTCTTTATTGATGCTTTGCTGCTCGGTGGGGGGTGCCGATGATTTTTTTGCTGGTGGGGGAGGGGGGTTATTGCTCTTCTGCAGGTCAATGGAACTGGGGGGACTTTGGGGTTCTAACATTTAACTGTCATTCACTCTTTGGAGAACTCCTCTGTTTTCATGGATATTTGCGAAGAAAAAGTATTTCAGGATGTATATTATATACATTTCTCTGACATTAAATGTATCTTTGAAACCTGTGAATGCTTGGAACATGAACCATGTAGCCAACGATAAAGCAGGCGTAGTTGGGGCTCATGATTACACCTTGAATTTGGAGGACATGGGAGGAGATTAAAGAGAAATTGTTGAGTTTGGATCAGTTCCACCAGGTAGAGGAGGGTAGTGGTGGAGGGTCTGTTGTCAAGAAAGAAGCTGAGAGCTTTAAGGCCTTCTGGAATGGAAATATAAGTGTATAGGGATTGGACATCCATGGTGAAAATGAGGCGGTCAGGGCCAGGGAATTGAAAGTTGTTGAGGAGATGAAGAGCACATGAAGTGTCCCAGATGTAGGAGGAAAAGGAGTGAACCAAGGGGGATGAGTGGGCCTACCTGAACAGGCAGGTTACAATGGCCTGCTAGGAGAGTCAAGTTAAAGAGGCTTTTATCTGAATTGCCAGCAACAACAAGTAAAAGATTATTGACAAAATGAATCTCTGAATTCTCTGCCATGAACAATCAGGGTGAATCTGACAAGGAAATTAATAGTTTTCTGAATTCAATGCCTGAAACCTGACAGCTTCAATCTTTAATAGCTTTTCCTGTCTGGCTTTTGAGCTGTCCTTTAGTTTTGACGATATCTTGGTGGCCCATGTGGGTGAAATATTAGCCAAACCTACAGCTCAGAGGGGACTAAATGTTTGCCCTGTATAGTATCATCTTCAGTGACAGCAAACCAATTGTAGCTGCCAGTAATCCTCTTTCAACTTCTGTATTGATTTATCTGTGTGTGCACACTATAATGCCTTTTCTATAAGATGCCTTCTCATGTGACATCCTTGAGTGCAAAGCACTGTTGCAAGGTTAATGCCTACCTAGATTCATTTAATGAGTTGTGACATCATCTACTTTGGGATACAGGGACATGTTACAAAACCGGACATTCAGGACTGGACATGCTGAATTTTAGAGAACAATGCGATCTGGAAATAAAAAGGGCCTGAATTTCTGTGAGAGCAATTTTGGCAGAGAACTTTTGAATCTCTGTAAAACTGTATACTTAGCCTAATCCAACTATGTAAGGCATTGCCCTAAAAGACCCTTCAATCTTTTGTTATGGAAGATTATGAGGACTCCCTGGGAAAGATAGGAGCCATTGAATCCAGCCTATTGTAAAGCTGCTCTGTCTTTTACACGAAGCTATGAATCATCCTAATTCCCCTGTTCTCATCTTTAGTTCATCCTAAATTATTCATAAACCTCCAATTGCTATTCTTAAACTATCTTTATTGGTGAATTACCTGTCTGTATTTATAAACGTAGATCATTTATCTTCGGGCCAACTCTTTGATTGTTACAGGGAATGCAATCACTGTTCCAAGAATAGCCTCCTCCTTCACCATCTGGATAAGTTTGACACAGTATATTATCTGTCCGATCCACAATACTAGATGATGAAATATATCAATCCTTCCCACAAATTAATGTATAGATTAGCCATTTAAAAGAACAATTCATTTCTACTGAAATCAGTTTATACGATGCTGTGATTGGTCGACTAGAATATGGTGCTCATTACTTAGGTAGAGTTGACTATTGTTTTTCAGGGGCTTTTTCTCTAGTTAAACCTTCAGAGTAGCCACATCAATATGTCATTAAGTCTCTTCTATTATTAAAGAGACTGCTAATATCTGTTTTGGAATGCCCCTGAGATGCCCAGTACCCAATGTATAGGAGTCTAGGCCTGCTTTGTTCAGAGCTGAGTGTGATCTAAAAGGGGAAGTTTGGATTTTTATAACATGTATGGGACCAGGAAGAGCCAAGGAATTTCTCCTGGCTTCACAACACTACTTTGAAGTAATGCCCTCCCAAAATCTGAACCCATCCCATTCTCTATTTTGTCTGCTGTCCTGTCAATGGGGCTGGCAGCTCGAGATGAATCACAAGAAAATTGCATCTGAATGCTTCACAAAACACTATTGAAATCATTGAAAATTGAATTCACCGTTATTTTAGAAAAACTAAGAAGTTTCTAAAGGGGGAACGATGTTCCCGACCTACTGTTAGTTGTCAATCCAACAACAGCTAGTACTCCAGTGATCCGAGTTGTTCACTGCTGGTATCAGCTATGGTCATTGATGTTCCGATGTGTCGGTCTATGGCCTCTTCTTGTGCCAAGATGGGGCCATCCTTGGGGTGGAGGAGCAACACCTTATATTCTGTCTGCCTAGCTGCCAACCTGATGGTATAAATATCGATTTCTCCTTCTGGAGAACAAATGTGTTGCCTCCCTTTCTCTATTCCCATGCTGAGTTTTAACTCTTCTCACCTGCATATTACTTCTCCCTGGGTTCTCTCCTCCTTCCATTTCTCTAATGATCCACTCTCCTCTCCTATCAGGTTCCTTCTTCTCCAGCCCTTGACCTTTCCCATCCACTGGCATCCCTATCATTTTCCAGCCTCTTTCTCCTCCTGCCACCTTTTTGTTCCGGCATCTTCCCCCTTCCATCTCAGTTCTGAAGAAGGGTTTTGTCATGAGACATCAACTATCTATTCATTTCCATTGATGCTGTCTGACCTGCTGAGTTCCTCTACTATTTTATATAAGTTGTGTTCACAGGTTCTTTGCTTCTGCTGAGGCAAATTACAGAGGCAAGAGTTACGAACAATATCTTTTATTGAAGGCAGTCAATTTGAGATCACCTGTGGTGTCTAATAAAATAATACCACAAATGAACATGTAATTAACCCATTTCAACTACTTATATACATATTTCAACAATTAAATATTTATATACAGTATATGAAATTATGTAATCAACTTAATATTAGGCACATAGGTAATTAATTAGTCTAATCAACCATTCATTTGCTCAATCTCAAAATTCTTCAGTCATGATCTGTACTTAACATCAATGGAGCATAAAAATAAGCTCCAGTAATTCTAATGGATTACTTTTCCACGTAAATTTTGCATGCATCCTATCTCAAATTTGGTTATACATTTGTTACAGTAACATATAGTGGTTGATACCATTACTATAAATATATTGTACTGAATAATTCTGAGACATCCTCTGTTAATATTGAATTTAATACAGATGAATTAGTAATAAGTACCAAGGCAGATCATTCTTCTTAGGCGCTCTATTAAGGTCCAGGATGAAGTTTCCACTTTCTTTCTCTGAATTCTGAGGTGAATGATAAGGCCAATATGCCATCTACAGATGTTGCTGCTGGTGGAACGTATTTGATCAGGAGCTGAGGGATTGTGAGGCCCAGCTAACAGAGGTCTTAATGACCATCTTCAATATCTCTTTCCAACAGTCCTCTGTTTCTGCAGGCTTCAACGCAGCCACCATCATCCCAGTGCCTAAGAGAAGGATGGTAACTGGCTAAAAGTTATCGCCCAGTGCATTAACCTCAACAATAATGAAGTGCTTTAAGTGGCTGGTACTGGATCACGTACATAAAATCCCACCTTCCAGGAATGTGTGCTCATGTTCATGTTGCTGACTCATGACTGTACTGCTAGGTTCAGCTCAAAATCCATCATCAAGTTTGCTGATGATACAACTGTGATTGGCCTCATCAGCAATAATGAATGAATCGGCATACAGAGAGAAGGTAGAGGGGCTTGTCAGATGGTGCAAGGACAGCAACCTGAGTCTCAGTGAGGACAAGGAGAAAAAGACGCTTGTGGACTTCAGGAAGACATGGGTCAACCCCTCTTCATTACAGGTCAATGGCTCTGCTGTGGAGAGAATGAAGAGCACAAAGTTCCCTGGTGTGCACATAACGGATGATCTAACCTGGACCCACAACTCCTCCTCATTAGTCAGAAAGGCACAGCAGCATCTACAGTAACTGAAGAGATTGAGGCATGCAAGGCTCCCCACCCCAATCAAGCAACTTTCTACAGGGCCACCATCAAGAGTGTCCTGTCTGGTTGCATCATTGTGTGGTACAGAAGCTGCAAAACATTGGATCCCAAGACCCTAAAGAGGATTACCGGGCTCTCCTTCTCTCTATTCGTGACATTTACCGGGAGTGTTGTACCAAGGATTGTTGAAGATCCCTGCCACTCATCTCACAATCTCTTTGACCTACTACCATCAGGAAGCAGGTACAGAAGGTTCAGGGCTAGGACTGCCAGAATGCATACAGCTTCTTCCCCCAGTTTGTGAGACGAATGAACAAGTCAAACTCCTCTTCCGATTTGTATATTCTTTATTTGGATTTAAAAAAAATTCCTATTTACATAGAAATAACTATCGAGTTTAGATTTGGAAGTCTCTAAGGCACTTCTCTCAACTACACAACTATGCAGTTTGTTCCACGTGTCCACAACTTACTGTGTAAATAAATGCTTCTGGATGTAAGTCTGAAATCTCCTTTTAACCTGTATCTCCACCAATGGCCCTGTGTCCTCGCTGATGGATTAATTTTGAAGTAGCAGCTGGCACCCACCTTATTTGTACCCTCAATGATTTTGATCACTTCTATCATGTCTCCTTTCATTCTACGTCTACTTAGGCTAAAAGGACTGATTCTTTCAATCTTTCTTCATATCTCAAAGCCTGCAAACCTGGAATGACTCTAGTCACCCTTCTCTGAACTCTCTCCAGTGCCTTCACATCCTTTATACAATATAATCAAAATTGTACACAGTACTTAAGGTGTAGCCTCACAAAGCGTATTCTAGACTTGAACTCCACTGAGCACATTATATAGCCCAACATTCCACTAGACTTGCTAATAACTTCTGTGCGTTGTCTAGATGTTGAAAGTGATGAGACTATCAGGACACCAAAGCCCTTCTCATACAGTGCACTTCGTAACTCAAGCTCCCTCCCATTGTATATTTATATCTGATATTTCTACTTCCTATATGTAATATTTTACATTTACCTACATTAAATTTCATCTGCCATTTATCTGCCCACACATGGATTTTGTTTAGATCTGATTGTATTGATTCTGCTGCCTGAATGTTAGCTCGTCCCTGTAATTTTGTGTCAACAGCAAACTTCACGAGTTTATTTGTTATGTGCTTATCCAAATCATTAACATAAATTAAAAAACAGCATCAGCCCCAAAACTGATCTCTGCAGAACTCCATTTTTATCGCCTTCTTGGTGTGAACATTATCCTCTAACCAAAGCTCATTGTTTTCAGTTTTTGATCCAATTCTGTGCCCATTCTCACACCTTACCCTGAATCCCAACCTCCTGTAATTTGATTAACAACCACTTGTGGGGTACCTTGTCAAAAGCCTTCTAAAAGTCCAACTAAAGGATATTAACCACTCTATTGTTATCATAAATTTTAGTTGCCTCTTCATAGATCTCCAGCATATTAGTAAAAAATGATTTCCCCTTTCTGAACCCATGCTGGCTTTCTGCTAACATGCCTGTCCTTATCAGCTGCTTTTCCAGCTCATTCTTTATTATTGTTTCTATTATCTTGCCTGCAACACACATTAAGCTTACTGGTCTATAGTCAGTGTGGTCACACTTCTTATACACTGGGCAACGTTAGCCTATTTCCGGTCCTTAGGGATTTCACCAGTCTTCACTGACTTCTGAAAAATACGTAGGTATAAGTTGTATATATAACCTATACCCTTGTAAAATAGGTTTGTATATATAATCACAGACCTCTTTATGTACCCTTGGATATATGTTGTCTGGCCCTGGAGTTTTATTGACTTTTCAGCTGAAGCAGGACCTCACTTTCTAAGATCTCTAAGTCACTTAAAACAACCTCATTTTTCTATACCCTTACAGGCATAATAGACCATAAGACCATATGTTATAGGACAGAAGTAGGCCATTTGTCCCATCGGGTCTGCTCCATCATTCAATCATGGGCTGATCCAATTCTTCCAGTCATCCCCACTTCTCCCATACCCTTTGATGCCCTGGCTAATCAAGAACCTATCTATCTCTGCCTTAAATGTACCTAATATCTTGGCCTCCACAGCCGCTCATGGCAACAAATTTCACAGATTTACCACCCTCTGACTAAAGTAATTACTTCGCTTCTCTGTTCTAAATGGACATCCTTTAATCTTGAAGTTGTGCGCTCTTGTCTTAGACTTCCTACCATGGGAAATAACTTTGCCATATCTAATCTGTTCAGGCCTTTTAACATTTGGAATGTTTCTATGAGATCCCCCCCCCCCCCCCCACCACCATTCTCTCGAACTCCAGGGAATACAGCCCAAGAGTTGCCAGACTTTCCTCATACGGTAACCCTCTCATTCCTGGAATCATTCTCGTGAATCTTATCTGAACCCTCTCCATTGTCAGTATATCCTTTCTAAAACAAGGAGCCCTAAACTGCACACAGTACCTCAAATGTGGTATCACAAGCACCTTATAGAGTCTCAACATCACATCCCTGCTCGATACCTCTAGAAATGAATGCCAACATTGCATTCAACTTCTTCACCACTGACTCAACCTGGTGGTTAACCTTTAGGGTATCTTGCACAAGGACTCCCAAGTCCCTTCACAACTCTGCATTTTAAATTCTTTCCCCATCTAAATAATAATCTGCCCATTTATTTCTTCCACCAAAGTGCATGACCATACACTTTCCAACATTGTATTTCATTTACCACTTCTTTGCCCTTTCCCCTAAACTATATAAGTCTCTCTACAGGCTCTCTGTTTCCTCAACACTAGCCACTCCTCCACCTATCTTTGTATCATCCGCAAATTTAGCCACAAATCCATTACAGGCAGTCCCCGGGTTACGAACGAGCTCGGTTCCTAAGTCTGTCTTTAAGTCGAATTTGTAGGTAAGTCGGAACAGGTACATACGGTTCTTATTTAGCATCATTTAGTCAAATGTTTGTCCTAGTATATAGAATATATTTTACCCTTCTACGCAGAGCTTTTCTTTATCTTGTCATAAATGGCCTTGTAGCAGCTGAGGCCCTCGGTAACTGTACGGTAAACTTTGGTGAACCTCTCTGTATTAGGATCTTGCTCCTCTAACTTTGCCATCCCTGCTTCAATGAGATGAAAGGCTTCAGCTAACATTTTTGTCAAAAACTTTTTCGGTTCTGGAGTTTATAGGTCCCAGTCTTCTTCCTCAAATGCTATCATCACTTTATCCTTTAACATTGTTCCGATCGTTGACTGACTGTAGCCTAACGCTTTTCCAATGACCGATGGTGTTTCACCACTTTCTGATTACTTTATTATTTCCACTTTATTTTCAATCGTGATCATTTTCCTTTTCTTTGATGCATCACCAGCACTTGCATTGGATTTACACTTTGGAGGCATGGTTTCAAGGGTAAATACAGTAAGAGAAAGAATTAAGCCAAATACAAAGTTACATACTCAACACAGTGCTAACAGCAACATGATCCGACTTAAAATGGCAGACGGCGTTCTTCTTCCTCGAGCTGATGTACCGCTGAAGCCACGCAATGTTTTCATGAGCGTCACAAAGTAGTGTGTGCATTTGTTATTACGAACCATTGTATTTAACTCATATTTTTAATATAATAGGCTTTATGGCAGTCTGTTCGTAAGTACGAGTTGTCCGTCAGTCAGACGTTCATAACCCAGGGACTGCCTGTAATCCCATAGTCCAAATCATTGACATACATCTTAAAAAGCAGCGGTCCTAACACTGACCCCTGTGGAACTCCACCGGTAACGGGCAGCCAGCCAGAATAGGATCCCTTTATTCCCCCTTTCTGCTTTCTGCCGATCAACCAATGCTCCACCCATGCTAGTAACTTCCCTGTAATTCTATGGGCTCTTATCTTGCTAAGCAGACTCATGTGCGGCACCTTGTCAAAAGCCTTCTGAAAATCCAAGTACACCACATTCTACTACACCTCCTGTTTGTAATTTCCTCAAAAAATTGCAGTCGGTTAGTCAGACAGGATTTTCCTTTCATGAAACCATGCTGGCTTTGGCCTTAGTTGTCATGTGCCTCCAGGTATTCCGTAATCTCAATCCTAACTATCGATTCCAACAATTTCCTAATGACTGATGTCAGGCTAACAGGTTTATAGTTTCCTTTCTGCTGTCTCCCACCCTTCTTAAATAGCGGAGTAACGTTTGCAATTTTCCAGTCATCCGGTACAATGCCAGAATCTGTCAGTCCTTGAAAGATCATTGTTAATGCTTCTGCAGTCTCTCTGGCTACTTCCTTCAGAACCCAAGCATGCATTCCATCAGGTCCAGGCGATTTATCCACCCTCAGACTATAAAGCTTCCTGAGCACCTTCTCAGTCGTAATTTTCACTGCACGTACTTCACTTCCCTGACACTCTTGAATGTCCGATATACTGCAGATGTCTTCCACTGTGAAGACTGATGCAAAATATGAATTCAATTCCTCTGCCATCTCTGCATGTCTCATTACAATATCTCCAGCATCGTTTTCTATTGGTCCTATATCTCCCCTCAATGCTCTTTTACCTTTTGTATACTAAAAAAAGCTTTTAGTATCTTCTTTGATATTAGTCGCCAGCTTCCTTTCATAATTCATCTTTTCCTTCCTAATGACCTTCTTAGTTTCCTTCTGCAAGTTTTTAAAAGCTTCCCAACCCTCTTTCTTCCCACTAGCTCTGGCTTTCTTGTATGCCCTCTTGCTTTTACTTTGGCTCTGACTTCACTTGTCAGCCACGGTAGTGTCCTTCTGTCATTCAAAAATTTCTTCTTACTTAGAATATATCTGTCTTGCACTTTCCTCAGTTTTCACAGAAACTCCAGCCGTTGCTGCTCTGCTGTCCTTCCTGCTAGTGTCACTTTCCAGTCAACTTTGGCCAGTTCCCCTCTCATGCCATTGTAATTTCCTTTATTCTACTGAAATGCTGACACATTGGAATTTAGTTTCTCCTTCTCAAATTTCAATATGAACTCGATCATAATGTGATCACTGTTCCCTAAGGGTTCCTTAACCTTAAACTCTCTTATCACCTCCGAATCATTTTACAACACCCAATCCAGCACAGCCAATCCCCTAGTGGGCTCAACAACAAGCTGTTCTAAAAAGCCATCCCTTAGACTTACTACAAATTCTCTCTCTTGAGGTCCAGTACTGGCCTGGTTTTTCCAATCCACTTTCATGTTAAAATCCCCAACAATTATCATGACATTGCCTTTCTGACACATCATTTCTTTCTCCTGCTGTAATTTGTAATCCACATCCTGGCTACTGTTTTGAGGCCTGTATACAACTGTCATTAGGGTCCTTTTACTCTTGCCATTTCTTAACTCAACCCATAGAGACTCTACACCTTCCAATCCTATGTCATCTCTTTCTAATGATTTAATATTACTTCTTATACACAGGCCACACCACCCCCACTGCCTACTAACCTATCTTTATGATACACAATATATTCTTGGACATTCAACTCCCATGGCAGCCATTGTTTAGCCAAGTTTCAGAAATGGCACAACATCGTACCTGCCAATCTGTAGATGAATTTCAATATCGTCCATTTTATTTCTTAAGCTGCAAGCATTCAAATACAACACTTTCAGTACTATATTTATTGCTTTCTGTTTTAACTGCGCACCTCTATTGCCCTGTAACCCATCCCACTGGCTGTGACTATGCCTCATCTCCTGCCTGTCCTTTCTATCATCTCTGTTGCACGCTATCTTTGATTTGTTTCTGCTTTCCCCTTCCTCAACCCTATCACTCTGGTTCCCACCCCACTACCAAATTAGTTTAAACCCTCCCTAACAGCTCTATTAAACCTGCCTGCTAGGATATTGGACCCCTTTGGGTTCTGAGGTAACCCATCCTTTTTTACAGGTTGTACCTCCCCCAGAAGATGCCCCAATGATCCAGGAACCTGAAGCCCTGCCCCCTACACCAGTCTCTCAGCCATGTATTACTATGCCTGAACATGCCATTCTTGCGCTCGTTAGCACGTGGCACAGGCAGCAATCACGAGATTACTACCCTGGAGGTCCTGCTTTACAGCCTCCTACCCAACTCCCTGGATTCTCTCTTCAGGACCTCCTCCCTTTTTCTACCCATGTCATTCACCCTCTCCCTTCAGAATATTCTGCACCCGATCCGAGACATCCTGTACCCTGGCACCTGGGAGGCAACACACCATGCGGGTATCTCTATTAGGCTGACAGAACCTCCTGTCTGTTCCTATCACTATGGAATCTCTTGTGACTACTGCGTTCCTCATCTTCTCTCCCTTCTGCACCACGGAACCAGGCTCAGTTCCAGAGAACCGATTGCATGGTCATCCTCTGTCAGGTCACCCCCCCCCCCCAACCGCATCCAGAATGAGATAATGACTACTGAGGGGGATGGCCACAGGGCTGCTCTCTACTATCTGAGCTCTTCCCATCCCTTCCCTGACAGTCACCGACTCCTGCAGCTTTGGGGTGACCTACAGTTCCTATCTATCTCCTGTTCACTTTCCCTGATAAGCTGTAGGTCATCAAGCCGCAGCTCCAGATCCCTAACACGGTCTCTCAGAAGCTGCATCTCGGTGCACCTGGTGCAGATGTGGCCATCTATATTGCTAACATCTTCATAGGGGAATAGCAAAATAGGAGTGTCCGCTATGTCCTAATCTGCAAAATTTATCACCCCACTATTATTCCTAATACACTAACTTCCTCCTTGACTTTTCTTTTTATTACCAAATTATTGAAAAAAAATCTTTTGGGGTCAATCTTGGCATTATCAGCAATACCCTCCTCAACCTGCTTTTGGCAATCTGAATTTCCTTCTTGACTATAGCTCTCATATTTTCATATGTCTTATGGTTAACATCATTACTATTTTTCTGTATTCCTTATATAGCTGCCTTTTCATAATTTTTATGTAAATCTTTATTCATTCATGTGGCTGATCTATTGTTTTTAACACTTCTCCTGGCAGTGGGTATGAACACTGCCTGCACTATGTGCATTACCTCTAAATTGATCCCATTGTTCCCAAACTGACCTAAGATCAAGCAGGTTTTTCTGGTTTACCTTCTGAAGTCTTTGCTGCATCTGCACAAACTTTGCTTTCTGAAATTCAATTGAATGGCTTTGGTTTTTATTGAAATACTCTCCCAAAAAAACTTTGAGACTAACAGTGTTTCGACCGTTTGTTCCTAAAGGCTCAAAAACTTCTGTACTCAAAAATCTATCCTGATTGTTACAGAATATCAAATCTAGACAGGCCTCCCCTATTGTTGGTGCATTAAGATATTGGTCAAAAAAACAATCATTCAATAACTCAATTAATTCATTTTCCTCTTATCCACTAGTCACTGGGTTCTCCCACTGAATATTTTGGAAATTCACCCATAACTGTAACATCACCCTCAGAACTTACTTTTTAAATATTCTGATAGAGTTGTTTATTAAAATCACTAACAGCATTGGGAGTCTATAACATACACTCAATGTTATTCCTTTATCCTTATAGCCTTCAATTCTCACCCAGGTATCTTCACTGAGTCTTGATTCATCTCTTATCAAAAGCAGCCTCATGTTTAAATTCTCACTTATGTGCATGACTACTCCTCTACCTTTACAATCTTGCCTATCTTTTCTATGTATCCTTTAATACTACATTCATCACCAATCCTTGTGGTCAGACAAGTTTCAGCTATTGCTATTATATCATACTTATATGCACTTACATATAATTCCAGCTTGTTTATTTTATTCTTAATATCTCTTGTACTTATACAGGCCATCCTTAGTATGTTACGAACAGTTTTCATCCTGTTCTGACCTATTTTTATATTTTTGAAGTCTATAATTGGTTTATGTCTTAATATACTGTTCTCCACTAAGATGTTTAAGTTGTTGTGCCTGGCCTGTTCTAGGTTCCCTGCCCCCTAGTTTAAACAGTCCTCAACCAACTAAAGCCTACGCCTGCCCAGTACATTAGTTCCTCTCTGGTTCAACTGCAACCCATCAAGCGATACAAGTTCCATCTACCCCAAAAGGCATTAGAGTCATGGTGTAGGTTAGAGGTGTATAGGTTATGGGTCTCTAATGTGTAAAATCTTCTAATCTCCTCCATCTTACCTGGGCTGGCACATGACACAGGCAGAACTTCCGAGAAGGCCACCTTGTCAGTTCTGTCCTTAAGCTTCCCCCCTAGCTCTTTAAATATGTCTTGCAGAACTGAACTATTATCTATGTCATTTGTTCTGATGTGGACAGTGACCACTGGATCACCCCAGCTCTAGCTAGGAGCTTATCTACTCATCCAGGGAGGTCTCCTAATTGTGCTCCTGGTATGAGACTTCTTGTCAGTACACACCTGATTATCAACCTCCACCCTTGATAATTGAATCCCTGACTATCACTACTTCCTGCTTACAGGGTTTAGGTTTAGGATTAGAGAGGGTCCTGTGGTGCTCTTCTGTCCTGCTTACAACTTCAGAGATTTCATGGTCGTCATCGAGCATCACAATATGTTCAAAATGTTTGTACAATTCCAACTCTAGAATTGATACCCCCAGACAGTGTGAACCTCTTACCCTGCACTTCCTTCCCACAGTCACCCACCTGCCTCATCTTTCTGGTCTGCTGAGAAAATTCAAGCAATGGTGGATGCCTCAAAGTCAAAGGGTGTGTCACAGTCGCAATACTTTTTAGGATTAGTCAATTACTACAACAGGTTCCTACCAAAACCTGGCTGTTGTGCTCCACCCCTTGAATTCATTACTACAGATCAGGAAGAGATGTCAATGGACAAAGCAGTGTACGATGGTTTTCAAAAAGGTAAAGGAAATAGAAACATAGAAAATCTACAGCACAATACAGGCCCTTCGGCCCACAATGTTGAGCCGACCATGTCCCTACCTTAGAAATTACTAGACTTCCCCATAGCCCTTTATTTTTCTAAGCTCCATGTACGTATCCAAAAGTTTCTTAAAAGACCCTATCGTATCCGCCTCCATCACCGTTGCTGGCAGCCCATTCCACGCATTCAGTACTCTCTGCATGAAAAACTTATCCCAGACATCTCCTCTGTACCTACTCCCCAGCACCTTAAACCTCTGTCCTCCTGTGGCAGCCATTTCAGCCCTGGGGAAAAGCCTCTGACTATCCACATGATCAATGCCTCTCATCATCTTATACACCTCTATCAGGTCACCTCTCATCCTCCGTCACTCCAAGGAGAAAAGTTCAAGTTCACTCAACTTGTTTTCATAAGGCATGCTCCCCAATCCAGGCAACATCCTTGTAACTCTCCTCTGCACCCTTTCTATGGCTTCCACATCCTTCCTGTAGTGAGGCAATCAGAACTGAGCACAGTACTCCAAGTGGGGTCTGGCCAGGGTCCTATATAGCTGCAACATTACCTCTCGGCTCCTAAATTCAATTCCACGATTGATGAAGGCCAATACACCGTACGCCTTCTTAACCACAGAGTCAACCTGCGCAGATGCTTTGAGCGTCCTATGGACTCGGAACCCTAAGATCCCTCTGATCATCCACACTGCCAAGAGACTTATTATTAATACTATTTTCTGCCATCATATTTGACCTACCAAAATGAACCACTTCACACTTTTCTGGGTTGAACTCAATCTGCCACTTCTCAGCCCAGTTTTGCATCTTATCAATGTCCCACTGTAACCTCTGACAGCCCTCCACACTATCCGCAAAACCTCCAACCTTTGTGTCATCAGCAAACTCACTAACCCATCCCTCCACTTCCTCATCCAGGTCACTTATAAAAATCACGAAGAGTAAGGGTCCCAGAACAGATCCCTGAGGCACACCACTGGTGACTGACCTCCTAGCAGAATATGACCCATCTACAACCACTCTTTGCCTTCTGTGGGCAAGCCAGTTCTGGATCCACAAAGCAATGTCCTCTTGGATCCCATGCCTCCTTACTGTCTCAATAAGCCTTGCATGGGGTACCTTATCAAATGCCTTGCTGAAATCCATATATATGACAGCTACTGTTCTTCTTTCATCAATGTATTTAGTCATATCCTCAAAAAATTCAATCAGCCTTGTAAGGCACAACCTGCCCTTGACAAAGCCATGCTGACTATTCCTAATCATATTATACATCTCCAAATGTTCATAAATCCTGCCTCTCAGGATCTTCTCCATCAACTTACATTGGTAAGTTGTTAAGACTCACCAGTCTATAATTTCCTGGGCTATCTCTACTCCCTTTCTTGAATAAGGGAACAACATCTGCAACCCTCCAATCCCCCGGAACCTTTCCCATCCCCATTGATGATGCAAAGATCATCGCCAGAGGCTCAGCAATCTCCTCCCTCACCTCCCACTATAGCCTGGGGTACATCTCATCCGGTCCTGGAACTTATCCAACTTGATGCTTTCCAAAAACTCAAGCACCTCCTCTTTCATGTTTGCTGTTGTGTGCTGGGGCAGCAGGCTGAGGGTAGCAGACACCAACAGAATCAACAAACTCATTCATAAGGCCAGTGATGTTGTGGGGGTGGAACTGGACTCTCTGACGGTGGTGTCTGAAAAGGGGATGCCATCCAAGTTGCATGCCATCTTGGACAATGTCTCCCATCCACCCCATAATGTACTGGTTGGGCACAGGAGTACATTTAGCCAGAGACTCATTCCACCGAGATGCAACACTGAGTGTCATAGGAAGTCATTCCTGCCTGTGGCCATCAAACTTTACAACTCCTCCCTCGGAGTGTCAGACACCCTGAGCCAATAGGCTGGTACTGGACTAATTTCCACTTGGCATTATTTACTTATTATTATTTAATTATTTATGGTTTTATATTGCTATATTTCTACACTATTCTTGGTTGGTGCGACTGTAACAAAACCCAATTTCCCTCGGGATCAATAAAGTATGTCTGCCTGTCTGTCTGTCTATTCTTAATATCTACATGTTCAATCTTTTCAGTCTGCTGAAAGTCATCACTACCATCACTAAGATCCTTTTCTATAGTGAATACTGAAGGAAAGTATTCATTAAGTGCCTCTGGTGAGATGTCAGACACTGAACTCATACATTATGATCACATCAGCCAATGAGGCTTGCCATTCAAATTTGGGATGCCAATGCATCCAGATTCAACTTCAGAGGTGAAAGACCCACTTCCTGTGTACCCAGAGTCACATGGACAGCATGATGGTTGGCATGAGGTGATGGTGGAAGGGCCTACTCTGTGCTGTGCAATGTTGTGACAAGTTCATACTTCTTTTAAATTATTAACAGAGTCAAAGATTATTGGATTAGAACAGAGAAATAGATCAGCCAAATCTTCTTGAATGATAGATCAGGTTTGAAGGGACATCTCGTCCAGGTATATTTCTCTATCTTGCCTTTTAACTTTCTTTGCAGACTTGGTTCACAAACTTATGATGGTTTTTACAGTTCCTCCTGATATCTCCTGGCTTCAGCCTGACATCAGTTCTTTCATGCCAATTGTGATCCTTGTCACTGTAACATCGGGACACTTGAGTTCCTTCCATAACAGCTCAGTCTGTTATTACCTCCTCCCATAGATGCTGTCTGGCCTGCTGAGTTCTGCCAGCATTTTGTGTTTATCGGCTCAGTCTAATGTTGTTTTGGGCTATTCACTGACTCCTTAGACGAAAGTCATGTGGAAGCTGACCCTCATTACCCAGAACTGCTCCAGTTTTAACTTCCACAGTTAAGTGACAAATACCTTTGGAATTCCCTGTGCTGAGCTTTTTGATGTTGTACTGAGACCCTAGCGAACCAGCTCTCTTATACTAATCAAGCCTTTGCAGTCTTTTTCTTTGAACTGCTTGCTGTCAAGACTTGAGAATATTATCATTGCTCTAAAAATGCATAATCGTGATCTGAAGGATGAATTGGACTTGGCTTGCTCTTACAGATGGTCCTCAGCCACCCCTGGTCTTCTTCTCCACCACTACAGTTGGTTCTGAAATGGACACCTTCTGTCCTGGTATCTTACTGTCATAAATCTGCAATGTAAGTGTCACTTGCTGTTTGGTGGTAAATTGTCCAGATGCAGATACCCAACGAGTCAGCTCTGCAAATCCCCTGCTTGTAATCAACTCTTATGATATGTGTGAAATAGTTATTGTTGATATTGTCAACCCACTTCTACAGACTTCAGATTTCCATTCTCCATCTTCATGGTTTCACCATAGCCCTGACTCACATGTTTCAGACCTTACCACCAGGAACCGTATTGTGTTATTCTTTTAGTAATTGACCACAGAGCTCCATTCAGTGCCCTGATTCAGGAGCATAAGAACATTGTTTGCTTTCAGGAAAATTTCTACCCATTCATTACATGGGGGAAATGGCAGAGGCCTCACTTCTTGAGTTTACCAACCAATCTACCACCTCTATCTCTCACCATCACCTATGTTCTTTCTATCTTGTTTACTATTTCCTTCAGACTGGAGTCCTCTTCTCAAGAAACATCCTATTCTTGTCATCAGTGAAGTGTCTGTAGACTATTTGTTATAAATATTTGCTAAAGCAAATTACAAAGTCAGTAAACTGCCATCTTAGTGCAGGATTTGACACAATAATATATCAAAAGTCATACTGCATGGTGCCCTTGCTTTTTAAAGATATACAAACCTTCACCTATATTACAATCATTGGCAGCCGTTGATCCCATGCAATTAAGGGTTTGTGCCTCTGGTGGACTGTGTCCTCTCCAGGGTGCAAGCCTGGGCGGGAAGATTTGAAGAACCAGTTGTCCATGCAGTGGGTTCCCCCTCTCCATGTTACTGACATAGTCCAAGGGAAGGACAAGTGCCGATACAGCTTGGCATCAGTGTCATTGCAGAGGTTGCCAGAGTGAAGTTGTAAACAACATCAAACTGCCTTAGGGGCCCTCTGGGTTTACTGTCAAAGTCTTTCCCGTGGGTGGGTATGGCCGCAAGGCAGCGGACATTTAAAATCAGAGTTTTCCTTCTCCTAGTGGGCGTCGTCCAAGGCTGACGAGCCCCACCTGCCCAATATTACAATATCCAAACCTCATTATAAAGGCTTTTTGAAAACTGTCTTCAGTAAAGTTCTCCATTCATTTCCAGTAAGTTCTTTTTTAAAACTTTGTCTTTGCCTTCTTTGTAAGTTGTCTAATACCCAGAGTTTTAAGAATTAGAATAATTATTTATGAGTTTGTTTTATCAGAACTCTAGCAGTTACCACAAGAAATGATTTCATTATGAATTTCCCAGTGAGTTCTCAATTCATAGATCTGGACTAAGATTAGAAAGTAGGGCAAATAAGATATATTGGAAAGTTTGGTATGTTTATGTCCCCCTTATTAGAGCAGTCTGCTTTAATAACTTTCCGAATGTTGTACTAGCTGTATGGTGATAATTATTCTGAAGGCATCATCTTTCAAAGGTGTGGAATGAGGCCTGTATGAAGTTGTAATTTTATAGCTATTTTATGGAACTATTCAGGACGACTCCAAGGAATACCACCAATTTCCTACATATTCCACTGCAAGGACACCTTGGTTTAATATTGAGTTTCTACAATTTGCAGTGCAAGAAGTTAAGATCATATCAACTACTAACAATGGTACTTTAATGTCTTTGTTAATGTTTTTCTGTTGATCTGTTATCTGACCTCTTTATCTTTCATAAAGAAGAACAATATGCAGACGAAGTATTGGAAGTGGAAACGAAAACAACTGACCACGCTGGAATGAAAATCAGGTAACTTACTCCACAACTTACTTCATTGGCTTCTATATATCCGAAGTATTCCTTTTGATTTATCCATCTATCCCTCACCCACCCAGCCTGCAACTTAAAACTAATTTGTTTTCTCTCTTCCCTAGTTTTGGTGAAGGAATTTCAACCTGAAACATTAACTCTTTTTCTGCTCTCACAGAGACAGGTAAAATTAGTGATCTTGTAGTTAAGAATCCTCTTGGAAAAATTGATTATAGTACGATTGAGTTTCTTATACAATTGGAGGGTGCAATAGTTCGATCTAAAACCAATGCCTAAACAATGGAGATTATGCCTAAACAATTGATGAAGGTGGATTTGGCTAGTGTAGACTGGCAATATAAGCTATATTGTGGAATGGTTGAGGAACAGTGGAAGACTTTCAAAAAGATTTTTTATGGTGCTCAACAAAAGTATATTCCAATTAAAAGCAAGGACGGTAAGGGTGGGGAGAGCCAGCCTTGGATAACTAAGGAAATAAAAGAAGGCATCAAACTAAAAGCTTGTGCGTACAAAGTCGGTAAGAGTAGAGGGAAACTGGAAGATTGGGAAAACTTTAAAAAGCAACAAAGAACCACTAAGTGAGCAATGAAAAAAGGGAAGATAGACTATGAAAATAAACTAGCACAAGGTATAAAAATGGATAGTGAAAGTTTTTATAATTATATAAAGCAGAAAAGGGTGGCTGAAGTGAATGTAGGTCCCTTGGAGGATGAGCAGGGGGAATTGATATTTGATAATAAGGAAATGGCAGAAGCTTTGATGACTATTTTGTGTTGGCTTTCACAGTGGAGGATATGTCTAACATGTCAAAGAGAGATGCTATGGATGCGATGGGAAGTGAGGACCACTAAAGAGGAAGTGCCGAGCAGAGTTGTGGGTCTGAAGATAGATAAGTCCCCTGGTCCTGATGGAATTCATCCCAGGGCACTGAAAGAAATGGCAGAAGTTATAGGAGAGGCTTTGGTGATAATTTATCAAAATTCTCTGGATCTGGGCAGGTCCCAGTGGATTGGAAGATGTTGAATGTCACACCACTGTTCAAAAAAGGATATAGGCAAAAGGCAGGTAACTGTAGGCCAGTTAGTTTAACATCTGTAGTCGGGAAAATGCTTGAAGCTATCATTAAAGAAGAAATAGCGAGGCATCTGGAAAGAAATGGAACCCTCAGGCAAACACAGCATGGATTCAGTAAAGGCAGTCCCCGATTAACAAACTTACTGGGGTTCTTTGAGGATATAATGAGTGCAGTGGATAGAGGGGAGCAGATGGACGTTATTTACTTGGATTTCCAGAAGGTGTTCGATGAGGTGCCACATAAAAGACTTATCTCTAAGGTGAGGATGCATAGAGTTGGGGGTGATGTATTAGCATGGATAGAGGATTGGTTAACTAATAGAAAGCACAGAGTTGGGATACGTTAGTGTTACTCTCATTGGCAATCAGTGGTGAGCGGTGTGCTGCAGGGTTTGGTGCTGGGCCCCCAACTGTTCACAATATACATTAACGATCCGGAAGAGGAGACCGAGTGAAGTGTATCTAAGTTTGCTGATGACACTAAACTGAGTGGAAAAGCAAACTGTGCAGGAGAGTCTGCAGAGAGATATAGATAGGTTAAGTGAGTGGGCAAGGGTCTGGCAGATGGAGTACAATGTTGGTAAATGTGAGGTCATCTACTTTGGAGGAAAAATTGAAGAGCAGATTGCAGCCTGCCTTTATTGCTAGAGGGATTGAATTTAAGAGCAGGGAGGTAATGCTGCAACTGTACAGGGAACTGGTGAGGCCGCCCCTGGAGTACTGTGTACAGTTCTGGTCTCCTTACCTGAGGAAGGATATACTGGCTTTGGAGGCGGTGCAGAGGAGGTTCACCAAGTTGACTCCAGAGATGGGGGGGGGGGGGTTAGACTATGAGGAGAGATTGAGTCACCTGTGCCTGTACTATTTGGAATTCAGAAGAATGAAAGGAGATCTTATAGAAACATATTAAATTATGAAAGGGATAGTTAAGATAGGAAAGTTGTTTCCACAGGTAGGTGAGACTAGAACTAGGCGACATAGCCTCAAGATTTAGGGGAGTAGATTTAGGACAGAGATGAGGAAGAACTGTTTTTCCCAAAGAGGTGAATCTGTGTAATTCTCTACCCAGTGAAGCAGTGGAGGCTACCTCAGTAAATATATTTAAGACAAGGTTGGATAGATTTTTGCATAGTAGGGGAATTAAGGGTTATGGGGAAAAAGCAGGTAGGAGGAGATGAGTCCATGGCAAGATCAGCCATAATCTTATTGAGCGGTGGAGCAGACTCGATGGGCCAGATGGCCTTCTCCTGCTCCTATTTCTTGTGTTCTTATGTTTTATTTTAGACCATCCAAAATCAAAAGAAGTAGTAGTGAAGGCCTAAAGTTTGTGAGCAGCAATGTATCAACAGTGTTTACTACTGATCTTTGTGAGGGCTCTAAACTTTGCCTTTACCAGTTCCTACTTATATCAGATTTTAGTTCAACTGGATAATATTGTCCTTCAGCTGTGATGTTGTTAAACCAGCCAGTCATCTGACTATTTAAAGAGCAGTGAACCATTAATTTTTAATTAAAGTTTTAAACATTTTTTGGACAGCCAATTAAAGATTGCAATAATGCATATCATTTAGATAGAAGCTGAAAATTTTTAAATATTTTGTTTTTAAAAGCCATTAAATATAGAAGGACTAATGTTAAGCAATTACATTCTATATCTATTACAAGGATTTTGTATGCATTAGATAATTTGATAAGTAATAATTAGGGATTAGTATGCCATTAAAAACTTCTCATGCACCAAAGCTCAATATTTTGAGAGTATTATACAGCAATTAGTTCATAAATACACTTGTGATTATGCAATCCAAGTGATTTTCCTTGGGATTATTGGAGAAGGGTATAAAGAGTACAAATTTTGGAGGAGGACTGATTTCACTAACTGAGTTCACTTTGGGATTTAAAAGTGGATGTTAAGAGGTTTTGAGGAGAAGCAGACAGTCTGATTGTGTGGGCAAGTATATGGCGGATACATCATAATATGGAAAAATGAAAAGTCATCCACTTCCAAAAAGCAGAGTATTTTTTAAGTAATTGGGTAATGTTTATGTTCAAGAGAACCTGCAGTTGCAAAAAAATTTGTGAACCCTTTGCATTTACCTTTTCTCTACATTCGTTACTCATGAAATGTGGTCTGATCTTCGTCAGATAGGTGGGACAATTACCAAAAGCTTGATAAATCAATGTTAACGGCATCAGGTTAGAGGCGACTCAGATAGAATATGAGGTGCTGCTCCTCCAACCTGAGTGTGGCCTCATCGCAGCAGTAGAGGGGGCAATGGAATGACATGTTGGAATGGGAATGGGAGGAAATGGGTGGTCACCAGGAGATCCCACTTTTTCTTACAGATGGAGCAAAGGTGCTCAGTGAAGTAGTTTCCCAATCTATCTCGGGTCTCACCGATATACAAGAGGCCACATTAGGAGCTCTGGATATGGTAGATGACCCCCAACAGACTCACAGGTGAAGTGGGGCCCTGAATGGCAATGAGGGAGCAGGTGTAGGGGCAGGTGTGGCACTAGTTCTGCTTGCAAGGATAAGTGCCAGGAAGGAGATCAGTAGGGTGGGACTTGGACAATGGAGTCGTGTAGGGTTTGATTCCTGCGGAAAGCAGATAGTTGGGGGGAGGGGCGCAGGGAGGGAATGATATGCTTGATGGTGGGATCCCATTGGAGATGGGAGAAGTTATGGAGAATTATGTGCTGGATGTGTAGGTGAGGACAAAAAGAACTCTCTCTCTCTGGTGAGGAGGCAGGAGAATGTGTGAAGTGGAAGAGATGCAGGTGAGGGCAGTGATGATGGTGGAGGAAGGGAAGCCACTTCCTTTGAAGAAGGAGGACGTCTCAGTTATTCTGGAATGAAAAGCCTCATTCTGAGAGAAGACGCAGTAGAGAAGGGGGGACTGAGAGAAGGGGATGGGATTTATCAAGTGACAGTATTGGAAGAGGTATAATCCAGAAGTTGTGAAAGTCAGTGGGTTATAAAAAATATCAGTAGATAGACTGTTTACGAGACAGAGACATAGAAATCAAGAAAGGGGAAGGAGGTGTTGGAAATGGATCAGGTACATTTGAAGTCAGTGTTGAAGCTGGGGGCAAAGTTGATGAAGTCGATGAGCTCAGCATAGGTGCAGGATACATTACCAATGCAGTTATCAATGTAGTGTAGGAAGACATGCTGCTGTAGGCTTGGAACATGGACTGTTTCACATAGCCGACAAAAGTGCAGGCATAACTGGGATCCATGCAAATACCCATGGCTACACCATTGCTTTGGAGGAACTGTGAGGAGCTGATGAGGAAGTAATGAGAGTAGGACCGGTTCCACCAGACGGAGGAGAGTGGTGGTGGAGGGGAACTGGTTGGGTCTGTTGTCTAGAAAGAAGTGAGAGCTTTAAGGCCTTCCTGATGGAGGGTGGAGGTGTATAGGGACTGGACATCCATAGTAAAAATGAGACAATCAGGGCCAGGAAAATATCAAGAACGTGTGAACTGTCATAGATGTAGGAAGGAAGGGATTGAAATGGGGAGGGGTGGTGTAAAACAGAGATGTGGTATGCAGAGATGAGGTCAGTGGGGCAGGAACAAACAGAAGCAATGGGTCGACCTGGACAGGTGGGTTTATGGATTTTGGGTAGGAGGTAGAAACAAGTACGAGATGCTGGAACTATGAGGTTGGTGGCAGTGAATGGAAGATCCCAGAGTCGTTCAGGTCTCTGATGGTGCAGGAGGCAATGGCCTGGTGCTCATTAGTGGGGTCCTGTTCGAGGGGTAAGTAAGAGGAAGTGTCTGAGAGTTGTTGCTGGGCCTCAGCAAGGTAGCAGTCAGTTAGCCAGACTACTACAGCACCCTCCCCCCGCCTTATCTGTCAGTTTGATGGAGAGGTTGGGATTAGTGTGGAGAGCAGTACATTCAGAGGGAGTGAGGTTAGAACTGGAGAGAGCAGTTTTACAGTTGAGATGATTGATGTCTTGCCAGCAATTACTGATAAAAAGATCCAGAAAAGGCAGGCGACCAGAGTGGGCTGTCCAGGAAGAGGAGGAGGGTTGAAACTGGAAGAAGGGATCATTGGAGCGGGCTGCCAATGAAGTAGGGATGGAGATGAATGCAACGGAAGAAAAACTCACCATCATGGCAGGCACAGAACTCACTAGGGACATAGGACTGAGGACTGTAAATTGGTTGGTGATAGAAGTATGGGGAGGGATTTGATTGACAACGTGAGCAAGAGGGCCAGAGATATGGGGGTCTGGGATTGCTTGAGAATCAGCATTGACTTTTAAGCAAGTGGAAGAGAGAAATATGAAAACATACTGTAGTACCTGGAATGGGGGGTGGAGTTTATGTCATTAGGAAAGTTTGGACAGCCTATTTTTTTATTAACTGGAATTTATTAACAGGGATTTGATTGAAATATACAAGATCTTAAGGAGTTTTAACAGGCAAGATTGGAGCAGATTGAGAACCAGGATTCTCTTTCTAAAGAGCAGTGGAAAGAGAGCTTTTTTAATATTTTTGAGATGGTGGTAGATAGGTAGATAGAGTATAAGGATGAAAGGTTAAGAAGGGTAGACAGGAATGTGGACTTAAGATTGATCATGATCAGCCATGTTAGGATGTGGCTAAGTTGCCTGCTCCTGCTCCTAAGCTGTATATTCAAATGTCTCTTTGGGTTTCCACCCCACTACAATCATTGCCTTTATTCTCTCCACATCTCTCCATCTATGAAACTTAAAGCATTTTTGATTATTAACTTTTCTCATTTTTGATTAATGGCACTGGCCTGCAATGTTAATATTGGGTAATGTGGAAATGGCCAAAGCCTTGAGCGACTATTTTGTGTTGACCTTCATGGTGGAGGACACTTTTGACGTGCCCAAGGGAGATGTTATGGAATCAATGGGAGGTGAGGACCTTGATATAATTGCTGGCATGAAAAAGGTAATGATGAACAAAATAGTGGACTTTAAAGGAGACAAGTCCCCTGACCCCAATGTGACACACCCCCAGGTACTGAATAAAATAGCTGCTGTTGTGATAATTTTCCAAAATTCTCTGGACTCTGGATAGGTCCCAGTGGATTGGAAGACAGTGACTATCATGCCATTGTTTAAAAAAGAATGTAGGATCTAAGCAAAAGGGAAGTAACTACAGGCCAATTAGCTTAATGTATGTGGTTGGGAAAATGCTTGAAACTATCATTATGGAAGAAATACTGAGTCATCTGGATAGAAGTGGATCCATGAAGGGAAGGTCCTGTTGGAGTTCTTTATGAAAATAATAAGCACAGTGGATAGAGCGCAACAGGTAGATGTTGTAATCTTGGATTTCCGGAAGGCATTCCATAGTACCACATAAAAGACTTACTGTATCTATAAGATAAGGATGCATGGAATTGAGGATAATTATTAGCATGGATGGTGGATTGGTTAACCAACTGAAGGCAGAGAGTTGCATAATTGCTGTTTCTCTGGTTGGCAGACAGTGGTGAGTGGATTCAAAGCTTCCAAGGTTAATTTATTATCAAAGTATACAACTCTGAAATTCTTCTTCTCCAGATAGCCATGAAATCAGGAAAGGAAAGAATGGCAGCAGGAGCATCAACCACCTAATCCCACCTCTCCACATAAAGAAAACAGAGCAAAAACGGAAAAGTGACCTCAATCCCAAAATCCCCCACAATAAAACAAGAAAGATTGCGTTAAAAATACAGAATACAAAAAAAACCTGTAAGACTGAAAACAGTCCAAGTGCACATTGAAAATGCAGAATACCTGGGCGACATTCTCCCTCTCTGTAGCAGAGTGATCTCCCCAGCGATAAAAAGGCAAGGAGACGGTGTTTCAGACTCCCTTGTCACTTTAATCAGCGAAATGGAGTCCAACGTCGGCTTGCAGCCTTTCTGCCACAAGGTTCCCTCACACTGCCTCTGCCTCCCGGAATCCCCCTCAGAGAGTGCAGAGCGCTAAAATACCCAAATGATCTCCAAACTGCAAATCACAGGCTCCAACCGTTCCAAACTCACATTGAAGATGAAAAACAAATGTAAAAGACATAAAAGAAACAAAATACATGATTTCATGATCTATCCAGAAGATGTCAACCGAAGGAGCGTTGTAAGCAGGCATCATCTTACCGGAAGTTGCCGTTATCTTCACAGGGGTGATGACGTGCTTGTAGCTGTTCATGATCTACATTAATTGCTCGGAACAGTAGACTGAGTTTATTGTATCTATGTTTGCTGATGCAACTAAATTGAATGGAAAAGCTAATTAAGCCAAGAATATGGAGATTCTGCAGAGAGATATAGTTAGGTTAAGTGAGTGGGCAAGGGTCTAGCAGATGAACTATGTTGGTAAATGTGACGTCAGCAACTATGGAAGGACGAATAAAAGAGCAGATTGTTAGTATTTAAATGGTGAAAGACTGTTGTGCAGAGGGACCTGGGAGTTGCTTATGTGTGAATCATGAAAGGCTAATTTGCAGGTGCAACAGGTTATCAAGAAGGCAGATGGAATGCTGGCTTTATTGCTAGAGGGATTGAGTTTAAGAACAGGGATGTTGAGAACAGGGTAATAGTGAGGCTGCACCTAGAGTGTTACATGCACTTTTGGCCACTTGCAGAAAGAAATACTGATTAGCCTACGAGGAGAGATTGAGTTGCCTGGAACTCCACTCGGTAGAAATCAGAAGAATGAGAGGCGATCTTGAAACATTTCAAATTATGAAAGGATTAGATAAGATAGAAACAATAAAGCTGTTTCCACTGGTAACTGAGACTAGAACTAGAAGACGTTGCCTCAAGATTTGGGGAATAGATTTATTGAACCGAATTGACTTGACTCTATTACTTACATCCTTCACATACAGGAGGAATAAAAATCTTTACATTACATCTCCATCGAAATGTGTTATGTGCAATTTATAGTAATTTGTATTAAATTGTATGTACAACAGGACTGTCAGCGTAGCATAGAAATACAATTGTGTCAGGGTAAATTAATCAGTCTGATGGCCTGGTGGAAGAAGCTGTCCCAGAGACTGTTGGTCCTGGCTTTTATGCTGTGGTACCGTTTCCCAGATGGTAGCAGCTGGAACAGTTTGTTTTTGGGTCCCCAATGATCCTTCAGTCCCTTTTTATACACCTGTCACTGTAAATGTCCTGAATAGTGGGAAGTTAACATCTACAGATGCACTGGGCTGTCCGCACCACTCTCTGCAGAGTCCTGTGATTGGGGGAAATACAGTTCCCACACCAGGCAGTGTGGCAGCCAGTCAAGATACTCTTAATTGTGCCCCTGTAGAAAGTTCTTAAAATTTGGGGGCCTATACCAAACTTCTTCAACTGTCTGAGGTGAAAGAGGTGCTGTTGTGCCTTTGTCACCACACAGCTGGTATGTACAGTCCACGTGAGATCCTCGGTGATGTTTATGCTAAGGCATTTAAAGCTCTTCACCCTCTCAACCCCAGCTCCATTGACGTCAATAGGGGTTAGCCTGTCTCCATTCCTCCTGTAGTCCACAACCAGCTCTTTTGTTTTTGCGACATTGAGGGAAAGGTTGTTTTCTTGACACCAATGTGTCAGAGTGTCAGAGAGTCTGTAGGCTGCCTTGTTATTATTTGAGATAAGGCCAATTAATGTAGTATTGTCAACAAATTTAATTAGCAGATTGGGGCTGAGCTAAGGAGAAACTTATTTTCCCAGAGAGTAGTACATCTGTGGAATTCTCTGATACTTTAACAAAAACATCTAAGACACAGATAGATAGATTTTTGCATAGCCAGAGAATTAAGGGTTATAGGAAAAAGGAAGGTATGTGAAGCTGAGTCTAAGGCCAGATCAGCCATGATCTTATTGAATGCTGAACAGGCTCGATGGGTCATATGGTTGACCCCTGCTTCTCCTTCTTACGTTATGTAGACAGGCTGTTTATCTAGTTTCCATGGAGACGGACTGAAGAAAATGTAAAGTAGAAAACCAAAAATTTGATTTGAAACATGTCAACATCATCAATTCTTGCCAATTCAGAGGGTTGAGGGATTTGCGAAGGTCACATGGACATGGAGAGTCTGAAACAAGAGGTTTAGTTCTGTAATTAAAGCTGTGGGAATGTAACCTGAGACTAGTAAAGGTTAATATTCAAAGCCAGAGACATAACACATCAGTAAGAATAACTTGGACTGGAAGGAATCTGTCCTATCTGAGATTTTATTAATGCAAATTTTCAGAAGTAGCACAGCCATTCAGGCTGAAACTTTCTGCTTTTAGCCATTAACTGCACATGTGTAACCACTCTGTAGCACAGCCTGATTCCCTCTTTAGCCTCAATGTTTCTTTTTTATTACAAATTATGGGGCATTAACTATTTATAAAAATTCTGCTTGATTCATTTCTGTAATATCCTGGTCATAAAATCTTTCATTTATTATCAGCATTGGAATTGTCTGAATTTTACAAGAGTATGCACCTGTGAAGGTCCGTGGGTGATGATTCTGATCCCAAAGGTAAAAATGTATTGACGATGAAGTTCATTTTTCCATATCCATACTGACACAATTTCTATAAAAGATAACAATTTGAAGGACTGATGCAAGGTGATTTACATTTACTTCAAGCAACGGAGATGATTTTAAAATGCATTGCATGACAAATGACTATAGAAATGCATAAGGATGAAACATTCTGCAAAAGTAAAAGCCCTTGGATAGTGTATGTCCCAGATTCAGTGGATTATAAAAAAGGTTTTATTGGATTTAATCTGAAAGTCCTTCCAATTTTTGATGTTACTTAAAATCTTTAAGATGTTTTTTATAACTTCATTATACATTAGCATATTTTGGATTTAGAAGAGACATAAGACCATAGGACAAAGGAGCAGAAGTCGGCTATTCGGCCCATCGAGTCTGCTCCGCCATTTAATCATGAGCTGATCCAATCTCCCCTTTAGTCCCATTCCCCTGCGTTCTCACCATAACCTTTGATGCCCTGACTACTCAGATACCTATCAATCTCTGCCTTAAATACACCCAATGACTTGGCCTCCACTGCCACCTATGGCAACAAATTCCATAGATTCACCACCCTCTGGCTAAAAAATTTTTTTTGCATCTCTGTTCTGAATGGGCGCCCTGCAATCCTCAAGTCATGTCCTCTCGTACTAGACTCCCCCACCATGGAGAACAACTTTGCCACATCCACTCTGTCCATGCCTTTCAACATTCGAAATGTTTCTATGAGATCCCCCTTCTTCTTCTAAACTCCAAGGAGTACAGTCCAAGAGCAGTCAAACGTTCCTCATGTACCACATGGTGGTACATACAGTGTTGCTGTTTCACAGCTCCAGACCTCCAATGCTTCCTGTGTGGAGTTTGCACATTCTTTATGTGACTGCATGGATTTCTCTCTGGTGTCATCCCATTTCCTCCTGGGTGCTAAAGGCGAGCTGGTATTTAGATGAACTGGTGATTGCAAACAACCTCTGGTGTCATTGGACAGTAGGGGAAGTGGTTGTTGGGAGTTTGCAGGGGGTGTGGGAAGTAAATGAGCATGTGAGAGAAAAAAGGTTACAGGGAAATAAGTGAGGTACAGGATTGTTGAAGTTCAGCATAGAGCTGATAGACTGAAAACTTCCTTCTGAGTCACGATGACATCTATCAAGCAGACTAGGAATTCAATCCATTCCATATTTTTAAGGGCGATCAGTCAATTAAGTTAGATGATTACACAGAGAAAGCATAGATAATTATGCACTAGTGAGAAAGGAAGAAGTCAACAAGGTGGGAATCCAAATCCAGTACTGCAGGATCTAAAAGGAAAAATATTTTCTCATTCCTTTTGTGAAATGCATTAAATTGTCTATTAAAAAGGCAGTGTACTGTGCTAACAAATGGTTGGTGATGAGACACCAGTAATGGACTTAGCGGGTGAATTTTTAGTCATTCCATGCTGAATTTTTGGACTAAACTAAATGTAACATGGACGATAGAAGAGTACAGTGCAGGAACGGGTCCTTTCAGCCTGACACACCTGTGCCAACCACAATGCCAATTTAACTCATGTGATCCATTCCCTCTATTCTAAGCCTGTTCATATGTATGCTTAAGTTCCTTTCAATTGTCATAATTGTATTTGCTTCTGCCAGCTCTCCTGGCAGCACATTCCAGGTACTTAGCTCTTTCTGTGTAAAATGCTTGCCTCAATAATCTCCTTTAAACAACCCTCTTCCAGTCAAGATGGCACCAGCAAATGATTCCTCGGGTGACATCTTCCAAAGAAGATCTTCCCAATTATTTCACTTTTTCTACGCCTTCTGCTTGTTCTTTTTATCTTATATTCTGTTAGGGAAACTACTGGAGCCTGTGCCATCCAGTTCCAATCTTGATCAAAGGATGTAGTGCCGTGCTCTGTCTGGAGAGCTGCCTTGTGGCGATCAGAGACATGGGACCGAAAAGGCCATAAGATATAAGGTTCAGGAGCATAATTAGGCCATTTGGATCATCGAGTCTGCTCCGTAAAAGGTCTGAGAACACAAGCTGATTTGTGGAAAAGACCAGAGACAAGCACGGGATTATGAACAACTCTATCTCAAGGCTATGGATAACCTAAATCCACCCGCATCCATGCAGTTTACTAGCAATCTAACAGGTAACTGGAAAAGCTTCAAATAGTGATTCAATATACAGCGGCATGCAGAAGTTTGGGCACCCCTGTCAAAATTTCTGTTACTGTGAATAGCTAAGCAAGTAAAAGATGAATTGATCTCCAAAAGTCATGAAGTTAAAGATGAAACTTTCTTTTCAACATTTTAAGCAATATTAGTGTATTATTTTTGTTTTGTACAATTTTAGAGTGTAAAAAAGGAAAGGAGTGCCATGCAAATTTTGGGCATCCCAAGAGATTTGAGCTCTCAGATAACTTTTACCAAGGTCTCAGACCTTAATTAGCTTGTTAGGGCTATGGCTTGCTCACATTCATCATTAAGAAAGGCCAGGTGATGCAAATTTCAAAGCTTTATAAATACCCTGACTCCACAAACCTTGTCCCAACAATCAGTAGCCATGGGCTCCTCTAAGCAGCTGCCTAGCACTCTGAAAATTAAAATAAATGATGCCCACAAAGCAGGAGAAGTCTATAAGAAGATAGCAAAATGTTTTCAGGTAGCTGTTCCCTCAGTTTGTAATGTAATCAAGAAATGGCAGTTAACAGGAACAGTGGAGGTCAAGTTGAGGTCTGGAAGACCAAGAAAACGTTCTGAGAGAACTGCTCATAGGATTGCTAGAGAGGCAAATCAAAACCCCTGTTTTACTGCAAAAAAAAAACCTTCAAGAAGATTTAGCAGACTCTGGAGTGGTGGTGCACTGTTCTACTGTGCAGTGACACCTGCACAAATATGACCTTCATGGAAGAGTCATCAGAAGAAAACCTTTCCTGCATCTTCACCACAAAATTCAGCATCAGAACATCTAAACAAACCTGATTCATTTTGAAAACAAGTCCTGTGGACTGATGAAGTTAAAATAGAACTTTCTGGCTGCAATGAGCAAAGGTATGTTTGGAGAAAAAAGTGTGTTAACAAAATAGAGAGAGTACAGAGAAGATTTACTAGAATGTTACCTGGGGTTCAGCATCTAAGTTACAGGGAAAGGTTGAACAAGTTAGGTCTTTATTCTTTGGAGCGTAGAAGGTTGAGGGGGGACTTGATAGAGGTTTTTAAAATTATGAGGGGGATAGATAGAGTTGACGTGGATAGGCTTTTTCCATTGAGAGTAGGGGAGATTCGAACAAGAGGACATGAGTTGAGAGTTAAGGGGCAAAAGTTTAAGGGTAACACGAGGGGGAATTTCTTTACTCAGAGAGTGGTAGCTGTGTGGAATGAGCTTCCAGTAGAAGTGGTAGGGGCAGGTTCGGTATTGTCATTTAAAGTAAAATTGGATAGGTATATGGACAGGAAAGGAATGGAGGATTATGGGCTGAGTGCAGGCCAGTGAGACTAGGTGAGAGTAAGCGTTCGGCACAGACTAGAAGGGCCAAGATGGCCTGTTTCTGTGCTGTAATTGTTATATGGTTAATTTCATGAAAAGAACACCTCTCCAACTGTTAAGCATGGGTGTGGATCGATCATGCTTTGGGCTTGTGTTGCAGCCAGTGGCACAGGGAACATTTCACTGGTAGAGGGAAGAATGAATTCAATTAAGTACCAGCAAATTCTGAAAGCAAACTGCATACCATCTGTTTTTTTAAAAAAAAGCTGAATCTCTTGGTGAACTTTGAGACGGTATGCTCTCTTGCTGGCTGGTCTCTGTCAGAGCCAGCGTCTCTTTCTTAGTTGCTCACAGTATTCAATTACGCTTTGTATTTAGAACTCACACTGACTTCTGACACTACATGTTTGTTCTTGGTAAAAGACAAAACTTTGCATGGGTTAAATGCTAATACATTTATTAACAGTCATGGCTTCTAGATCAGCACTTCTGCATGCACTCCCAGTTCACCGACATCTTTCTAGTTCCAGCTGAACTGCCTACATTTCACATTAGGAACTGAAGTTCTTTGTTATGTACACACATAATAACACACTGCTTTAGTTTATGCCTTTTGGAAATCAGGTCATCTTTTACTCGCTTAGCTATTCACAGTAACAAAAATTCTGACCGGGGTGCCCAAACTTTTGCATGCCGCTGTATATTTAGTGGCCAGTAGAGCCAGAGAGGCAGAGGAAAAACTGAAAATGCCTATCTTTCTACATGTAATTGGTAAAGATGCTATGGACATCTGTAACAGCTTTCAAATTGATGAGACAGCCTTGACATTGGACACTCCAAAGGGAAGATATGAGGAATATTTTGTCTGAGGTAAAAACATCACATTTGAAAGATATAAATTATTTTCCTGTGAACAGAAACAAGGTGCTTCTGTTACTTAGCTGAGCTTCACATACTGAGTAAGTCCTGTGAGTCTGGAGATTTGAAAGACTCACTAGTCAGAGACAAAATAGTGGAATCCCAGATAATGGGCTCAAAGAAAGCTGTTCCATGGGGAAAAAAAAGGATTTGATGTCGAAAAGGCAGTGAAATGCACAGGGCAGTGGGGACCACATGATCTCAAGCAAAGGAGCTGCTCAGAGCAGGAGCAACAGTGCAAGCTGTGAAAACAGAGGGGCACTTGGCACTTCCCAAGGCAACAGCAGAGCAGAGACAGGCTCAAACAGTAAATGGAGCATATGTGGAAGTTGCACATCCCAAAGAAGTGCCCTGCTTCTGGAAAGTTCTTCGATAACTGTGGGAGGAAGAATCATTTTGCAAAGTGCTGCAAAGCAGGGGCAGCTGAGTGAAAGTGCATACAGGTTGCTGAGGAAATAGAGGGAGTCTTTGCGGAATCTCCACAGACTGCTGGTGCTGGTAGAACAGAGTGGATTGTTCCAGTGACTGTGAATGAGATGTAATTCCATTCAAGACTGACACTGGAACCCAGGTAAATCTGTTATCTGTAGATTTTTACAAGACTCTCAAGGTATCAGAATCAGGTTTATTATCACTGGCATATTTGTTAACTTGATATTTGTTAACATGAAATTTGTTAACTTAACAGCAGCTGTACAATGCAGTACATGGTAATATAGAAAGAAAATAAATAACAAGTAAATCAATTACAGTCCGTCTATATATGTGTATTGATTATATTAAAATAGTGCAAGACAGAAATAATATAGTAAGAAACAGAAGTGAGGTAGTGTTCATGGGTCAATGTCCTTTTAGTCATTGTATGACAGAGGGGACGAAGCTGTTTCTAAATTGCTAAGTGTGTGCCTTCAGGCTTCTGTACCTCCTTCCTAATGGTAACAATGAGAAGAGGGCATGCCCTGGGTGATGGGGATCCTTAATAATAGGTGTTCACTTTCTGAGGAACTGCTCCTAGAAGATGTTTTGGATACTACGGAGGCTAGTATCCAAGAAGGAGCTGACTAATTCTACAAGTTTCTTTAGCTTCTTTGAGTCCTGTGCAGTAGTGTCACCCCACCCCATACCAGACAGTATGCAGCCTGTTAGAATACTCTCCACAATATATCTGTAGAAGTTTTCAAGTGTTTTTGGTGACAAACCAAATCTCTTCAAACTCCTAATGAAACATAGCCGCTGTCTTGCCTTCCTTATAGCTGCATCAATATGTTGGGTCCAGGTTAGATCCTTAGAGATCTTGACACCCAGGAACCTGAAACTGCTCACTCTCTCCACTTCTGATCCCTCTATGACGATTGGTTCATGTTCCCTCATCTTACCCTTCCTGAAGTCCACAGTCAGCTCTTTTGTCTTACTGACATTGAGTGCAAGGTTGTTGCTGCAACACCACTCCACTAGCTGGTGTACCTCATTTCTGTAAACCCTCTGATCTCCATTGCTGCTTTCGTCTACCAGCAATGGTTGTATTATCAGAAAATTTATAGATGGCATGTGAGCTATACCTAGCCACACAATCATAGGTATAGAGACAGTAGAGCAGGGGGCGAAGCACACACCCCTGAGGTGTATCAGCGAGGATGAGATATTATCACCACTCTGTACAGATTGTGATCTTCTGGTTAGGAAGTTGATGATCCAATTGTAGAAGGGGGTACAGAGGCCCAGGCTCTGTTGCTTATTGATCATGTCTGTGGGAAAGATGGTGTTAAATGCTGAGCTATAGTCAACAAGCAGCATCCTGATGTAGGTGTTTGTATTGTCCAGGTGACCTAAGGCTGTGTGTAGAGCCATTGAGTTTGTGTTTGCTGTAGACCTATTAAGGTGATAGGCAAATAGTAGTGGGTCCAAGAAGGTATGGACAAGGGAAGCACAAGAGTGCCTGCAGGACTGCTTTGAATCAGTGGACTGGACCGTATTCAGGGATTCATCTTCGAGTCTGGATGAGTATGCTGCAGTTGTTACTGACTTCATTAAAACCTGTGTGGATGAGTGTGTGCCTATGAAAACTTGCTGCACATTCCCAAACCAAAAGTTATTGATGACCAGGAAGTACATCGTCTGCTGACGGCTAGATCTGTGGCAGTTGAGTCTGGTGACCTGAGACTGTACAAGAAAACCAGGTAGGATTTGCGGAGGGCTACTTCAAGAGCGAAGAAACAGTTCCGAGCGGGATTGGGGGCGACATTGAATCCACATCAACTCTGGCAGGGTTTGCAACATAATACTTCCTAACGAAGTGAAACCCAATACCATGAATGGCAGTGATGCTTCACTACTAGATGTAGTCTCTGCCTATGCTCAGGGAGCAGAAGTACAGCCAGGTGATCAGACAAATCCAAAGTGAAGGCATGGAATAGCACGGTAAACTTTCTTGATGGCAGTGTAACAGTGGTCCAGTGTGTTGTTTCCTCTGGTATTACAAGTGACGTGTTGATGGTAATTATTTAGTGACTTTTTCAGGCTGGCCTGGTTAAAATCCCCCAAAATGATGGTGAATGTGTCAGGGTGTGTTGTTTCATTCACGTTGATCCCATTGCTCCGATCATCTAGAGCCTATAAAGAGAAAGAATTAAAAGTGACAGGCTATACTGGAGAGAACGTACCAGTAAAAGAGGGCTGTATAGTGACCTTCACGCACAAGGGGCAGCACCTAAAGGTACAGCTACTGGTTGTAGAAAAGAGAGTACAGCTACTATTAGGTCTGAGTGCATGTGAAAAGCTCAACTTGTTCAAAAGAGTTTTTGTAGTGGCTTCACAGATGTAATATGAGTGAAGTGTAGTCATAGAGTATGCTGATGTCTTTGAGGGGTGCGGATGCTTAACTGGTGCACACAAAATCCATGTAGATGTGACAGCAGCTCCTGGTGTCCATGCATGCAGGAAAGTTCTGTTTCCACTTAGAGACAAACTGAAACAAGAACGAGCATACATGGAATGGATGAATGCCGTACAGAAAACTGAAGAACCAGCAGACTATGTGAGCCCACTGGCCATTGTGCAAAAGATAAATGAAGCATTGCAGATGTGTCTAGACCCAAGAGATAGCGATAAGGCCATCAAAAGGGAGCATTTTTAAATTGGCTACATGGGAGGAGATCATGTCCAGTTTGTAGGTGCAAAGTGGTTTAGCAAGCTCGGGGCATTGTTTGGGTTTTGGCGGATGAAGCTTGATGAGGCAAGCTTGAGACTATATACTTCTCACCACACCGGAGGGAAGATGTCGCTTTCTTCGGCTGTCATATGGGATTCAGTCTGCACCAGAAATCTACCATACCTGGTGTTGAGACCATAATGGGTGACATCATTGTCTGGAGGTCCATTGAGGATGAACATGATGCTTGACATGACTCAAAATATCAATTTGAAATTAAATAAAGAGATGTGAATTTGGTGTTAAGACACAATGACTTTTATGGGAGATGTCATATTGGAAAAGGGAGTGAAGCCTGACCCAGGAAAGATGCCAGCCATTGAAAACATGGAGAGGCCCCAAAACAAGGAAGAGGTGAGATGTTTCTTGAGGATGGTGGCTTACCTGGTGATGTTCATCCCTCAACTGTCTACACTGTCAGCACCACCTGCTGTAGGTCACTCCTTGAGCAGAAAAATGAGTGGATTTGGTCTCACGAACTAGAAGAGTGTTTCCAGAGGGTGAAAAGAATGCTAACCGAAGAGCTCATGCTGAAGTTTTATGATCCGGAAAGCTGTACTAGGATCTTGGCTGATAGGTCCTGGCATGGTCTTGGAGCAGTACTACAGCAGCAGCATGATGACACATGGTAACCTGTGCATCAAGGGCTTTATCAAGTGCAGAAGCTAGCTGTGCACAGATAGAGAAAGAGCTTCTCACCAGCGCACATGCATGTGAAAGTTTCGATCAGTACATCTATGGACAAGCTTTTGAAGTGGAGACAGATCATAAGCCACTGGTTTCAATTATATCCAGATCTCTGAATGACTGCAAAAATTTGACATGAGGATGGTCTACGTAATGGGAAAATATACAATTTCTGCTGATACATTGTCTTGAGCAGTCAACAAAAAAGAAAAAAAATCATCAAGAGATTAATGCTGATATAAAAGCCTATGTTAACATGATTGTCACCTCTATTCCAGTATCTCCCAATAGAGCAGAGAAGATTATGACAGCAACAGGGACAGATGAAACAGTGAAAGTACTTGAACAGACAGGATGGCCAGCAACTAAGAATGACTGTCCAATGTATATTTGGTATTATTGGGCATGCAGAGCTGAACTGTGAGTAGTGGAAGGTATGGTCTTCAAAGGGAACTAGTTTGTGATTCCACTGTTGCTACGTAAGGAAATTCTCCAGAAGACACATAAAGGGCATCTTGGTGAAGAAAAATGTAAATGAAGAGCTCGTGAAGAGATGTACTGGCCAAGAATGAACCAAGACATCAGCCAGACCATTGTTTCATGTGAGATATATTTTACCTACAGATGAAAGCAGCAGGCAGAACCCCTTACATCACACGTTGTACCAGACAGGCCGTACTTCAAAGTTGGGATGGATTTGTTCGATTGTAATGAAAGGAGTCATATTGTTGTGACAGACAACTTTTGCAATTACCCTGAGGTTGCAATTCTGCAATCAACATGCAGCAAAGCAGTCATCGCCTTCCAGAAAGTTGTGTTTGTGAGGCATGGAGTTTCATGTGAAGTAGTATAAGGCAATGGCCCACAATTTTCGAGCTGTGAATTTGAGTCATTTGCCAATGATTGGGTGTTTCAACATATAACTTCAAGCCACTTCATCCAAAATCTAATAGCCTTACAGAGAGTTTGGTCAAGAGAGTGAAGGGTCTCATGAAGAGAGCGTAACATGGATGAGAGGACTTCCACAAGAGTCTGTTGATTTCCAGAAGTGCACCAAATGCTGATGGATCGATGCATACGCGCTACCCTTCCAGTGCACAAAAACCTGTTGACTCCTAAAGGAGCACACAAGGTCAAGCTGGCTAAAGAGAAAGGGAAAGAAAAACATAAACGGTGAAAAGACTGTGAAAAACCTAACAGTAGTGAAGCATGGAGATCAAGAGCGAATCCAAGATCATGACTCTGGCACACGGTCCATGCAAAGATATGTGCAAGAAGAAGTTGCTTCACATTCCTACCAGATCCAGATAGAGTGAGGGACACATCTGAGATGTGGATCTATGACCACCAGCTCCAACCCAGTGTAACAGGGAACCAAAATTTAAAGGGATAATAAATACAGGACTGAAGTTGTCATATTTAAATGCCTACAATATAGGGAAGTAGATAAATGTTCTTGTAGTACAGTTAGCGATTGGCAGGTATAATGTTGTGGGCATTTCTGAGTCATGGCTGAAAGAAGGTCATTGTTAGAAGCTTAACATCCAAGGATACATATTATATTGAAGGGACAGGCAGGTAGGCAGATGGGTGGAGAGATTCTGTCAGTAAAAAAATGGAATCAAATCCTTAGAAAGCAATTACATAGGATTGGAAGATGTAGAATCCTTGCGGGTAGAGTTCAGAAACTGCAAGGGTAGAAAGACACTTAATGAAGTTATATACTGACATCCTACAAATTACATCAGGAAATAGAAAAGGCATGTAAAATAGACATAGGAGCAGAATTAGGCCATTTGGCCCATTGAGTCTACTCCGCCATTTAATCATGGCTAATCCTTATTTTTCTCCTTCTCAACCCCATTTCCTGGTCTTCTCCCTGTAACCTTGGATGCCACATCCAGTCAAGAACCTATCAATCTCTGCCTTAAGTACACCCAACAACATGACCTCCACAGCTGCACATGGCAACAAATTCCACAAATTCACCACCCTCTGGCTAAAGAAATTTCTCCACATCTCTGTTTTGAATGGCTGCCCCTCAATCCTGAGTCTGTGTCCTCTTGTCCTAGACTCTCCTACCATGGAAAACATCATTTCCATATCTACTCTGACTAGGCCTTTCAACATTCGAAAGATTTCAACAAGATACCCCATGCAAGGCTTATTGAGAAAGTAAAGAGGCATGGGATCCAAGGGGACATTGCTTTGTGGATCCCGAGCTGGCTTGCCCACAGAAGGGAAAGACTGGTTGTCAATGAGTCATTTTCTGCTTGGAGGTCGGTCACCAGTGGGGTCCCTCAGGGATCTGTTCTGGGATTCTTACTCTTCGTGATTTTTATAAATGACCTGGATGAAGAAGTGGAGAGATAGGTTAGTAAGTTTGCTGATGACACAAAGGTTGGAGTTGTGGAAAGTGTGGAGGGCTGTCAAAGGTTACAGCGGGACATTGATAGGATGTAAAACTGGGCTGAGAAGTGGCAGATGGAGTTCAAGCCAGATAAGTGTGAAGTGGCTCATTTTAGTAGGTCAAATATGATGCAGAATATAGTATTAATGGTAAGACTCTCGGCAGTGTGGAGGATCAGAGGGATCTTGGGGTCCGAGTCTATAGGACGCTCAAAGCAGCTGCGTAGGTTGACTCTGTGGTAAAAAGGCGTACGGTGCATTGGCCTTCATTAATCGTGGAATTGAATTTAGGAGCCAAGAGGTAATGTTGCAACTATATAGGACCCTGGTCAGACCCCACTTGGAGTACTGTGCTCAGTTCTGGTCGCCTCACTACGGGAAGGATATGGAAGCCATAGAAAGGGTGCAGAGGAGATTTACAAGGACGTTGCCTGGATTGGGGAGAATGCCTTATGAAAATAGGTTGAGTGAACTCGGCCTTTTCTCCTTGGAACGATGGAGGATGAGAGGTGACCTGATAGAGGTGTATAAGGTGATGAGAGGCATTGATTGTGTGGATAGTCAGAGGCTTTTTCCCAGGACTGAAATGGTTGCCGCAAGAGGACGCAGGTTTAAGGTGCTGGGGAGTAGGTACAGAGGAGATGTCAGGGGTAAGTTTTTTACTCGGAGAGTGGTGAGTGCATGGAATGGGCTGCCGGCAATGGTGGTGGAGGCAGATATGATAGGGTCTTTTATGAGACTTTTAGATAGGTACATGGAACTTAGTAAAATAGAGGGCTATAGGCAAACCTAGTAATTTCTAAGGTAGGGACATGTTCGGCACAACTTTGTGGGCCGAAGGGCCAGTATTGTGCTGTAGGTTTTCTATGTTTCATACTTCTAATTTTCCATGAGTACAGACCCACAGCCATCAAATATTCCTCGTATGAGAACCCTTTCATTCCTGGAATCATCTTTTTGAACCTCATCTGAACCGTCTGCAATGCCAGAATACCTCTTCTAAGATGAGTCCAAAACTGTACACAATACTCAAGGTGCTGCCTCACCCGTGCCTTATAAAGCCTCTGCATCACATCCCTGTTCTTGTATTCTAGACCTTTTGAAATGAATGCCAACATTGCATTTGCTTTCCTCACAACCAACTCAACCTGTAAGTTAACCTTTAGGGTGTTCTGCACAAGGACTCCCAAGTCCCTTAGCATCTCAGATTTTTGGATTTTCTCCCCATTTAGAAAATAGTCCACACATTTACTTCTACTACCAAAGTGCTTGACCATGCATTTTCCAACATATTTCATTTGCCACTTTCTTGCCCATTCTCTTTAATTTGTCCAAGTCCTTCTACATACTACCTGATTCAACAACTACTGCCCCTCCACTGATCTTCATATCATCTGCAAACTTGACAACAAAGCCAGCTATTTCACCATCTAATTCTTTGATATATAACATAAAAAGAAGTGGTCCCAACACCGACCCGTGCAGAACACCACTAGTCACTGGCAGCCAACCTGACAAGGATCCTTTTATTCCCGCTTGCTACCTTCTTCCAATCAGCCAATACTCTAACCATGTTAGTAACTTCCCTATAATACCATGAGCTCTTAACTTGGTAAACAGCCTCGTGTGGCACCTTGTCAAAGGCCTTCTGAAAGTCCTATTATACAACATCCACTGCATCTCTTTTATCTATCCTACTTGTAATCTCAAAGAATTCCAACAGGTTTGTCAGGCAGGATTTTCCCTTAAGGAAAACCATGCTGACATTGTCTCATCTTGTCCTGTGTCACAAAGTAATCCATCACCTCGTCCTTAACAATTGACTCTAACATCTAAAGTGGAAAGTGTTGTGATAGTCATGGGTGATTTCAACATGCAGGTAGAATGGACGAGTCTGGTTGGTGCTCGATGCCAAGAGAGAGAATTTGTAGAATACCTACGAGACAGCTTTTTAGAGCAGCTTGTGGTTGAGCCCACTAGGCGAGTAGTAGTTCTGGACTGGGAGTAATGTAATGAACCAGATTTGATTAGGGAGCTTAAGAAAAGGAAATTTTAAGAGACAGTGATTTAGGAATTAATTGAAGGCATATGATAAAATAGGCCAAAGTCAGCACGGTTTCCTTCAGGGGAAATCTGGCCTAATAAATTTGTTGGAATTCTTTGAGGAAATAGCAGACAGGATAGAAAATTGAAAGTCAGTGGATGTTGTTTCTTTTTATTTTCAGAAGGCCTTTGACAAGGTGCCGCACATGAGACTGCTTAACAAGGTAAGAGCCCAAAGATACTTACATGGATAGAAGTTCGGCTGACTGGCAGGCGGCAAAAAGTGGCAATAATGGGAGTCTTTTCTGGTTGGCCGCTGGAGACTAGTTGCGTTCTGCAGGGATCAGTGTTGGGATCACTTCTTTTTAGGTTATATGTCAATGATTTGGATGATGGAATTGATGGCTTTGAGGCCAAGTTTACAGACAGTACGAAGATATGTGGAGGGACAGGAAGTGCAAAGGAAGCAGGGTGTCAGCAGAAGGACTTAGACAGATTAGGAGAATGGGCAAAGAGGTGGCAGATGGAATACAGTCTTGGGAAGTGTACTGACATGTACTTGGGTAGAAGAAATAAAGGCTAGATTATTCGCTCCAAATTCAAAAACCAGAAGTGCAAAATGACTTGCGTTTCCTTGTGCAGGATTCCCTAAATGTTAACCTGCATACTTAGTCAGTGGTAAGGAAGACAAATACAATTTTAGCATCTACTGCAAGAGTTCTATAATACAACAGCAAGGATGTAATGCTGAGACTTTATAAGGCATTGGTCAGACTGTACTAGAGTATTGTTAGAGTTTTGGGCCCCTTATCTAAAGAACATATGTTGACATTGGAGAAGGTTCAGAGGATATTCAGGAGAATATCCTTGTTATCCTTCTTAAACAAGGAAATAACATTGGTTATCTTCCAGTCTTCCAGTGCTGAACCTATAGGTAGAGAAGATATGGGGATCCACAGCAATCTGCTCTTTCACTTCCTCAGTGTACTGAGATAGGTACCAGCAGGTACTAGGGAGTTTTCTCCTTAATGTTTCTCAATACACATGATGCCTCTACCTTCTTAATATCAACATGGCCTAGAATGTCAACTCACCCTCGTTAACCTCATCATCATCAATGTCCTTCTCCATGGTCAGTAATGATGTGAAATACTAACTGAGGGCTTCATTTACTTCCTTTGACTTCATACATAAGCTCCCTCTATTGTCTTTGAAATGAACTACCCTTTTCCAATCTGCTGTCTTGCTCTACCTGAAATGCCTTGGGAATCTCTGTAGTCCTGCTTGCCAAGCTTAAAATCCTTTCATTATTAGCCAGTGTCCCAATCCCAAACATAGGGCCAGTTAATTGTTGTTTGAAATTACTCATGTCCAGATCAATTTGCTTTGGTCTCTCATCTCCATAAGAGTATTTCAGGCAAACATATTACGTAAAATAACATCAACAGACTGAAACCAAGTATTCAGGGTCTGTGCTCAGTCGTCCATTTGTATCCATCCTGAATATGGAGAAGGGGATTCATTACATTGCACCTGGTCCAGATCTTTGAAGGAATCATCCAATTAATCACATTCACATGCTGTTTCCTCATAATTGCTAATTTTTCCTTTTCATGCATATAATGAACTTGCTTTTAAGCATTTCTCTTTTGTGCATTGCATTCATATTAAAGCAATTTACTATATAAAAACCTTCCCTAACAGTTCACTCTCCTGTGAGTAGACAATTACTTTATAACTGCGTGATTTGTTTACTGATTCTCCCGATGGCGGTAACAGATTCTCACTATTATTTGATATGGGCCAATAACATCCAGTGTGACGCATGTTTGTAAGTATCTATTATGAATTTCCAGCCTCTGCTCTACCCTCCATTTTGGGGGAATAACCTTACCTCACTAACTGAAGCTCTAGCATCTCTCTTAGTGATATTTTTGTTCACCCTTGCAACCTTTCTAGGGAACTCCATGGATTCATCTTTGCCCCCCCTACCTTCAACCCCTATCGTTCTCTGAAGGTTGTCCCTTGGCAACGTAATATTGGGTATGAAGTAGATCAAAAGCCAAAAGCAAATACTGGAAACCTGAAATAAAGTTTTTTAAAAAAAGAGAATGTAGAAATACTAAACACATCAGGCTTCATCTGGAGAGAGAAGAAAATAGATACATGTTAAAGGTTGATGAACCTTCACCAAAATTAGAGACGAGTCTTTGATCTAAAATGTGAACTGTTCTTCTCTACACAGAGTCTACCTGAGCTGCTGAGTATTTCTGGCATTTGCTACTTGCACATGCTGAAATATCTCCACAAAACGGTTTGGAACAGGTGGGATGCATACATTTTAGAAACCTAAATCCCAGCACCAACATATCTCCAACTTACCCACTTCTAGCTTCAATGCAGGTGAGATGGTGTGTGGTCTATGAAAGTTTGGTTGGTCATTTAAATGATAAAGTGCTGGATGCCTCATATTTTATCTGTCTTCCAGCATTCAACCCTTGCTTAGACTTAAAGGAAGAAGCACAGATAAGTGGCATCTGAATGGAGCCAGTAACTACTGTACTTCTCCAGAACTTATGGTGCCCAGGGGTTCTAACCTGCAGTTGCCCATGCTGCAAGTCTCCCCTCTCCACACCACCAATGTTGTCGAAGGGAAGGGCATTAGGACCCATACAATTTGGCACTGGTGTCGTCGCAGAGCAATGTGTGGTTAAGTGCCTTGCTAAAGGATACAACACGCTGCCTCAGCTAAGGCTGGAACTAGTGACCTTCAGATCACTAGACCGATGCCTTATCCACTTGGCTACACACCACACTAGTGCAAAGTACAAATACAGTAGACTCAAAGTACAAGGAAACTATAACTCCTCCTCACTATGTTAAACATGCTCTGGACAACTGTAAATAATCCCTTTAATATCTCCTTCAGTATGCCTCAAGTGATTTGCAGTTAATTAATTGTTTTAGAAGTACAATTATTCTGTGAGCTAAGATTTATTGCAGCCAATTTACATAAAGTAAGATCTCACAAATAGTAAAATGAAAATGTCAATGTCATGAGGTTTGTTATAGAAGTAGTATTTAAGAGGTAAGTAAAGGGCAACTTTATTGGTCTCCTTTGGATGACCTGACAGAGCAAGTGACTTTCATGGGATGCCCCGTCTGAAAAATGGCAGCTAACATTTTGCAGCAGTTCCTCATAACTGCACAGATGTGTCAGGGAGGAAGGTAATGATTCCTGACTTTCATTCTCCATGAATGCAAATGAAACCCCACCAGTATTACTATGAGTTGAGTTTTTATATTTGGCTTTTGATTTTTTTTATGCTCAATTCTACAGTTCTTCTTGCAGATTACAGTAATTTGATGATGTCGGCTTTGTTACCAACATTGAACATGCTGGGACAAGACAAATGTGGATTCTCATGGTCAGGCCTTACCATATTGGCTTTAGCTCAATCAAAATCATAAAATTTCCCGGCCATCTGTTCAGGTTGATGTTTATTGGCTTTAATCTGAACATGAAAACCAGTGGATTGTTGTCCTCAGTTTTCTTCATGGGTAGAGAGAATTTAATGACAGTTTAATAGACCAAGGTGTCCTTCCTGTGAGCATTTCTCTTGGGTCACCTGAATTACTTTTTTATTCTGAGTGTCTGCTCTTCTGAAGGTCGGTACTTTTCTAATGTGTTGATGCCTGTGAATATGAATCCCCTTCAAAACAACTCTTCAGTTTTCAAAACACTCGTCTTGTGCATCACAGTCCTGACACTGGATTGCTTGGAGGGTGAGAGAGTTTAAAATAAGCGAGCAGAAACGGTCGGCATAATTTTGCGTCCCTTTGTCCTGGGGAGACACAGGGCTGCTCGGAGGAAGAGAGAGTTTATAAAAAAAAAAGCAAGTGGGGGCAGTCAGTACATTTTGAGCACCACAGACCCGAGGAGATATTGGACTGTGCATAATTTGGTGCTTGGCAAGGACCAATAAAAAGAAGTTAGGTTGAAGCAGCACGGCCATTGTGTGAGTGGGCCAGTGTTTGAGTAAGCCTTGGTTCATCAAGGAGAGGCTAGGTCATAGGTAGATGATTTTTTTTGTTATTTACCCTTTTTTAAAATTTCTTCTTGCCCATTTAGAGCAGAGGGGATGCCTGATAGGATACTAGAATGCTCCTCTTGTGGGATGTGGGAAGGCAGGGAGACATGCAGTGTCCATGATGACTACACCTGCAGGAAACACATCCAGTTGCAGCTTCTAACAGACCGGAACTGGATGAACTCCAGAACATTTGGGAGCTGAGGATTTGATAGACAGGACATACAGAGAGGTACTTACACCTAATGTGCAGGACACAGGTGAGGAAGGGGAAAGGGTATAGGCAGCCAGTGCAGAGTACCTCTGTGGGCATTCCCCCCACCCCTCCCAACGACAGCTATACTGCTTTGGATACTGTTGGGGAAATGAGCTAGCAGAGGAAAGCGATCAGGTCTTTAGCACTGAGCCTGTCTCTGAGGCTCAGAAAGGAAAGGGAGAGAAGAGGTGAGCTGAAGTGATTGGGGATTCATTGGTTAGGGGAAGAGAAAGGAGGTTCTGTTGTCAAAAGCAAGAATCATTGATGGTCTGTTGCCTACCGAGTGCCAAGGTCAGGGACATCTTGGATCGATTCCACAGCATTCTTAAGTAGGAGGGTGAGCAGCCAGAGGTCATGGCCTACAATAACCTGGCTATAAAGCATGATGAGGTCCTACAAAGTGAGATCAGGGAGTCAGGTGCTAAGTTAAAGGACAGGACCTCCAGGATTATCATTTCACGATTGCTACCTGTGCCATGTGCTAGCAAGGCCAGAAACAGGAAGATTATGCAGTTTAACACATGGCTAAGGATTTGGTGCAGAGGGGAGGGCTTCAAATTTTGGACAATGAGCTCTCTTCCTGAGAAGGTGAGACCAGCACAGAAGGGATGGTTTGCACCTGAACCAGAGGAAGACTAACATCCTAGAAGTAAGTTTTTCTAGTACTGCACGGGATTTGGGGTGGGTGAGGTGTATAAACTAGGGGTGCAGTGGACAACGGGAAAGATTGCAGCAGGGTTTGGATCAGTGAGTGAAATGGGCTGAATAACGGCAGATGGCAAATGGCAAGTGTGAGGTGTTGCACTTCTGGAGGACCAACCGAGGAAAGTCTTAGATGCTGAGGGGTAGGACAGAGGGATCTGGGAATACAGATCCACAATTCCTTTAAGGTAGTGCCACAGGTGAATAGCACCATGAAGAAGTCTTTTGGTACATTGGCCTTCATAGATCAATGTATTGAGTACAGGTGTTGGTTGTAATCTAGAAATTTTACAGGATGACGGTGAGGCCTAATTTGGAGCATTGTCTCGGCCCGAAACGTCGACAGCGCTTCTCCCTATAGATGCTGCCTGGCCTGCTGTGTTCCACCAGCATTTTGTGTGTGTGGTTGTTTGAATTTCCAGCATCTGCAGATTTCCTCATGTTGGAACATTGTGTCTAGTTTTGGCCAAATACCTACAGGAAAGATGACAATATGATTGAAAGAGAAAATTTACAGGTATGTTGGTGGGACTTTAGGACTTGAGTTATAGGGAAAGGTTGAATAGGTTAAGACTTTATTCCCTAGAATGTAAAAGATTGAAGGAAGATTTGATAGAGGTATACAAAATTATGAGGGGTATAGATAGGGTAAATGTAAGCAGACCTTTTCCACTGAGGTTGGCTGAGACTACAACTAGAGATCATGGGTTAAAGGTGTGAAACCCTCCTTCTGCGTAAGTCTAGGGAAGACAATCCCCGATCCTGCCAAACCTGTGAGATTGAGTCAGCTGTCCCATCCCAAACCCCGCTTTGTGTGGATGCCGTGTGATTTGCTGCCCTGTTAACACTCACAGCCAAGAAATAAAACAAAGAACACTGCATACAATTAAAGGAATTATATTTATGAATCTTAACTAAAGGGTTAGTAAAGAAAAGAAAGAAATAAAACAGAAAGGGCCCACTATAATTGAACAGTCAAATGTGCACAAGTTAGATCTCAACTCTTAGAAATGTCATGCATATTCACCAGTTCTGTGTAGACCCCAGTACCTTGCTCCATCGAATCATGGTCCTCCACCATGTCAAATCCTATAGCCAGTTCTCTCCAGCTTCTTCTCTCTTTCCCTCTTCACGAACGAAGGCCCCAGCTCACATTCCAAAACACCCGTTACCTCTAACCATAATCCAAACACTGCTTCTACAAAAAGACTGTTACGTTAGCAGAGAAACCTTTCCTAGGGTGCTACAGGTGAAAGGTAGAGTGTTTAAGATGATCATGAGGGGGAGCTTCTTCACTCAGAGGGTGATAAGAGTTTGGAGAAGTTTGGATAGGTACATGGATAAGAGGGGTATAGGTCAATGGAACTAGGCAGACTGATACTTCAGTACAGACTAGATGGGCTAAAGGGCCTGCTTCTGTGCTGCAAGTGGATTAAACTTGGTCTTAGATAAAACTGTATCATACGATTGGTAATGTTATCTAATCTGATACTCTAATGACTGAAGCCACTGCCTCTGCCCCGTCCAGGTACCCACACAGCCGTGTAATCCAGTGTGGTCTCCACTGCTTTTATTTATTCATTTGTAATATATGGACATCATTCCCACTCCTAAACACCTTTGAAAAGGGGCAGTTAGCCACCTTCTCTAACTATTGGAGCCCTTTAGTAAAGATATTGCACTGTGCTGTTATGTGGAAGTTTGAGAATTTATATGCAATGTTTATGAAGATGCAGCAATATATTACCAAGTCAGGATGGTGATGTTTAAGTATGCCTGCTCTCCTTGTCCATCTTGGTGACAGACGCTGCAGGTTTGTGAAGCAATATAACTGCAGGACCCAGGTTCTGATCTCCTGAAGATGGCAAGAGTCTTGCCATTTTCAGAAGTTTTCTGATGACTCTGCCATAGTTGGATGCATCAACAAGGGAGATGAGGCTGAGTACAGGGCTATGGTGGGAAACTTTGTCACATGGTGTGAGCAGAATCATCTGCAGCTTAATGTGAAAAAGACTAAGGAGCTGGTGGTGGACCTGAGGAGGGCTAAGGCACCGGTGACCCCTGTTTCCATCCAAGAGGTCAGTGTGGACATGGTGGAGGATTACAAATATCTGGGGATACGAACTGACAATAAACTGGACTGGTCAAAATACACTGATGCTGTCTACAAGAAAGGTCAGAGCCGTCTCTATTTCCTGAGGAGACTGAGGTCCTTTAACATCTGCCGGACAATGCTGAGAATGTTCTATGAGTCTGTGGTGGCCAGTGCTATCATGTTTGCTGTTGTGTGCTGGGGCTGCAGGCTGAGGGTAGCAGACACCAACAGAATCAACAAACTCATTCATAAGGCCAGTGATGTCGTGGGGGTGGAACTGGACTCTCTGACGGTGGTGTCTGAAAAGAGGATGCTGTCCAAGTTGCACGCCATCTTGGACAATGTCTCCCATCTACTCCATAATGTACTGGTTAGGCACAGGAGTACATTCAGCCAGAGACTCATTCCACCGAGATGCGACACTGAGCGTCATAGGAAGTCATTCCTGCCTGTGGCCATCAAACTTTACAACTCCTCCCTCGGAGTGTCAGACACCCTGAGCCAATAGGCTGGTCCTGGACTTATTTCCACTTGGAATAATTTACTTATTATTATTTCATTATTTATGGTTTTATATTGCTAAATTTCTACACTATTCTTGGTGCTACTGTAACGAAACCCAATTTCCCTGGGAATCAATAAAGTATGTCTGACTGTCTGTCTTTGTATAATGTTTCTGTGAAGTCTTCTTCAGTTTTCTGATATAGCAAGATCTAGTCCAGCCAAATGGCATGACCGCCCACCAGAAATGTTTGAATCTGCAACTGCATGTATATTGGGCTGATTTAAATACTTTCAACAGAGCTTAAAAACAGCAAGCTCCTTGACAGAATGCTAACATTAGCTCCGATGTGTGATCTTCTTGGTATGCCATCCAACTGAGAGGCTCTATTCTTGACATAACTTAGGAAAATGTGGCTTACCTTTATAACAACCCCTGCTGGGCAATGTATAGGCGTCTATAGAATTGGTCTCTGGTGATCAAGTAGTTTCTTAGAGTTACCACTGGGCTCAAATATAACCACTGGCTTTGTGGATAGGGTGCTGGATGACTACTGAAGAAGAATCAATATCTACGAGACAGAAGAACATTTTAAGAGTAGAAATCCATTAGATTAAAAAAAATGCACTTATCTTTAAGTAATGGATAATTCTGAAATGAATCCATTGTAGAGCATTATCACTAAAGTTTATTCCTGAACATCTTTATGGGAATGTCCATTTCTTGTATTATTTATTTGATTTCATTTGCTATTTCAACCTGATACAGTGCTTTGAACTACTGAAACTTGTGGTCACTACATTAAATTTCTACATTAAAATGCAGCAATTTCCAACATACTTTATGGAATACCGTTTCTTATTTATGCGGTTAAGATAGAAAATTGCTGCCATTCTGTTTAAATTATGGTTATAACTCATAAAGAATGTTCAAGAGTTACAGCTCTCTGGAGCAAATTCGAGTCAGATATCTTACCCAGCTTATAAGGATGCACCCAATGGCTTAAATACATCTGTCTATCTTATAGCAATGAGCAAAAGATCATGATTAACAGATCAGGAATTGGAGAAAGCATCTGCTCAAGTAGAATTCTCTCCTCTATGCCAACACAACAGACTTTCAAAGCAATTTTGAGAGAATTTATTCTTGGCAATTCAATCTAAAAATCTTCCCAGGTGCCTGTACTTCCCAATTTTAATTGCCATGGCAGCTGTGCCTTCAATTTTCCTTCCCAGTCTCTTAAATTTCCTCTAATTAACATCTCTACTGAGTAGATATTGAGTTGATACATCCTTAGAGATGAAACCAGTCATAACTTTCCCGTCTACTCTCCCTTGGGCATTATGGCATACCCCAGTCTCCAATGTTTCTCCAGCTAACAAATTCCTCCTATAACTGAGACTCCAACAACTGCCTCTCCTGCTCATATAACTTCCCATATCGTTCTATTTACTAAAACTAAACACCAGGATTTTCCCTACAGATGGAGCATTCGCATTAACTTTAATAATCTCCTCCACCCTTAGTCAAAATTATTCTTTTACCATCCTCTCTCTCACTGTTTTGCATGAATTTACTTCTCATTGTTCATGCTCTTTTTACTAAATCGTTCCTTCTCCTTCACTAAATTTTCCCTCTTCACTTCATTCCCTCTGTCCTCCTCCGCCATTCTCTTCTTCTCTCCAGGAGATCTGTGAGGTAAAGTGAAATCCAAGGGGTAAATCATTCACACAAGGAGTAGTCGGTATCTGAAATGAGCTGACGGAGGAAGTGGTGGACACAGAAACAGTAACAACAGTTAAGAGGCATCTTAACAGGTACTAGACTAAGCAAGGCATAGATGGATGTGGGATGAATGCAGGAAATTGAGATTGGTATTGACAAGCAAGATGGTTAGCATAGCTAAAGTGTTTCTTTGCAGCACAACTGTACTATTTACTCTTTTCCATTAATGCTGTGTGGCCTCTGAGTTCCTCCTGCATTCTCTGTGTGTCGTTTCTCTGTAATTTCTTTCCCTTTATCCTCTGTCTTAGTTGTGGCTTGCCTCTTACCTTCTCTCCTATTTTCTTTCTTCTTCCCCCTCCTCCATTATTCACTACCTCTCGCCTCATCCTCAGTTCCCATTGCAATTCTTACCTTAACATTCTGTTAACCTTCTGTCCGGTTTGGGCTTTCTGCTGCCTCTTTCCTCTTTTTTTTATATCTTGTTTCTCCTTTAATTTGTTCAACTATTTTTTTTCCTTTCTTCTCTTTTCCACCTGCCAGCTCCTTTTCTGTTCCATCTCCTGCATTATAATGTCCCTGTAATGACCTTTAAATTACCCTGTAAAAGTCAATTGTTCTTTAAACGACTCCAAGTGTGTGTAAAAAGCCGTCTTTCATGTTTTTTATCCGACTCTGTCGGCAGATGTTTCTCATCCTTTACCACGATCATTTTTGTTATTGTACTACCAGTCAAAGCTGCAATATTGTGTTACATTTTGGGCAAGCTATAGACAAGGGGCAAAAAGTGATTTCATAAAATAATTTTGATGTGAAGCATTATTAGAGTCCTGTGGAAGAATTGAAAATCATGGATAGTTTACCGTCGAACAGCGAAATCTGAGAGGGAATATGATGGAAACAGGATCAGGATCAGAATCAGCTTTAATATCATTGGTAAAATCTGTTGTTTTGCAGCTGCAGTGCATTGCAATATATAATATATATTTTCAAAAAACCTATAAATGACAAAAAGAAATCTGTATTATAAAGTTAAATTAAATAAGTAGTGCAAAAAGAGAGGGAAACAAAACAGCGAGAGAGTACTCATGGATTCATTGTCCATTCAGAAATCTAATGACCGAGGGGAAGAAGCTGTCCTGAAACGTTGGGTGAGTTTGTCTTTTGGCTCCTCTACCTCCTCCTTGATAGTAGCAATGAGAAGAGGGTATGTTTGGGGAGAAGGGGATCCTTAATGATGGATGCTGCCTTCTAGAGGCATCATATTCTGAAGTGGTCCTTTGTGCTGGGGAGACTAATGCCTATGATGGAGCTGGCTGAGTTTGCAAATTTCTGCAGCTATTTCTGACCCTGTGCAGTGGCCCCTCCATACCAGACGGTGATGTAACCAGTCAGAATGCTCTCCATGGTACGTCAGTAGAAATCTGAGAGTTTGACATTCGAATTCATGAGGCATTTAGATAAAGAAAATAAAGATCAACTGTTTCTAGTAATTTAAGGGCACCAGTAATTTAGGGTGATTGTCAAAGGACCAGAGACAAATATCCTAGGCAATGAATGGAGGGGGTTATCAACACATTGACTGAGAGGCATCAATTGGCAGAGATTTAGAATGCTTCGCAAGGCCATCTGACAAACAATTTAATATGAAACAGTAGAAAAGTGGGTTTGGATGACATTTAGAACTAACTGGACTCAGTGAAAGAGATGGAGTAGATTAAATAGACTAAATAATCCTCTGTAATTTACAAACACTTCCCATCACACGCCTCTTCCTGGTAACTCCATTCAGATTCTTACTGCATTTTTAACAAAGAAGTTTATTTGGTATTACCTACAAGAGAAAATCTGCAGATGCTGGAAATCCAAATCTCCCCCCTCCCCCCACCACACATGTACCCGCACCCGCACACACAAATACTGGATGAAAGTCAGCTCTGACTTCTCATCTTTTTTCTCCAGTCCTGATGAAGAGTCTTGATCTGAAATGTTGACTATTGACTCTTTTCCATAGATTCTGCCTGGCCTGCTGAATTCCTCCATTATTTTGTGTTGGCATTACCTATTTGATTGGTTAGCCATGATTTTATACTTAGAACATTTAGTTTTGGACTACCCAGAATTCAAAGCTTTTCCTATGAACCCCTTTCATTTTCTGAAAAGTATCAATCAACTTTCTCCTCCATCTTCCAGTTTTCAGAGAATAACGTATACCAGCTTTGTTTTCTAAGCATATCCACTCAGCTGAGGCAGCATGCTTGTTGTTTTACTCAGGACTCAATATTAATCTTCTACAGCACAGAATTTTGTATTATCATTTTTAACGACGTGTGATCTCTCTGCTTCTCAAACCCGCTCAGCAGATTTAGCTAGCACTCTGTGTTCTCTGGACCCTTTCTCCACAATTGCCCCAACTTGTACGCAGTACATAAATCGGCACTGTAAATAAATGTATAAACAAACAATTTGCAGAATGGGGGTTTAATGGCATTTTTTGTTTAGGCTCAATACCCAATAAAGTTGTTGCTGTTTACATATTTTAAAATTATACTTTTGATTCCTAAGATCAAATGATAAATGTAAATTGGCAATGACAGTGCTCCCTGTACTGATCCCTGTTGCAGCCTGAGTGACTCCAGTTTAAGCACTGCTCTTTTAACCTTCAGTTTTGTAGCCAAATACCTTCTTTTTATATAAAGATGTACTTCCACTCCTGCAGCAATCTGCGGCTTCTTATCCAGGCTAATTTCTGCATTCTAGCACATGCTGCATACTGACAGCAATTTTCTGATTTTTTAACTTGAAATAAAGATCCAATTGTTCAGGTAAAGCCCATCAAATGATAAGGAGCCAATTTTCACCTTCATAACCTTTCTGTATTTCTTTCGCCGGAATAAAAAGAAGAGATTTGCTTAAAAGTCAAGATAAAATGGGCTGCTCACATGAAAGATCATGAAGAGTGAAAGTTTATTTGCTGTAATAATTTATTTGGGTTCTATCTGTGGTTCCACTTGCTCTAAGATAACTGTCAAAATCTGCACACTCTATTCAATTGCATGCATGCAATCAATTCAAAGTTCACACTTTATTTAGACTAGATATTGCCTCTTGACCTTTCTTGCTGAAGTCCACATGCTCTCCCAACCTTATCAAAATGGGAACATCTGCTCCCCACTTCCTCTTGTTAATACTTACAAAAGTTTGAAAACATTGTTCCATGCTCATTCCACAGCAAAGTAATCCACCACATTTACCACATCCTCTATTCAGCACATAAGAACAGGAGTCCTGTATATCTACAAAAGGGATGAATTATTCAAAGCTACAAGTTTCAGAATGACTGGAAATATCTTGATCCATATGAAAACTTCAAGTCAAGTAGATTAATAAATGGAAAACATCTGAATATACTGAGAAGCTACAGGAAGTTGTAAAATTAGTCAGTTTCATCATGGGTACTAGTCTCCGTAGTATCCAAAACATCTTCAAGGAATGGTGCATCAGAAAGGTGGCGTCTATTAATAAGGACCCCCATCACCCAGCACATGCACTTTTCTCATTTGTATTGTCAGGAAGGAGATACAGAAGCCTGAAGACACACACTCAGCGATTCAGGAACAGCTTCTTCGCCTCTGCCATCCAATTTCAAAATGGACATTAAACCTAGTAACACAACTTCACTTTTATTATTTCTGTTCTTGCACTATTTTTAATTTAACTATTTAATATAGAATATATATTTACTGTAAATGATTTATCGTTCTCTATATTATCATGTATGCTTTGTACTGCTGCTGCAATGTTAACACATTTCACGACATGGCCGCTGATATTAAACTGATTCTGCTTCTGATTCATTTATCTATATTTTCTCTCACAACCATCATCGTGTTAATTTAACATCTATAATCCAACCTGTGACCTTTAGATTTTTGTAAACAAATCTTTGGAAGAAAAGGGAAATATCCAAGTACAGATCTCTAAGTAGAACCTGTGTTTATGGTGGAGGAGTCAAAGCACTCCTTTCTTGTGCATTCTTCTTTGTGCATTTGTACAAATTATTCTTTGAATTACTTGCTTCTGCGATGGGGGGCAGGGGTATGGGTGGAAGGAATTGTGTGGATAAGTGAGATTGTGCAGCATCCTCCTCAATTCATTAACCTGAGATGAAGCAACCTTTCTCAAATCGCTAAAGAGTTGTGTAAATGCATTAGAAGTAATCTCCAGTTTGATTTCTGTAAGAATTAGGAAGAGAGAGATGAAATATTTGATGGTTGCAATCTTTGCCCAAAGATTTACCAACCGTACATCTTAGTTACGCATTAAGTTGATCCAGTATAAGTACAGAAAAGTTTCAAACCATACAATACTCTTTTAATATTATTTAATACAGAGTAAACTAATAATTCAATTACAGCCACTAAGCTGTTTGCTGTTTCCCTAAAGGAAACTGTGGTTTACAGTCTACCGGTGTGTATTTCTCAGGGTGGATGGACTCTTTTAACTCCTAACTTCCAGTTCCTAGCATTTTATCAATACCCTGAGTAGATCCTTCTATTATCAAGGTTCTGTTTTGACAGACTGACTCCTGGTTTGTTTTTGGTGGTGCACCTTCCAGAGTGGTGGAGAGTATCCCATCACACCTCTGTAGATGGTAGAAAAACTTTGTGGAATCAAGAGGTTAGTCACTTGCCACAAGATACCGAGTGCTGCTGGGCTTGTAAGACACAGTACTTATGCAATAGGTGCATTTGAATATCTGGCTGATGAGGACCCTTAGAATGTGTCAATGATATTGAATGTCAATTTTAGCAGGTAAAATCCTGTGCTGATCTCAATATTCTTATCTGCACTCCTCAGTAAATGCTCTGTCTTGAAAGTAATTTTAGAGTGGGGGAATGAGGAAATGTCACAATGGTGATCATACTGGTTTTCTAATGGTCAAGACACCTTGTGGATGGTCAGTTTTGAGGTGGTAGGCCATTGCTATACTAGTTTCTGGGGCAGGTCTTCCAGTTAAACATCATTCCCCGGTTGTTTGTGAGGAGGACCTAACAACATAGATCAGACTTGGTGTTACTTTGCTATGTCTGAACTTGGTGCCTAGGTCAATGGACTTTTAAGTTATTTCAGGGAACTAGGCGTATTTTAACAAGCCAATATTTTAGATTCCATCATGATTATGATTGTTTATTCCTTTCATTTCCAGATGATTGCCAAGTTTAAATTCTGCATCTACCAGGATAGGATATGAATTCATGTCTTTTGAATCTCCATCATACGATCATGAAACCATAAGATATTGGAGCAGAATTAAGCCAATTTGCCCATCGGGTCTGCTCCATGTACAATCGTAGCTGATTTATTTTCCTTCTCAGCACCATTTTTCTGCCTTCTCCCCAAAAAGCACAACAGTGCCTCTTTCACCTCAGACGGCTGAAGAAGTTTGGTATGGTTCCCTGGATACTAAGGTTTTTCTACGGGGGCTCAATTGAGAGCATCCTGACTTGCTGCATTGCTGCCTGGTATAGAAACTATACTGCCTTCAAAAACAGGACTCTGCAGAGAGTGGTCCTGACAACCCAGCACATTTGTAGATGTGAACTTCCCACTAATCAGGACATTTACAAAGACAGGTTTGTAAAAAGGGCCCGAAGGATCATTGGGGACCCGAGTCACCCCAACCACAAACTGTCCCAGCTGCTACCATCTGGGAGACGGTACCACAGCATAAACTCCAGGACCAACAGGCTCTGGGACAGCATCTTCCACCAGGCCATCAGACTGATTAATTCATGCTTACACAACTGTACTTCTGTGTTATATTGACTGTACTGTTGTACATACTATTTATTTATTTTATTATTTAAAAAATTTTTTTTTGCTCAGCATAACAAAACTTTCAATTTCCAGATACATTTACATTTCCTCCCCTCACAGATATCAGGCATCAGAATACGTACATTAAAATATAGACATCACCACAACATCCTATACAAAAGCCCTTATTAGTATAGCAAACAGGTTTACATCTATATACTGCAGAATAGATTGCCATGTTTTATGAAAACTATTTGTTTTTGAACGTACCATACATGTCAAAAAGTCCAAAGGAATGTATTCCAGGATTAATTTACGCCAACCAAAAAGTCACTTCCACTATTGGAAGCATCCTTTCCACATCCAGCCGATCTAGCCTTTCAGTGGATTTCAATAAAATATAATCTGTGTTGCACCATCACTGCCCCATCAAAGTTTAGCTGTAGTGCTTCAGATTTCCACCATCTGCAAATTTAACTATAAATTACTCTGAAAATTTTATCAGTGTAGCTACTGCCAAAAGATATATTATACTTGAATAACTTTAAAAAATTGCTGCAGTTGCTTCTACTTAAGAATATGGAGCATTTCCTGCCTGATTTAAACAAAAGAGCCCTGTTGATATTCTTATTGCTTTCAAAGAGTGTCTTCATGGCCAAGCTTCCCTGTGGTATACTATTTCAGTATGAATAAGGCATGTAATTATATTAGATAATTTGGATCAACATGGTCAAATCAGGTGGGGATCTTGATTATAATTTGCGATAGAATAACAGAGCTGAACATAGATTGTATTCTGATGCAATAGCATAGAAAGTTCAAAGTTTAAAGTAATGTATTATAAAATATGTTTGTCACCATATACTGCCTCGAGATTCATTTTCTTGCAGGCATTACAGTAAAATAAAGATATACAATTGAAATAATGAAAAACTATACATATAAAGACTGACAAAGAACTAATGTGCAAAAGAAGACAGATTGTGCAAATGATAAAAAGTAGATCATTGTGGGCTGTAGGTCCTCTACTGTGCTGTAATCTTCTATGTAAATAAGTAAATAAATAATACTGGGAGCATGAGTGGTAGAGTACTTGAAGGTGAGTCCATATGTTGTGGAATCAGCTCAGAGTTGAGGTGAGTGAAGTTAGCCATACTGGTTGAACCTGTCTTCATCTGTTTTATATCTTAGCAATTGTTTTTCTATTGACTACAAACACTATCATCCACCTCATGCTGTTGCACAAAGTCAGAATCTATCTTGATCTTTTCCTTTATGGTTACTGAGTTCTGAAGAGGCTAATTTATTTCTAGAGGCTGAATTCATTTTGCTATATATCTTCCTCCACAGCTGTCCTTTAGCCACACAGCTTTGATACTCGTGGTTCACTGCCAGTGCCAGTAGCTTCTCTGAGCGTTCTGCTTGTGATGCAGCTATTAGATCTTAACTGGATCAACGTGCAATAGCTCAGATCTGAATTAACAGGAAAAAAACTGCCTTCCTGCTTAGCTGCTTAAGTATGACTACCATTGTTCTACATTGACTGCAACCCCTTAATTTATCTTCATCTTAGTGAGTAAAATTACATTGAATGGTATGCAGTCATATTCTCCAAACTATATATAATGCCTTCATCCCTACTAGGCTGAATATCAACCCACAGCATCTATTGTATTTTATTTCCATAATAAGAATTCAGACTTGTGCTTAGGAACTACATAATATTAAAAAAAACAATGTGTAAATCTTTTAATCTGCAGATTTCTATGTTTGAAACCATAGCATTAACATTAATAACTGCACATGGATAAAATGCAACCTGCAAAATACAGTATATAATGGCATCTGCCTGCTGAACTGTTTGAAATTATTCCAGTGCTGTTATAAATAATTATCCTTTTGTATTTACATTTCACTCCATTACTTCTTTAACATGAACTTTTGGCAACAAGAATTGGTTTTAATCTTTTCCTGTCAGTGATATGATTTGACCAGCATTAGATTCCGAGTTTCAAAGAGTTTGAATACTGTCTCAAGCTCTTTTGATTAGTATTAATCACTTCAATGCCTCCACCCATGGCTATTAACTACTGAAACCACAAATGGGTGTTAGACCAACAGTGCAGTTTAAATTTTGCAATGTGAGAAAAATTACCCCTTTTAGATAATAAAATAAATGAATGTAGCCTATCTTCTGTAGCACACATTATGAGTTTCATTTTTTTCTAGCACACACTCCATATTTCTCAAAATAGATTCTTTTCTGAGTATTAATTGATAATGTTTCTATCTCGAATCAGCTCCGCCATTTTAGCCATGGTGAAATGGCGGAGCAGACTCAATGGGCTAAATGGCCTAATTCTGCTCCTATGTTTTATGGTCTTATAGTCTTAATTTGGTTTGTAATTCGTGGGCCAATGGTAATGTAAAATAGCACACAAAACACTTATTAAGTAGTCCAACAGAGATCACTGTAATCCAAGTCATACGTTGTACCTCATTGAAGGGTCAGCAGTGGAAAGGGTGAGCAGCTTCAAGTTCCTGGGTGTCTACATCTCAAAGGATCTACATTGTGTCCATCACATTGAGGAAAACACAAAGAAGGCATGATCATGGCTATATTTGATTTGGAAGTTTAGGACATTTGGTTTGTAACCAAATTCTCCAGCAAATGTCTACAAATGTACCATAGAGAGCATTCTGACTGATTTTATCCCCACCTGCTATGGAGGTTCCAATGCACAGGATCGAAAAAGGTTGTAGAGGGTTGTAGACACAGCCAGTTCCGTCACATGCACAAGCCTCCCCTCCATCAAAAAGTGGTGGTGCATCAAGAATGGGGCATCCATCATTAAGGTCTCATCATCTGGTACATGCCCCTTCTTATTACGACCATCAGGGAGGAGGTGCAGGTGCAGACTCAATGTTTTAGGAACAGCTTCTTCCCATGCACCGTCAGATTTCGTGAATACAACTTCATTTCTCTTCTGCACTTCTAATATTCTTATTTTTACAGATAGTAACTTTTATGTCTCGCACTACACTGTTGCCACAAAACAACAAATTTCATGACAGATGTTAGTGATAATTGATTTTCGATCTATAGATTTCAGGAACAGGGCAGGCTGCTGACAAACCAGTCAGATTATTGTTTCTATACTCTTGGGAAAACAGTCAATTGGAAAAGATTTAGCTCATTACATTGAAAATAAGATGGTGATTGGAACGCTTCCATGGAACTAAAACAGAAATTTAATCAGAGCAACAAATTATGACGGAATCTGATATTAAAACCTCAATTTCTCATAATTGGATAAGATTTACATTTGCATTGGTTTTGGTGGGATGCTGCTAATTAAATTAAATTCACTTCTTAAATAAGTATTCCGCTTTTGATTTTGTCAGCAAAGACTTCACCCTGAGGAGGTGCAGGTTATCATTGACAGTAACGCCATCATTTCCATGTTTAATGCATGTGGGCAGTCATTAGAAGCTGAGGACTATTTTATTTGGCAGTAAAATGAGTACTGACGGTCGTGGTGATACTAGTGGAACAGATCGCAGATTAATTTTCTAATTCTTGCAAAGGCACCAGGAGTATCGTTGAACTTTTCATCCCTCCATTTACTTTCTCCACACTTTGACCCTTCCTAAAAATATGCAGTTTGGGTGTAGGCTTCAGTTTTTTTTAATGATAGTGATGCACCATCAATAACTCTCAGAGATGGGAGGTGAACGATAGGCTTTATTAGCAGCAAGAAGGGAGCACGACATCTCGGAGACTGAGGGAGGAGTAGTGCCCCAATCGCCTTTATACAGGGGTCTGTGGGAGGAGCCACAGGAGCAGTCAGCAGGGGTCTGTGGGAGGAGTCAGCAGGGGTCTGTGGGAGGAGCCACAGGAGCAGTCAGCAGGGGTCTGTGGGAGGAGCCACAGGAGCAGTCAGCAGGGGTCTGTGGGAGGAGCCACAGAAGCAGTCAGCAGGGGTCAGTGGGAGGAGCCACAGGAGCAGTCAGCAGGGTCTGTGGGAGGAGCCACAGGAGCAGTCAGCAGGGGTCTGTGGGAGGAGTCAGCAGGGGTCAGTGGGAGGAGCCACAGGAGCAGTCAGCAGGGGTCTGTGGGAGGAGCCACAGGAGCAGTCAGCAGGGGTCTGTGGGAGGAGCCACAGGAGCAGTCAGCAGGGGTCTGTGGGAGGAGCCACAGGAGCAGTCAGCAGAGGGGCGTGTCCAGACAGGTACACATAGTTTACCACAGATAGCATAAAACTTTATCCCACTTTAAAAAAACTTTTTTATAAAAAACTTTATAAAACTGCATCCCACTTTACATCTCACTCAGCTTTTAACTAAATATCATGATTAATTTAGGATAGTTTATTGGTATTTTTATAACATTTTACACAAATTCACAATGTCAAGCTCTGCCACACAGTAGGTCCAGAGAAACCTAGGGCTCAGACTGACTGCGTCTAACTCACCTGTAGCCTGCGTCCACGTGAGCTCCTGAATGAATTCAGCAGGCTGGACAATGGGACCTTCAGCCTAACTTGACCATACTGACACAAATGCCTAACTGAACTAATCTCATTTGCCCGTGTTTGACCCATCACCCTTTAAACATTCCCTGTCCATGTACCTGTTCAAATTTCTTTTAAGTTACAGAATTATACCTGCATCTACTATTTCCTGTGGCAGCTTATTGCATATACGCATGACCCTCTGCATGAAAAAGTTGCTCCTCAGCTCACCTTTCTTACTTTAAACCTAAACACTTTAGTTTTGGACTCACATTGCAGGAAAAAAAAACTAGCTATTCACATTATCTATGGCCCTCATGGTTTTAGACAGAAGGTTACCCTTCACCCTCCTATCCTGCAAGAAAAAAACATCCTAGCCTACCCAGCCACTCTTTATAAACCCAGACCCAGTAACATCATCATAAATCAGTTTTGCACCCTTTTCAGTATAATGACATTCTTTCTAAATCATGGTGACCAGAAAGCAATGTATGAGTCCAGATGTGGCCTTAGCAATGTGTCGTACGTGATGTCCCAACTCCGGTACTCAATATCCTGACTGATATTGATATATAAAACATGCCGAATGCTTTCTTCACTACTCTGTTGTCACCTTTAAGTAATTTTGTACCTGTACCCCTTGCTCTCTCTGTTCTACAACATTCCTCAGGGCCCTGTCATTTACTGTGTAAATCCTGACCTGGTTTTTCTTAACAATATTTTTGTCTGAATTAAACTCCATTTATTTTAGATTTGCTGAGAAATATCTAAAATTTAAAGGATGGTAATCGGCAAATGGCCAAATAACTGTATACTACATTTTCCTTGGTAATGTGACTCAAGCAGGGAATATGCAGAAGATACTTTAGTAGGGCTGACCTAGAAAAGATTGTGGAGAATTGTGGAGGAAGCTCAACTGATGTTAAAAGTGGCATCAGAAAATACAATCCTGATTTCATGCACAAATAAAGTATTTCAATCGAAGCAACAGAAATCTAAAGGATTGATTAAGTAGCAATGAAGTTTGATGTAGACAGTTATTCAATTTACAATTAACTCAATTATTAAAAATAAAAGAATAAGTAAAAATAAGTTTTAAAAAAATGGTTCTTTCATGTTTTTCAATTGTTGATTTGGTTTCTTGATGGAAAGATGTTTGGAAATGGAAACATGAGATTTAAAAGAGAAGTGAAGTGCTTTGTTTGTGCAGCCAAGGTCATCTCCTGAAGCCAACTATTTATGTATGTAACTTCCATTATTTTTAAAGTAGTAGGATATGTTTCTTTTAAACCAGTGGAGTGGTGATGGGGTGGTTTAGTCAATGGAGGGAGAGAAAGAAATAACTAATTTCACTATTATGTATCATAATATTAATAATGCTGAGTCCATTTATAGCCTGGTTAGAGACACAAGAAAACGGACCCTGCAATATAAAAGTATGAAGATTATTAGACACCATAAGGGTTATGCACGAGTCTGTGAAGCAGAGGCAAGCTTGTGAATTTAAACATAGATCTAGATATGTACACCATTGTGGTGAACTAGATATACCTGTCTGACTGCTCCTGTGGCTCCTCCCACAGACCCTGCTGACTGCTCCTGTGGCTCCTCCCACAGACCCCTGTATAAAGCCGATATTTCGCTTCCTAAGTATCAGCGTGAGTTATTGATGGTGCATCAACCATATACAGAAACAAGAAAGAGCACAGTTTGCTATTTCCCAACCTTTCAAAGAAAGAAATGAAATTAAATGAAGTAAATAGCTGTTACATTACCTTGCTCCTTATGCGGTTCAACAAAGCTATTTATATCTTCAATAAAAAGTTGCAGTAGCACTTTGAAAAGATGGGAAAGGCACAATTGAGGACATGTACATACATGTTACTTATTGTGTTTCACCATTACAGTGGAGGAGGAATGGAGGAGCCATAATTAATGGTTTCACACATTGCCTTTCACAGATACAACTTTGTACCAAATTAATTATTTATGTGATGTTGTGGCCACTGTATTGATGGAAAGGAGGCAGCTAATATACCCAGAGCAATGAAGAAAAGAGGTGAGATCATTGTGAGAGTTTTAATTGTGGCCAGGCCAGTGTCCCAGGCCTTTTTCAAAATAGGATCTTTTGAAAGTGTAGAATTTCTGCATTTCAATGATCAGGTCAGCAGTTCAAGATTCAAAGATTCAAAGTGCATTTATTATCAACACATGTATAAATTGCACAGCCTTGAGAACTGTTTGCTTAACAGGCAGTCACAAAGCAAAGAACCTGAAGGAACCCAATTAAAATAAAATTAAAACCAACCCCCAGTGCCTACAGAGAAAGAGAAAAAAAATCAAAACAATAGAAACAAGCAACAACAACAGCATTCTGAACCAAATTGAGTCCTCAGATTGAAAACCCTGGAGCAGCCTGGAGTAGGCCCAAAGCCTCGGTATTCGGTTCATCATATTAGCAGGGCAAAGTGTGCAGCTGCGTGCAACATTCTTCCTGACTGCACCACAGCATCTACCTTACCATTTTCAGAACATGCTGGAAACATGCAGTAGGCCAGGAGTATCTATGGAAAGAGAAACAGTGGTGATGTTTCAGGTTGAAATCCCTTCTCATTTTTATTTCAGATTGACATCCTCTTCAGTTTTTGATTTTTGTTTTCACTTGATGGAGAGGACAGAAAAGAACCCACAACTTTGTGCCTTTAGACCCGATGGTGCCAACATAAGACATTAGAATGAGTAATGTAATCAATAAGTCCTAACTGGTCAGAACCTTGAATAACATTGAATAACAGTGAAAGGAATGAACCTCTTTGATTCAAAGAACAGACACTACAGTGACAGCAGCCAGTACAAGTCCTGAGTTTCTACGTAAGCTTTAATGGCTACCATACAAGGGCACTGAGCTAGAAGTGCAATCAAGCACTTAACATGTGACACTCAAATGTATTTTCTTTCTTCAATGAAAAACAGAGGAATTCCAGTGGATTACTTGAATATTCGATGCGATGACAAGGGACTCCAGCTACAAATAATTATAGCGAAGCAGACTGTTTGACAAGATTGAACAAGGCAGTGACTGAGGGCACAGAAAGGCTATGGCACCAATAAACAAGCCCAGAGCTTGCACACAGCAGAACTGAGGCCTTCAGTTAAAGCCTTGAATAGGAGGATATAGGATCAATGATGCAGGACACTGTTCATTCAGCACAAACAACAGTTTCTTCTTCGAATAAAGGGATACTATTATATGCATTGTAAAGCAGTGACAAGATTTATTTGTGGCTGCTTAAAATAATAAAACTACTTGAAATTGCTTCTGGCCAGCAATCCAGCTGCTGCTAGTGAAACAATGAGAGAATGAGGTATAGAAGTTTGCAACAGAGGAACAGTCACCCTGCTCACACGCTCCCTGTGGCCCTATGTTTTCCTCAGCTTCAGTTATTTATCCTCTTTTCTATTAATAGGTACAATGTAATCTCTCTCAACTATGCTTGGTGGCAAAGTGTTCTATGCTCCAGCAACTCTCTAGATAAAGAAATTTCTCTTAAGCTTTTCTCTAATTCTCTCCAGTGACAATTTTAAATTGCCAACTCCTCAACCAGAGGAAAAGCTCTTTCTTTATTCATTCCACTGAAACGTTTCATCATGTTAAAAACCTTCATTCATTCTACTCCAGGACATCTCCGCTCTAATGGAAATTGCCTGACTGTCTCAAGTATCTGCTCTTAAGAATAGATTTCCATCTGTGACATTATTCCGGAGAGTTGCTTCATGCTCCAGAATAAAGTTGCTTTAGAATGGACCACCCAAAATCATGATAAGACCTACCTGTGTCTTTGATTAATTTGCCATTATTTATTTGATCTTTATTCTATGTGGCTAAGCTCAACATTGCAATGATGTTTTTTCTCCTAATAAAACAGACTATTCCTCCTCCCAACCTGGCATCCACGGACCCCCCTCAGTGGGTCGGGGTTATGGTCGGGCCTAATGGTCGGGGTTCATAGCATTAAAAAGTTTGGGAACTCCTGTACGAAAAGAACTCCAACAATTTTGCAGAGTGAATTTATGACATAAAACTGTATGTGGACATGTGATCAAATGAGTTGACCAATATCTCCAGCATATATTTAAAATCAAAAGTCATGAGTTTGTTTAAAGAAGTCTGCTTCAGCACTGGTGAAACTCTGAATGGTGAATCGGCCGCTGGAGCAGCCTGGCTAAACTACTAGAGAAACCAGCAACAATCTATGTTGGGTAAGGACTTGGATAAGGAACAAACCACTGGAGGAACTCAAGGGTCAGGCAGGATCTGTGGAGGGAAAGGAACAGTCCACTTTTCTGGTTGAGACCCTGCATCCTTTCCCAACACAATTGGAACCTACCCTAATAACGTCCTCCAGCATTTGCTTTTTTTTTACTCCTGATGCCAGTATCTTCAGTCTCCTGCGTGTCTATGTCCTGTTGTAGAGTTTCAATCCAAATATCAGTACTTCCTTTACCCCCAGAGATGCGGATCAACCCACCGAGTTCCTCCAGCAGATTATTTGCTACTTCTGAGTCTCTGTGTTTAACTAGGCTCCATGTAAGTACTGTGAGCCACTAGTATCTTGCACTAATCACTCACCTCCTTATCATCGTAGGGTGTGAGAGTGGATGAATTTGAACATCTAGAATAATATTACAGAGGCATTTCAAAGATCTGACCAAACAAGGATAGGCAAACTGGCAATGCATGTCCAACCAAATACATCGAATGACTTAGAGAAGCTGGTGGCATTTCAACTGCAGCAACAGTAGCAGAGATTGCTATGGCTATTCTAGATTGGATGAGTGTCTGGAATTCAGTTAAAGAATATGCTTTTTGTTATTGCTTGCTCATTAACATAGTCAAGTGTAGGCTTCAATGAGCCCTGTTCAATCTGAAGCTAAAGGCCAAGTCCAGTTCTTGTTTCAGTTGTCTCAACTGCAATGCTTCAGTTCACCAAACAACCCCAGAGTGGGGGCAGAGGAACAATGAAGAAGCTGTGCATCTTTTTGGTGAAATAATGTTATCAGATCACTTTCACTTGTCATATTCAATGTGTGTTTGTGCTATGGGATTTCTGACAATTACCCAGAGCACTATGAAAGGGTCTGTGCACCAGAAAAAGGATTATTGCTTATCTCTGACATTTGTTAAGTACAACAAACTCAGGAGAGTGACAAATGGGGTGAGGGTGCCATCTCTTTAAAGATATATTGATTCACTAATGCAGGTGATGCTATTAAATGCAGCCCGCACACTCCCTTTCATTTCTGTTCTCTCTGCAATTACAATACTATTTCAAGACTGAAATGAAGGTCAGGTTATCAAATGGCATACAGCACCTGCACAACTTGAATTGAATTGCATTTTCCTTTCTAATGCAAATAATGGCCAAGATCAGATATTATACTTTGAAGCATGTAGGACAACCGTTAGACACGTTTATGTGACCCTCATTTCTCTTCTTGACTTCCAGTGAATAGTAGTGCTTTTTGAATCTTCTTCCTATTTACTAAAAAAATGTGCATGTTCATAACTATATAGCAGCACTGACAAATGAGCTGCCTTTTTGTATTACCGAAACTATAAATAAGAAGTGATTATTCTAGGGATGTGAAGAGCTGAGCTGAAAAGCTGACACCAGTCTCTGTCCAAACAGTCACAGTAATAAATAGAGTATGTAGCAAAGATGAGAGCATGATAATGGCTGAGAACACAGTTGAATTGGAGCACTTCACAACAAAACAGGATAACTAACTGTTCCTGCATCCACAAGAACATGCATGTCCAGTTTGAAATGGATTCTAGGGGTCAGTTAATTGAATTTTATGAACATCAGAGATGCTCACCAAATTAACTAAAATAATCCTTGTAAAGTGCTCTGACGCCAAGAGGCACAAAGGAGTACACAGGAGTATGTGGTTCATTTGTCCCCATGGCAACAATTGTAAAATGCACAGGAATTGAATGTGGGTTTTGACCCGAAACGTCAACTGTACTCTTTACCTAGATGCTGCCTGGCCTGCTGAGTTCCTCCAGTATTTTGTGTGTGCTGCTCGGATTTCCAGCATCTTGTCTCTTGCAGATTGTCTCTTGTTTGTTTAGGGTCTCCTGATTGTCTGCTGTAACTCTGGGAAAAGCAAAAATACTTTGGTTGTACCTCCTCATGCCATATCATTTGCCCACAGAAACTCCACGGAATTTCTATCCTGCATACCAACAATATAATCTCTGAAAATTATCAGAGTGAATCACACCTTCCTTCAGCTACCTAATTTGTGAAGAACTAACTGCTTACTCACTCTTCAGCTTATTTCTGACTTTACATCAGTTGCTGAGATCAGATGATTATTACGTGATTATGAAATGTATTTGGTCTCACGCCTTAGTTTCTGTGCCCATGTTGTTCTGGCAATGAGTGTGAGCCCCAATTCAGAGTTGATTACCATGTTAAAAGTGTTATTCCCTGCTTGTTTTCTTTTTGCAACACACATCACCATCATTTCTGAGAAAGGATTCCTAAGTGTCAGAATGAAATATGAGGGAGGACACATGCTGAGATGCAACATCTGCTCTTTGTCTTCATTAAGAGTCCCTCAATTCATGCATGCATTGTAGATAAGAGGATTAAGTGAAAGAATGTCAGTGAGAAATGATAGCTTGTACAGGAGAGCATCACACTACATTGATCAGATCCAGTTGTTGCAAAATGAGTGAAATGTAATGCTTCTACCACTGATATTTCATCAGACATGCTCCATTTGTGTAGCTTCAAACAGTCAATTGTTTTAATGGCTTAAAATGAATGTCATCTGGAATCTCCCAAAGGACTTCTCATCGTTGAATGACTGCATTTCATTGCCTCTCAGTGCATCTCCCTACCAAATGATCCCTAATAATCTCAGTATGTTGTTATGTCCTTTGCTCTTACTGCTGTGGCCACACTGCGAACTGGACACGCTTTGATGTTTGGGCAGAAGTCCAAAGGGTTCAAGATCTACAGGAAAGGATCTCGGCGATTGTAGCACAAACATGAGGAAATCTGCAGATGCTGGAAATTCAAGCAACACACTGGTGGAACGCAGCAGGCCAGGCAGCATCTATAGGAAGAAGTACAGTCGACATTTCGGGCCGAGACCCTTCGTCAGGACTAGCTGAAAGAAAAGATAGTAAGAGATTTGAAAGTAGAAGGGGGAGGGGAAAATCTGAAATGACAGGAGAAGACTGGAAGGGGAGGGGTGAAGCTAAGAGCTGGAAAGGTGATTGCAAAAGGGAAAGCTGGAGGAGGGAAAGGATCATGGGACGGGAGGCCTAGGGAGGAAGAAAGGGGGAGGGGAGCACCAGAGGAAGATGGAGAACAGGCAAAGAGTGATGGGCAGAGAAAGAAAAAAAAGGAGGGGGAAATAAATAAATAATGGATGGGGTAAGAAGGGGAGGAGGGGCATTAATGGAAGTTCGAGAAGTCAATGTTCATGCCATCAGGTTGGAGGCTACCCAGCTGGTATATAAGGTGTTGTTCCTTCAACCTGAGTGTGGCTTCATCTTGACAGTAGAGGAGGCCATGGATAGACATATCAGAATGGGAATGGGACGTGGAATTAAAATGTGTGGCCACTGGGAGATCCTGCTTTCTCTGGCGGACCGAGCGTAGGTGAGTCGGCTGGTGTGGTATACTGCGTCCGGTGCTCCCGGTGCGGCCTTTTATATATTGGTGACACCCATCGCGACTGGGAGACCATTTCACTGAACACCTATGCTCCATCCGCCATTCTGAATTGCATTCTGTCCGAATATAGTATTAATGGTAAGACTCTTGGCAGTATGGAGGATCAGAGGGATCTTGGGATGGGAGTCCATGCAACACTTAAAGCTGCTGTGCAGGTTGACTCTGTGGTTAAGAAAGCATATGGTGCATTGACCGAGAGGTAATGTTGCAGCTATATAGGACCCTGGTCAGATCCCACTTGGAGTACTGTGCTCAGTTCTGGTCACCTCAGTTCAGGAAGAATGTGGAAACTATAGAAAGGGTGCAGAGGAGATTTACAAGGATGTTGCCTGGATTGGGGAGCTGCCTTATGAGAATAGGTCGAGCGAACTTGGCCTTTTCTCCTTGGAGCGACAGAGGATGAGAGGTTACCTGATAGTGGTGTATAAGATGATGAGAGGCATTGATAGTCAGAGGCTTTTTTCCAGGGCTGAAATGGCTAGCACGAGAGGACACAGTTTTAAGGTGCTTGGAAGTAGGTACAGAGCAGATGTCAGGGGTAAGTTTTTTTACACAGAGAGTGGTGAGTGTGTGGAAAGGGCTGCTGGTGATGGTGGTGGAGGTGGATACGATAGGGTCTTTTAAGAGACTCCTGGACAGGTACATGGAGCTCAGAAAAATAGAGGGCCATATGTGACCCTAGGTAATTTCTCAGGTGAGGACATGTTCGGCACAGCTTTGTGGGCTGAAGGGCCTGTGTTGTGCTATAGGTTTTCTAGGATTCTATGTTTCTTTCTCAACCAATGTTTGCACCTGCAGAGTGCAGTTGATCCTTGGAAAGTGTGTTTACTACATGGGTCAAAAGTCAGTGTCCCATATCAGGAAGTATGGAAAACCTGTATTAATCCATTACCATTAGAATCACATGTAACTTTCTGTACAGGTGGATATTCACAGCAGGATGCATGGTGATTTTATAACACCATCCAGGCTCCCGTATTGTGATGATGTTGAAGACTGTGATGTTTAGAAGGTTTGCAAGGGGGTTGTGATTTTTAAGGCTCCTTAAGAAAATTACCTCTCTTTCAGAGTGTCCCTTGTGTCCCAGGCAATTCCTGACTCATCTACTCACCTGGGGAAGAGGCTGTGGATGCTGAGCAGGGACATTCTCCCTGTCACTTTCTTTATCCTTCCTTTACCCCTCTGGGGTCTGTTACGACTGTGCCCCAACTCTGAGAGGCCGAAGGGTACAAAGTAGCCCCCTCCTTTTTGAGAATCGCAAGATCGCTATTAATGCGGGTCTGGGACCCAGGAAATGAGAGAGAGACACGCAGAATCCACAGGGGGTTTGGAATGTCCTGGCCCCTCAGCAATACAAAGCCACGGAAAACGGCCATTGTCTCTTAGAGAGGGAATTGTGTATTGAGTACTGTACTATTTATTTGAAGCCCTCAGGGAATGACCAAAGTGGGCTGATTGAGGGATGGCATCATTCCAAACTGATTGACATCTGAGACCCCGTGAGGAAGGATAAAAGAAGGTCTGGGGAATAACCCCTTTAGACGCACCAGGAGGAACGCTAGAAATCCCGTGACAGCGTTTAATAACGACAGCCGGTGGGGCCCGCGTGTGTCTTTTCCCGTTGCCTGGGATTGGCGGGACTGACCACGGAAGACGGCTTAGCTAAAAGGAAAAGGACACCAACGACATTTAGAAGGATTGACATCATAAAAAGGAAAAACTCTGGCAAGTTCCAAAATCTCTCTCTCTTGACTCCAACAAAAGGCTGCAGCCTGAATGAACTAAAGTGACTTTTATATTTCCATCGGACAATACGTTATCCCCTAGACAATGATAGAGCTATTTCTTATTGATTATTATTATACCCGCACTTTTAGATTTAGTATTGACGACGTATATTTGCATTGATATTATTTTTGTGTATTTTAATCAATAAATACTGTTAAAAATAGTACCATCAGACTTCAATGGACCTCTCTATCTTTGCTGGTAAGTGACCCAGTTACGGGGTACGTAACAGGTCCAAATGGAACCCTTTGGGATTTAGGTCACCTTGCTCCTCTCCCTAGTGCAGCACCTGTTGCCTTTGACTGGCAAGGTGATCTACATGCAGCAGACAACAATGAATCCCCAGATCTCACAGGAATGCAATGGTAGGTTCCTCTTGACTGATGCAGGCAAAGTAACTGCAACCTAAGAAGCTCAGTTAATCTTCTTTACTCCTAAATTTGCCTCCTATTCATCCTCCTTGGAGCAGAACCATTCTCGACACCCAGCTTGTGCATTTTGAAGAGGAGCTCTTGAGTTGACAAGCATTTCCAACTCTACAAATTGGCTTTGTAATAATGTGTTCGTGTCTCACTGCTTCGGATAGACTGGAGAATAAGAACATGACCCTTAGGAATCAGACCTTAGGTGCAATAGAAGGAATGATGTATTCTGCAATTTACAGTATCTAGATTTCTTCACACTGAGATCTCTAGAAATAATGTCAATGAAATGAAGCCCTCTCCATGATGCTCTCAATGCTAACCTCAAACGCATCTCTTCCATTTCATGCACGTCTGCCACCCTACCAAGGATAGGGTTCCTCTTGATCTCTCCTACCGCCCCACTGGTCTCCACGTCCAGCACATCATTCCCTGAAACTTCAGCCACGTCCAACGGGATCCCACCACTGAGCACTTCTTTCCCTTACCCCCCTCCCCACCTTCTGCTTTCCGCAGGATTGCTCCCTACGCAACTCCCTTGTCTATTCGTCCCTCCCCACTGATCGCCCTCCTGGCACTTATCCTTGCAAGCAGAACAAGTACTACACCTGACCCTACACTTCCTCCCTCACCACCATTCAAGGCCCCAACAGTCCTTCCAGGTGAGGTGACACTTCATCTGTGAGTCTGTTGGGGTCATGTACTGTGTGTGGTGCTCCCGGTGTGGCCTCCTGTACAACGGTGAGACCTGGCGTAGATTGGGAGACCGCTTCACTGAGCATCAGCACTCCATTCGCCAGAACATGCGGGATCTCCCAGTGGCCACCTATTTTAATTCCACTTCCCATTCCCAATCCGATATGTCCATCTATAACCTCGTCCACTGTAGTGTTGAGGCCACACTTCGGCTGGAAGGACAACATCTTATATTCCATTTGGGTAGCATCCAACCCAATGGCATGAACTTCAATTTCTCAAACTTCCGATAATGTCCCCCCTCCACCCCTTCTCCATTTCCCATCCCCTTTTCCCTCTCTCACCTCAACTCACTAATCAACTTCCCAGCTCTTTACTTCATCCCTCTCCTTCCAGGTTTCACCTATCACCCGGTGGATCTCTCTCCTCTCCTCGCCACCTTTTAAAATCTACTCAGCTGTTTTCCTCCGGTCCAGCCAAAGGGTCTCGGCCCGAAATGTCGACTGTACTTTTTCCCATAGATGCTGCCTGGCCTGCTGAATTCCGCCAGCATTTTGTGTGTGTTGCCCTCTCCATGAGGTTGGCTGCACTGTTGGGCAAGGGTGTGTTCAATGATCCCCTGTATCTATAGGAAGGCAGCCAGCACTACAAGTCCCAGCACCAACTCATTCTGACAGGTTTCATCACATAATTGTTTGCTTTAGTGAACAAAACATCTGCTAGATGCTTGAACTCCAGAAGAACCTGGACGTGCAGGGCTCCAATTACTCCAGTAGAGACAGTTCACTAACAGGAACCTTCCAGGAATCTCCAGAGGTCAGGCCCCGCCTGCTACCAGAGCCTAAGTGTGCTCAGGCTGAAATCCGCACATGCCCAGGACAATCCACGGGATACTGGTCACCGGTATCTCCCACTCCTTTTAGCGGGGGGGGGGGGGGGGGGGTCAATGTTAAAGCTTCTGTCATTCCCCAATCTTCTCTTTCTCTGGGCTACCCTACACAGAAAACCAATATGAAGGGGCTAAAAATGCTGATATTGAACAACAAAATTGACAGCGTTCCCTAAAATCTACCAAGGTTTAAGTGAATGTGTCATTTTCACTCCTTAGCAACTGTATAGCTGCTCCAGGAGAGACTGACAACTCCTCAGCCCCATCCCAAATCTCTGCGCTCCCACCTTGTGTTCCACAGGGCTCTGGAAACCTGTGTGCCTGAAGTTAAACCTGGGCAAAACTCACCCTCAGTGAGCAAAAGGCAGGTTGAGATAGATGGCCCAACTCTCCCGAGGATGAAGATGGTGGGGAGGGAGAGGGTTGTGGCTGCAGCCTGGCCCACTCTGGCTAACTGCCCGAACCAACAGGTTCGCATTGGGTTTGTGAATTAGACACATTTGTTTGCTGATTTAACCACTGCCACCACCCCACCCTAACCAGCATACTGGCTGCTGCAAAACAAACCCCTGAGTTTAAAAACCTTCTTCCCTCCCACACATTTATTTCTTTTATGCACACAGCATTGTGCCGAGAGAATTGGAAGAGGTTGGAGCTCCCAGATCTTCATTATTAACGTGCCATTTTTTGACCTTAAACATTGCTTAAAATTGCAAATAACAGTATGATTACAATTTCCCATCACAGTCGTCCTTTGCTGGCTCATTACACAATATGGGCAAAATAAAACATGAATTATTAATCAGTTATATTCATCTATTTTTCATTGACGATGAATACTGAAAGGTTACCAGCAACAATATTCTGATGGTGCTGCATACTTAGATCGATGTGTCAACACACTGAACGCAAACACTAACTCAGATGTCATTCAGGAGTGCTTGTATTGATGATAAATGACATTACACTGCAATTGATGTCAGTTATGTTATCTTAATTGTGTAAATGAGAACAATTGCATGTTACATTTGTTCCTTTTGCTCACACCTTCTGCAGGAGGCAGTTTTATCTCACCACCCCTTCATGAATCAAACTGAATCCAATCCTGTCTTTGAGCACAGCCTGAATTTATCCCTTTTGGCAGCACAGTAGAGCGGCAGTTAGCATAACGCTATTACAGCACCAGCTGTGAGATGGTGGTTCAAATCCCTCTGCTGTCTGTAAGGAGTTTGTATGTTCTTTGAGTAAATGCATGGCTTTCCTCTGGGTGCTCCATTCTCCTCCCACGCTCCACAGGCGTACAAAGGTTAGTGAGTTGTGGGCATGCTATGGAGGCACCAGAAGCGTGGCGACATTTGTGGGCTGCCCGGCACAATCCTCGCTGATTTGATTGGATGCTAACAACACATTTCACTGTGTTTTTCGAAGTACACGCGACAGATAAAACTGGCCTTTAATCTGGTCAAACTGCATGACTGGCATTCCGTTCAATTCTTTGGTTTTCCAGTAGGATTCTGCTTCCCACTGAAACAGGTTAAATGTCCTCCAGTTCCGGGATCTGTTATAATGTACTCCAATGAATCGTTGACTTTTTCTACAACTCCATGAACTTCGTTGCACAGCTACCTTATTTAACATCGGTAAACTACGTTTCCTGCTCAGATTCCCTCAACTATTTTAAGAAACGTTGGCCCAGAAATTATTCTACACGTCAAAAGGGACAATAAGCTGACAGCCCTGGGAGGACCAACATATGTTTTGTGCCTCAGCCTGCTGTTGCAAGATCTTATTACGCACAAACTTCAGATGCCTGTCACAGTAAAACCAGGCACAAGTGAATGCACACAAAGGCCTTTTTGCCCACCTGCTAGGCCATGTTACAGCTACCAGAGGAACTCAGAAATATTATGGAGGTCTGGGTAAGGCAGCAATACGAGGCTCAGGATAAGGTGAGCTGCAATGAGCAGGCAGGCTCAGAGCTTCAAGGGTCCCCATGGTTTGAGGGTGGAACAGTGAACTTAGACCTTGTGGGCTAATTCAGGAAATTGGGGTAGGGGAGGAATCAGCACTATTAGAGGTTTTGGGTTCTCAGTTGGTTGCTTTGGGAAGGGGCCCCAAGGACAGCAATTAGGTCATATTGAAAGGTGCGAGGTCTGAAGGAAAGTTAGGTTGTGAGGTTGTAATTAAATGAATATCTCAAAGGAGACAAACTTGCAGGGGGATCCAGGTGTTGAAATCCATCAACAGTCGTCAAATGAATAAATAAACAGCACAGAAGCAGGCGTCTATGTTTTGAAAATTCCTGACTCTGCATCAAATCCCAACGCCATTCACGGGCTGCACATATGCAAATTAATTTCAGGCCTGTGACCAGCTCTGAAAGTCATTTTCTAACATACTACATCTCCCGACACCTCAAAGGATAAAGAATTCGCTGTCCAGAGAACCGATACTAACAATTATTCAATCTTTATTTATTTATTGAGATTTCTTTAATAAATTAATTAATTTATTAAAGGGCCTTCTGACCCTTTAAGCTGCACCACTCAGCAAACCCCGATTTAACCAGAGCCTAATCACAGGACAATTTACAATGACCAATTAAACTACTAAACTGAAACATCTGTGGAATGTGGGAGGAGACCGTTGCACCTGGCAGAAATCTACATGGTCACAGTGAAAACAAACAAACTCCTTACAGACTGCAGCAGGAAGTGAAGCCGGGTTGCTGGTATTTTGAAGTGTTGTTTTAACCATCACGCTACCATGCTGCCAACTGGCAGATCTTATTTACCACTTGGGTAAATAATTTAAAATTTATTTTAGCGGCATGAGAATGTTGCATAAAGTTAATCTCCAGATTATTCACTTTTCTTTATGTGACCCTCCGGCCCGGCCAAACTTGAGAAAGCAAACACGAGGAAATCTGCAGATGCTGGAAATTCAAGCAACACACGCAAAATGCTGGTGGAACACAGCAGGCCAGGCAGCGTCTATAAGAAGAAGCACTGTCGACGTCTCGGCCCAAAACGTCGACAGTGCTTCTCCTTAAAGATGCGGCCTGGCCTGCTGTGTTCCACCAGCATTTTGCGTGTGTTGCCAGACTTGAGAAATCTCATTTGGGTGGATGCTGAGTGATGTGTTCCCCTGTTACAAATCAGTACCATGAAATAACAGATGGTACACAATATGCTATTAAATGATTGAGCTTTATAATTCTTAATTTGACTAGTTGACTAATTTGGTTAGTAAAAAAAAACAAAAAGAAAAAGGGCCTGTTTTAATGAAACAGTCTAACGCACACATTGGAGCTCATGGTTTTCCTGTCTGGTCGTTCTCCATCGATTTTCCTCTGGGCATCGTCGAAGTCCAAGACCGAGCCTGGACTTGTACGTTCTCTGCGTAACCACATGGGTTTCCTCTGGGTGCTCCATTCTTCTCCCACGTCCCAAAGACCTACTGTTAGGTTTAGTGAGTTGTGATTCTTCCAAGTCCGCTCAGTCATGCAGTCTGTGACTTTCCTGTTCTGGCATCTTCTCTCTCCGTTTTCTACTGAATCAAAAGCCTGCGAATTCCCTTCTTTTGGGCACGGAAGAAAGAAAAACACCTTCCCTTATTGGCCAGCACACATTCCAAAGACTCCGTTGTCTCTAGTCATAACCCAAACACTGCAGCTTCAGAGAAACCATTACATTAGCAGTGAACCCTTTCCCAGGGTGTTACACTCTCCCCCCACCAAATTTAGTCATGTCCTCATGACTTTGAGATAATTTGCCAACCCTCCCAGCAAAGCACAAAGCCCAACCCAGATGGAAAGAGCAGTGACATAGCTCTCCAAAGCAGTAGGGGCCACACTCTGTTCTCCCAGTGCTACATAGGCCAGCCCATCCAGTGGTCTCCTGAATCTGTGAGACCTCCGTAACCCCTCACCTACCTCTTCATGTTCCAACACTACTGGGGATACTTCTGGTCTACCTGGCGAGGCCTCCCCGGCCTATCATTCATGCCCGACTGCAACTCGGATCCCTCTGTCCCGTGGCCAAGATCTGCTTCATCCCTTGCAGGGTCCCCAGGCTGTCCACAGATAGATCCCCCCCCCCCACCACCAATTTCATCTAATTCAGCGGGAGAAGTATTGGGAGTCTCTTCCTCAATTAGTGGGGAGTTAGCAAAAGGCAGCATATACCACACCTCCAGGTCCTCATCCTCTGAATCAGTGGCAGGGGTTGGCCAAACCTCTCCTGCTGTTGGTCCTGCAGTCACCCCGCGTCGTTGCAGAGTCCTTTTACTAGGTGTAGGCTCTGGGTCAACCTGCACCTCTTGTCCCAAGGGAAAAAGGTGGTTCCGATGGAGAATCTTGACAGGCCCATTCCCATCTTTTGGTTTCACCTGGAAAACTGGTACATTTGGCATCTGTCTCTCCACTACATAGAGCGTAGCCACCCAGTGGTCAGCTAACTTACGCTTCCCAGGTAGCCTTATGAGGACTTGTTCTCCGTGCAGGGGTTGGGAGAACCTTACCTTTTCATCATAACTCTTATTTCCTTGATTCTGCTTGGCAGCTGCAACCCCAGCTGATTCATAAGCACTTTTCAGCTCCCTTCTCATATCAGACACGTACTTCAGATAAGCCTTCGGTGGTAAGTCGCTCTCGTCAAACAAAGGTCAATGGGCAACTTTGCCTCACGCCCAAACATCAGACAGTATGGTGAGTACCTGGTAGCTTCTTTTCAGGTACAGTTGTAACTGTGGACCAGATATCCAATATGTTGACTCCACCTGCTCTTCTTGCTGATCTCCAAGGTCCCGAGCATGATTAGCAAGGTCCTCCGCAGTGTTTGTCCGCTTACCGGTTCCACCCCCTTATCAGCTCCACCATATGGGAGGGTCACACTCACTGATAACAACTGGGACACCTCAGTTCTCAACTCTGCCACAGTCTCCTCTGCTGCTCCCTGGGTGATGCACCATCAATAACTCTCCAAGATGTGAGACGAGATATTGGCTTTTATTGACTGGAAGAAAGAACAAGCAGTAATTGACCACCATACTACATCCTGGAGACTGAGGGCAGGGCTCAGGCCTCAATCGCCTTTATACCAGGGTCCGTGGGAGGAGCCACAGGAGCAGTCAGCAGGGGGGCATGTCCAGTCAGGTATATGTAGTTCACCACATTCACCCCCACTTTGTCTTAAAAGAGAGTCCCCATGGGGCGAGGTTTCTTACAAGTATATTTACAGGTTAAGTCTATCAGGTGGTCGAATCTGTCACTGCGATCTACGTAGCACCGGCTGTGATTGCACAGATGCCGGTGGTGATTGCACCAGAGACGGTGGTTGTGCTGGTTCTGGCCTAACTGGAGGTGTCAGCCCACTAAGCGTCAGTGATCCCTCATGCGTGTGCGAGATGCCCGGTATAGGAGTGTCATGAGGAGTCTGTGTAGGGCTCGGTGTGCACGGTGTCACCTCGGGTACAGGGTTCATAGTTACCGTGGAGTGTTCGGGGTAGTGGTCAGCTGCTCCTGCGGGCGCCAGGTCGCAGACGGAGACCGTGTCCTCCCGCCCATCAGGTAAGACCACGTAGGCATACTGGGGGTTCGCATGTAGAAGGTGAACCCTCTCGACCAGCGGGGAGTATTTATTGCTCCTCACATGTTTCCAGAGCAGCACTGACCCTGGGGATGTCAGCCAAGCTGGTAGGGTGGTCCCAGTGGCAGACTTCCTGGGAAAAGAGAATAGGCGCTCGTGAGGGGTGGCATTGGTGGACATACATAACAGGGAGCGGATAGAGTGGAGTGCCTCGGAGAGGACCTCCTGCCATCTAGAGACCGACAACCCTTTTGACTTAAGGGCTAAAAATGTGGCCTTCCACACTGTGGCATTCTCCCTCTCCACCTGTCCATTTCCCCGGGGATTATAGCTCGTGGTCCTACTAGTAGCAATGCCCCTAGCCAGCAGGTACTGGCGCAGCTCGTCACTCATAAAGGAGGACCCTCTATCACTGTGGATATAGCAGGGATATCCGAACAGAGTGAAGAGCTGGTGCAGGGCTTTTATGACGGACGTGGCAGTAGTGTCAGGGCAGGGGATGGCAAAGGGGAACTGCGAGTACTCGTCGATAATGTTGAGAAAGTGGACATTGCGGTCGGTGGAGGGAAGGGGGCCCTTAAAGTCAACACTCAGTCGCTCAAAGGGGCGGGTGGCCTTGATAAGTTGCACCTTTTCAGGACGGTAGAAGTGCGGTTTGCACTCAGCGCAGACTTGGCAGTCCCTGGTCATCGTCCTGATGTCCTCAAGGGAGTAAGGCAGGTTCCGGGCTTTCACGGAATGGTAAAATCGGGTGACCCCCGGGTGGCAAAGATCTGCATGGAGGGCGTATAGCTGGTCGAGCTGTGCGCTGGCACACGCTCCCCGGGATAGGGCATCAGGGGCTCATTGAGCCTTCCAGGATATTGTAGTTGTAGGTGGAGAGTTCTATTCTCCACCGCAAAATTTTATCATTTTTGATTTTGCCCCACTGTTGGTTGCTGAACATGAACACAACTGAGCGCTGGTCGGTCAGCAAGGTGAACCTTTTGCCGGCGAGATAGGGCCTCCAGTGCCTAATAGCTCCCACTATGGCCTGGGCTTCTTTCTCCACCGTGGAATGCCGAATTTCAGGGCCTTGAAGGGTACGAGAAAAGAATGCTACTGGCCTTCCTGCCTGATTGAGGGTAGCAGCCAGCGCAAAATCGGAGGCGTCACTCTCTACTTGGAAGGGAATTGTCTCATCCACCGCATGCATCGTTGCTTTGGCAATGTCCCCTTTAATGCAGCTGAAGGCCGCGCAGGCCTCGGCAGAGAGGGGAAATGTGGTAGACTTGACCAGGGGGCAGGCCTTGTCTGCGTAATGGGGGACTCATTGGGCGTAATAGGAAAAGAAGCCCAGACACCTTCTGAGGGTGGTGGGAAGAGGGAGTTCTAACAGGGGGCGCATACGGTCGGGATCAGGGCCAATGACCCCATTTTCCATGACATACCCAAGGATAGCGAGTCGGGTGGTTCCGAACACACACTTGTCCCTATTATAAGTAAGGTTCAGAGCTTTGGCCACTTGGAAAAATCGTTGAAGGTTGGCGTTGTGATCTGACCAGTCGTGACCACAGATGGTGATGTTATCCAGATAGGGAAATGTGGCCTTCTGTTGGCACTGGTCCACCATCCGGTCCATTTCCCTCTGGAAGACAGAGACACCATTTGTGACACCGAATGGGATGCGCAGGAGGTGATAGAGCCTGCCGCCCACCTCGAAGGCGGTGTAGGGGCGGTCCTCTGGGCGGATGGGGAGCTGGTGATAAGTGGATTTCAGATCTATTGTCGAGTACACCTTGTACTGAGCTATCTGGTTGACCATATCCACGATGCGGGGTAGGGGGTACGTGTCAAGCTGCGTGAACCTATTGATGGTCTGGCTATAGTCCACGACCATCCTATCTTTCTGCCCGGTCCGAACAACAACCACTTGGGCCCTCCAAGGACTTGTGCTTGGCTCAATGATCCCCTCCCTGAGCAGCCGCTGCACCTCTGACTGAATGAAGGCCCTGTCCCCCGCGCTGTACCTCCTGGTTTTAGTTGCCACAGGTTTACAGTCGGGGGTCAGGTTGGCGAAGAGCGGTGGGGGAGGGATCTTGAGGGTGGAGAGGCTGCAAGTGGTGTCAGTAGCGCAGCTGTCGGCATGGTGCTGGGTGGGATGTTTGGGTCGGTGTGTGTGTGTGGTCAGTAGCGGGGTATATGACGAAGTCCCACAGAACTGAGGATTCCTGACAGTGAGTGGTAGGAGGGGCCCGTCATATGCCATAGTCACACTTTTGAGGTGGCTGTGGAAGTCCAGCCCCAATAGCACAGGCGCGCACAGTTGAGGCATGACCAGTAACGAAAAGTCCCGATATTCTGTGCCCTGCACCACTAATGTCGCTACACAACCCCCCCGGATGTCTGTGGAATGCGACCCAGAAGCCAAGGTGACCCTCTGGCTTACCAGCCGTGTCACAAGTCCGCAGCGTTGCACCGTGTCCGGGTCAATAAAACTCTCAGTGCTGCCCGTGTCAAACAGGCAGCTAGTCCTGTGCCCCTCCACCAGGATGTCCATCATTAACCTTGCAAGCTGGTGTGGGGCGCTTTGGTCGAGGGTTACGGAGGCCAGAGTTGAACTGCCGTCTTGGTGCCCGGTAAGCACCGATGGGTCGGGGGCGGGGCGGGGCGATGTTGTGCGGACAAAAATGGCCGCCCCATGTCTCGCACGAGGTGGGCAGGCAAGATGGCGGCCCCCATGCCTCACACGCAGCGCTGCCCGACCCCGCTCGTGGTTTAGACTTACAGAGCTTGGCGAAATGGCCCTTCTTCCCGCAGCTGGAGCAGGTTGCTTCTCGGGCCAGGCAGTGTTTTCGGGGGTGCTTTTCGAGTCCGCAGAAGTAACACTGCGCGGACTTGCGACTGGCAGCAGCTGTGGTCGGTTTTGGGGAGTTCGTGGACTCGCGACTGGCAGCGGCGTTGGTGAATTTGCTTGCAGGAACCGGCGGCGGTGGGGTCTGAGGTGTCTACGGAACCGGCGGGGGATCACGCGGCTGGACAGCCTCAGCGTTGTGCAGAGCAGCCTCCAGCGTGTCGGCCGTCTCGATCACCGAGCGTAAGGTAAGATCGGCATTTTCCAGCAGCCGCTGGCGCACGTACACTGACCTGATCCCCGTAATGAAGACGTCTCGTACTAGCAGCTCCGCATGTTGTTCCGCCATCAGTCCCTTGCAGTCACAAGTTCGCACGAGTGTCTGTAGAGCTCGGAGAAACTGCCCGCTCGACTCGCCGGGTCGCTGTCGCTGCGTCACTAAGCGACGTCTTGCATAGACGGTGTTCATCGGCCACAGGTACTGTCTTTTGAGGGCGTCCAGTGCCCCTTGGTAGGTCGGTAGGTCCCTGATAAGGGAGAATACTTTCGGACTTACTCTAGATAGTAATATTTTGTACTTCGTGGCAGGCTCAGTCACTGGAATCTGTTTCAAGTATGATTGGAAGCATGCCAGCCTCAGTTCAAAGGCAAGAGCTGCTTCGGAGTCTTGCGGATCAAGGTCTAATTTTTCCGGACGTAAAATGCTGTCCATGGTTTAAACTTCCAGTCAATAAAATTGATGCACCATCAATAACTCTCCGAGACGTGAGGCGAGATATAGGCTTTTATTGACTGGAAGAAAGAACAAGCAGTAATTGACCACCACACTACATCCTGGAGACTGAGGGAAGGGCTCAGACCTCAATCGCCTTTATACAGGGGTCCGTGGGAGGAGCCACAGGAGCAGTCAGCATGGGGGCGTGTTCAGACAGGTATATGTAGTTCACCACACTGGGGCAGGCTATCCATGGTTACTTCACTGCATGGGACCACTACTGAGGACTATACCCTGCTGACGGAGGCCTCCCACGCCTCCGATGCATTCTCCTCCTCTCGTACCTCTCTGATCAGTTCAACAAACAAGGGAAAGGGACGTATCTTACGAGACAGTTGGAGACCCCAGGCAATTAGGTCCTGGGACTGGGTGCCCCTGGCTATCTGGTCCATTCTTAACGGATCCACCTCAGCCCCCTGAATGGCCCCTCTGCGCTGCAAACAATTTAGCTGCCTCTGTAGCCAAAAGATGTAGGCAGAAAGCTTCTCCCCCTTCTCCTGACACATGTTCTGAAACCCCGCCATGAGCTCCACTCGGCTTCCTGTCGGGCCAAAGGCATTTTCCAGTGCTTGCGTGTAATCGCCGATAGTTGCTAGGGGATACCGGGACCTGAAGGTTCTCACAACATCAGCAGCCCTCCCAATCAAACTTTCAACCAATCTCTGTCGCTTTAAGTCATCAGAGCACTGCCGCTCATTTAACAACTGAGAGGTCCGCCCAAGTCCCATCCTCCTCCTCCCCTTCAGGGGCGGGCGTTATTCCCAAGAATAGGCGGAGCCTGCCATAGCTGGGACTTTGGACTGGGACATTTTTCCATTTATTCATCAGAGCGGTAAGGGTGGATACTAACTCAGAACCCTCACTCTTCCCTGGGGGACGGGGGCTGAATAGACATTCCAAATCCGACCACTCCTTCCCCTCACTCCTCAGAAATGAGAGAACCCTGCCTTTGAAGTTTCCGCCCCCAGCTATGGGAAACCCGACTTGTGATTCGGCCCGCTCCACTCCTGTTACGTCAGCGCTAGTCTGCAGTAAATCAAGGTCTGCACCCGCCATTTTATCAAACCTCTACCCCACAATTTTAACAGTACTTAACAGGTGAATTAACAATTCATCTGGAGTATGAATATCTACCCCACTCAACACATATGTATTAGTTACCAGTAACCCCTGTGAATGAACACCATCGCTCCATCCCAGTAGCATCCATACCAGCACAGACTTAAAACACACAGCCCACTGGTTCAGTGCTCAGGGCAATCACACAGATCCAACAAAGTCAATCCCGGAGAGATACCCCACAATTGTCACCCTCAGGTTCGGCCAGCTGCGTTACTCTAGGGGGAGACAGCCTCCGGCCCAGCCAAACTTGAGAAATCTTGTCTGGGTGGATGTTGAGTGATGTGTTCCCCTGTTAAAATCAGTACCACGAAATAACAAAGAGTACACAATATGCAATTAAACGATTGAGCTTTATAATTCTTAATTTCACTAGTTGACTAATTTGGTTAGTAAAGAAAACAAAATGAAAACGGGCCCATTTTAATGAAACAGTTGAATGTGCACATTGGAGCTCATGGTTTTCCCGTCTGGTCGCTCTCCATCGATTTGCCCCGGGCGTCGTCGACTCCCGACCCCATTCCAAGTCTGCTCAGTTCTGCAATCTACGACTTTCTCATTCTGGCATCTTCTCTCAGGCACATAAGAAAGAAAAACACCACCCCTCATTGGCCAGTGCACATTCCAAAGCCCCCGTTATCTCTAGTCATGACCCAAACACTGCAGCTTCAGAGAAACCATTACATTAGACAATAGACAATAGACAATAGGTGCAGAAGTAGACCATTCGGTCCTTCGAGCCTGCACCGCCATTTTCAGATCATGGCTGATCAACTACTATCAATACCCGGTTCCTGCCTTGTCCCCATATCCCTTGATTCCCTTATCCATAAGATACCTATCTAACTCCTTCTTGAAAGCATCCAGAGAATTGGCCTCCACTATCTTCCGAGGCAGTGCATTCCAGACCCCCACAACTCTCTGGGAGAAGAAGTTTTTCCTTAACTCTGTCCTAAATGACCTACCCCTTATTCTCAAACCATGCCCTCTGGTACTGGACTCTCCCAGCATCTGGAACATATTTCCTGCCTCTATCTTGTCCAATCCCTTAATAATCTTATATGTTTCAATCAGATCCCCTCTCAATCTCCTTAATTCCAGCGTGTACAAGCCCAGTCTCTCTAACCTCTCTGCATAAGACAGTCCAGACATCCCAGGAATTAACCTCGTGAATCTACGCTGCACTTCCTCTACAATACTCTAGGTGTGGTCTCACCAGGGCTCTGTACAAATGCAAGAGGATTTCCTTGCTCTTGTACTCAATTCCCTTTGTAATAAAGGCCAACATTCCATTAGCCTTCTTCACTGCCTGCTGCACTTGCTCATTCACCTTCAGTGACTGATGAACAAGGACTCCGAGATCTCTTTGTATTTCTCCCTTACCTAACTCTACACTGTTCAGATAATAATCTGCCTTCCTGTTCTTACTCCCAAAGTGGATAACCTCACACTTATTCATATTAAACGTCATCTGCCAAGTATCTGCCCACTCACCCAGCCTATCCAAGTCACCCTGAATTCTCCTAACATCCTCATCACATGTCACACTGCCACCCAGCTTAGTATCATCAGCAAATTTGCTGATGTTATTTTCAATGCCTTCATCCAAATCGTTGATGTAAATTGTAAACAGCTGTGGTCCCAATACCGAGCCCTGTGGCACCCCACTAGTCACCACCTGCCATTCCGAGAAACACCCATTCACCGCTACCCTTTGCTTTCTATCTGCCAACCAGTTTTCTATCCATGTCAATGTCTTCCCCCCGATGCCCTGAGCTTTGATTTTACCCACCAATCTCCTATGTGGGACCTTATCAAATGCCTTCTGAAAATCGAGGTACACTACATCCACTGGATCTCCCCCGTCTAACTTCCTGGTTACATCCTCGAAAAACTCCAACAGATTAGTCAAGCATGATTTACCCTTGGTAAATCCATGCTGGCTCGACCCAATCCTATCACTGCTATCTAGATATGCCACTATTTCATCCTTAATAATGGACTCTAGCATCTTCCCCACCACCGATGTCAGGCTGACAGGTCGATAGCTCTCTGTTTTCTCCCTCCCTCCTTTCTTAAAAAGTGGGATAACATTAGCCGTTCTCCAATCCTCAGGAACTGATCCTGAATCTAAGGAACATTGGAAAATGATTACCAATGCATCTGCAATTTCCAGGGCCACCTCCTTTAGTACCCTAGGGTGCAGACCATCTGGACCTGGGGATTTGTCAGCCTTCAGTCCCATCAGTCTTCTCATCACCGTTTCCTTCCTAATGTCAATCTGTTTCATTTCCTCTTTTACCCTATGTCCTTGGCCCATCCATACATCTGGCAGTGAACCCTTTCCTAGGGCGTCACATTTATAAATTAATTTGGCAAAAGGATATTACCACAGTAGTCACCATTTTGTAATATACAGGATTTGATAAATCCACTGCTCAACACAAGATATTCACATCATTGTCCATGCTCTACTTAAGCTTCTTCATATCTTTCCAATTCCAACAAGCAGACTCCTTTGACCCTCAAAAAGCTAGCTGGCCCTCTTCATCATTATAATAATATTACAATATCCATGCAGCTGAACAAGATGGGAAGATTCTTGGAAAGAATTCAGATTATGCTGTCAAAATGACATTGAAATCCCAGTGTGTGGTTAAAGTTTGAAGCAGTGTAGGAGCAAAGCAGGGATAAGCATACTACTGCTACTGCTTCTCTTGAGTAGCTCATCCCTTGATGCAACAGCAGACTGCCATGTGGAAACCATGAACAAAGGGCCCACAGATGAAATGGATTCAATTTCTGATTGCCTCAAACCAAGGTGAGAGATTTAGAAATTTAGACCCAGCTCTTTGCCTATAGGACAGACAGTTCTCAATGAGGACCTTCCTGGAACAATGCCTGTCAATTGAAGAAGGCAGGTTGGAGCCCACCTGTCCTTCCTACTCCTCTCCCCAAACCTTGACCTTTCCTTTGGATGTTCCAAACCCAATGCCTGAAAAGATTGCTTGATGGCTGCCGATCCCAGGCTGAGAGAGTAGAGGTAATTCTCTCTTCCTCTGAACACTTCATTACAGCCTTTCTCTTAAGAAAGCTGACTCCTCTTCAATCGGCAACAAACTTGAAACAGTACAGCAGAGGTGATGATGATAGTTTTTGGGGCAGGTTTGTATTTATTTAGAGATACAGGTCCTTATGGTCCATTGAGCGATGTGCCAACAGTCCTCTAATTTCCCCCTAGCCTAATCACAGGACAATTTACAATGACCAATTAACCTACTAACTGGTACGGCTTTAAGAGGAAACTAGAGCACCTGAAGGAAACACACACATTCACGAGAGGACGAACAAACTCCTTACAGATGATGTCAGAATTGAGCTCGGATCTCTGATGACCTGACCTATAATAGCGTTGTGCTAACCGTTACTCTATCATGACAGTCATTCCTCCTGTAGCTGAACACTAGAATTCCCATGACTGTAGGACATGCAGTGTTAGCTAATTTGTCAAGGCCTGGGGCAAGAGGACTGACATTGCTATCTGCTTCGTTCTTTCCAATGTTTTATTCCACACTACATTATTCAACTTGTTGGACGGTGTGTTTCTTGTTAAAAACGTTCACTTACAACTTACGGTCAAAACTGAAAATAAATTGGGATCTGCAGAAGTGAGAAAACAGCATTTGATGGTTGAGTTTACTGGTTTGTGTTTTCCTTCATGTTATTTAGGAACTGATGGAGGCTATGAAATAAACCCATGCACCCTGCTGATGGACGTCCAACTACCGATTCTAAAACTCTCTTTCCTTACTGAATCCTAAAGAAAGGAGTTGATATAGAGGCTCCGATGTGCAGGATCAAAAGAGGCTGCAGAGGGCCAGCTCTATCAGCTCTATCCCATCAAGTACCTCAAGAAGGCAGCATCCATCATTAAGGATCTCACCACCTGGGTCATGCCCTCTTTTCATTACTACCATCGGTGGGGGGGGGGGGGGGTGGAGGCAGAGGAGCCTGAGGACCCACACTCAGTGCTATGCAGACAGAGCTCATCATTGCTTCCACATTAGAAAAGAGCGATTGAATCCATAAAGTGGAAGTTTGCTATTACTGAAAGCTTCAGCAAAACTTGAGACCTTCTACAATGAAGCCCCTGTGAAGAACTGAGAGACTTTTGGAGAGTTACATGTTTCTCATGTTGCTTCTGATAGCCTGGCTATATCTTCTAAATGCTGACCTGTAGCAGGGGTTATCTCCAATCATTTCCAGCAATGATAAATAATTCATTGACTCATGCAGCATAAAAACCAGCCCTTTGGCCCTCTGGTCCATTTTGACCATTAAGCACCCAGTTACACTAATCCACTTTTGTTCCCTGCACATTCCCAACATCTCCAGATCACGTAACACACATTTCGATGCCTGTTGCAGAGGTTGCAGGTTTGGCTGGTACTGTCAGAGTTGCCTGAGGATGAACTGGCAGATGGAATACAACGTTGGTAAATGCGAGATCACCCACTTTGGAAGGAATAATAGAAGAGCAGATTATTATTTAAATGGTGAAAGGTTACAGCATGTTGTTGTGCAGAGGGACTTGGGAGTGCTTGTGCATGAATTGCAAAAAGTTGGCTTGCAGGTTCAACAGGTTATTAAGAAGACAAATGGAATGTTGGCCTTCATTGCTAGAGGGATTGAATTCAAGAGCAGGGAGGTCATGCTGCAACTATACAGGGTACTGGTGAGGCCGCAGCTGGAGTACTGTGTGCAGTTCTGATCTCCATACTTGAGGAAGGATATACTGGCTTTGGAGGCAGTGCAGAAGAGGTTCACCAGGTTGATTCCAGGGATGACGGGGTTAATCTATGAGGAGAGATTGAGTCTCCTGGGACTATACTCTCTAGAGTTTGGAAGAATGAGAGGGGAACTTATAGAAAACATACCAAATTTTGAAAGGGATAGCTAAGATAGAAGTAGGAAAGTTGTTTCCATTGGTAGGTGAGACTAGAACTAGGGGACTTTACCTCAAGATTCAGGGGAGAAGATTTAGGATGGAGATGAGGAGTGATTATGCAGAAAGTTTGAAGTTAATAACTCGTCTCCTATCTTAGGCAACAAACTTATCAATCACTGCTGATGAGTTATTAACTAACGAGTTATTAACTTCAAACTTTCTGCATAATCACTCAAAGAATTGACTTGCATGTGGATGTAAAGAGAGCTGTATAACTCATCTGGGAGAAATTCAGAGACCAGCAGAAGAGGACAAAGGGCTTAATTAGGAAAGGGAAAAAAGATTATGAGAGAAAGCTGGCAGGGAACATAAAAACTGACTGTAAAAGCTTTTATAGTTATGTGAAAAGAAAAAGATTGCTCAAGATAAATGTAGGTCCTTTACAGTCAGAAACAGGTGAATTGATCATAGGGAACAAAGACATGGCAGACCAATTGAATAACTACTTTGGTTCTGTCCTTACTAAGTAGAACATAAATAATCTTCCGGAAATAGTAAGGGACTGAGGGTCTAGTGAGATGGAGGAACTGAGGGAAATACATGTTAGTAGGGAAGTGGTGTTAGGTAAATTGAAGGGATTAAAGGCAGATAAATCCCCAGGGCCAGATGGTCTGCATCCCAGAGTGCTTAAGGAAGTAGCCCAAGAAATAGTGGATGCATTAGTGATAATTTTTCAAAACTCCTCAGATTCTGGATTAGTTCCTGAGGATTGGAGGGTGGCTAATGTAACCCCACTTTTTAAAAAAGGAGGGAGAGAAAAACCGGGGAATTATAGACCGGTTAGACTGACATCGGTTGTGGGGAAAATGCTAGAGTCAGTTATCAAAGATGTGATAACAGCACATTTGGAAAGAGGTGAAATCATCGGACAAAGTCAGCATGGATTTGTGAAAGGAAAATCATGCCTGATGAACCTTAAAGAATTTTTTGAAGATGTAACTAGTAGAGTGGATAGGGGAGAGCCAGTGGATGTGGTATATTTAGATTTTCAAAAGGCTTTTGACAAGGACCCACACAGGAGATTAGTGTGCAAACTTAAAGCACATGGTATTGGGGGTATGGTATTTATGTGGATAGAGAATTTGTTGGCAGACAGGAAGCAAAGAGTGGGAGTAAATGGGACCTTTTCAGAATGTCAGGCAGTGACTAGTGGGGTACCGCAAAGCTCAGTGCTGGGACCCCAGTTGTTTACAATATATATTAATGATTTAAACAAGGGAATTAAATGCAGCATCTCCAAGTTTGCGGATGACACGAAGCTGGGTGGCGGTGTTAGCTGTGAGGAGGATGCTAAGAGGATGCAGGGTGACTTGGATAGGCTAGGTGAGTGGGCAAATTCATGGCAGAGGCAATTTAATGTGGATAAATGTGAGGTTATCCACTTTGGTTGCAAGAACAGGAAAACAGATTATTATCTGAACGGTGGCCAATTAGGAAAAGGGGAGATGCAATGAGACCTGGGTGTCATTGTACACCAGTCATTGAAGGTGGGCATGCAGGTACAGCAGGTGGTGAAAAAGGCAAATGATATACTGGCATTCATAGCAAAAGGATTTGAGTACAGGAGCAGGGAGGTTCTACTGCAGTTGTACAAGGCCTCTGTGAGACCGCACCTAGAATATTGTGTGCAATTTTGGTCCCCTAATCTGAGGAAAGACATTCTTGCCATAGAGGGAGTACAGAGAAGGTTCACCAGATTGATTCCTGGGATGGCAGGACTTTCATATGAAGAAAGACTGGATCGACTAGGCTTATACTCACTGGAATTTAGAAGATTGAGGGGGATCTTATTGAAAAGTATAAAATTCTAAAGGGATTGGACAGGCTAGATGCAGGAAGATTGTTTCCGATGTTGGGGAAGTCCAGAACGAGGGGTCACAGTTTAAGGATAAAGGGGAAGCCTTTTAGGACCAAGATGAGGAAAAACTTCTTCACACAAAGAGTGGTGAATCTGTGGAATTCTCTGCCACAGGGAACAGTTGAGGCCGGTTCATTGGCTATATTTAAGAGGAAGTTAGATATGGCCCTTGTGGCTAAAGGGATCAGGGGTATGGAGAGAAAGCAGGTACAGGGTTCGGAGTTGGATGATCAGCCATGATCTTACTGAATGGCGGTGCAGGTTTGAAGGGCCGAATGGCCTACTCCTGCACCTATTTTCTATGTTTCTATGTTTCTATGATAGCTTTGCACAGATAATAGCTGCTTTTCTTGAGCTCCTGCTGATTGCCGGCAGTGTATGCGCTATGTCACGCAGTAAGTGCTGCTCGCACGGAACTATTGATCCAGAGTTTCTGGTTCGTGAAGACCCTGACCGACTTCTGGGGGACGGCATCGTCGATGCAATTCCGGATGAAGCATGTGACTCCATCCATGAACTTGGAGAGATCCTCATCATGGAAGACATTCCAATCGATGTCATCGAAGCAGTTGGGAATTCCCATTCCCCTTTCTTTTCAGACATGTTGCTCCACGGCCTCCCCTTGTGCCAAAAGAGGCCACCCTCAGAGTGGAGAAGCAACACCTTATGTTCCATCTGGGTAACCTCCAACCTGATGGCATGAACATCGATTTCTTCTTCCAGTAAAAAAAATTCCCTCCCCCTCCCTTCCATTCCCCACTCTGGCCTCTTACCTCTTTTCACCTGCCTATCTCCTCCTCCCCTATGGTACATTCTCCTCTCCGGCCCTGTATCTTTTCTACCCACCTGGCTACACCTCTCACCTTCTAGCTAGCCTCCTTCCTCTATCACTATCTTCTTATTCTGGTATCTGCCCCTTTCCTTTCCCATCCTGAAGAAGAGTCCAGGCCAAGACAGTGGCTGTTTATTCATTTCCATAGATGCTGCCCGACCTGTTGAGTTTCGCCAGCATTTTGTGTGCGTTGCTTAGTCAGGCAGCAGCTATGGAACAGAATAAGCTATGGACATCTGATGAGGGGACTCAGCCCAAATCATCAACTGGTTATTCCCTCCGTAGATGCTGCCTCACATTCTGTGTTCCTCCAGCATTCTCTGTGTGCAACACCAGAGGCAGATGGAGCCAATCTTGACAATTACTTCACATTGCATTTCTTATCACCATAATTCAATGCTTTTTCTCTCAAGGCAGGGAAAACATACAGAGACTGACAGCAGGTCATACATTTGATCAGATTTACATAATCAAAATATAGAAGGAACAATAACTTTAATAGTGCACTTTGCTTAGTAAAAGTAAAGATAAATAATCTGTTTTTTCAAATTGGAACTGTGTTGTACTCTTCTGAATGTTTTTTTTCTTTTCAAGGACCATTGTCCACTGCTCGCTTTGATGGGTAGTTTCTGAAGTGGTTTGTTTTTTAGTACATCTGCAAAAATTAATGCAAAGCAACAAGAAATTGAAATTAAAATCAACAGTGTGCTTAATGTAGACATCGATTTTGGTGGCGGAAAAAATTAACTGAAAAATTAATTTGTGGCTTGGCAGTTCTAGCATGCAAGCAACGTGTTTATATGCGTTAATCTGAATCTGAAGCAGATTTATTACCGCTGGTTTAAAAGGTGTGAAATTTGCTGTTTAGTGGTAGCAGCACAAATGCAAAGACATATAATTACTATAAATTACAAAAGTAAATAATACTGCAAAAAAGGAAAAATTAGATAGTTTTCATGGATCAGTCAGAAATAGGATTGTGGAGAGGAAGAAGCTGTGGCTCCTGTACCTCCTCCCTGATGGCAGTAAGGGGAAGAGGACACGTCACGATTGGTGTGGGTCATTGGTGATGGATGTCGTCTTTTTCAGTCACTGCCTTTTGAAAACATCATCAGTGGAGGACAGGGTTGTGCCAGTGATGGAGCTGATTGAGGCGACGACTTCTTGTGATCCTGTGCATCTTAGCCTTCATACCAAGATGTGATGCCAGCCGGTCAGAATGCTCTCCACTGTATACGAGCCTTTGATGAGATACCAAATCTCCTCAAACTCCCGACAAAGTAGAGGCAATAGTATGGCTTCTTTATGATTGCCTCAATGTATTGGGCTCAGGACAGATTCTTTGACATGTTGACTTCCAGGAACTTGAAGCTGCTCTCACTTCCCACAGCTGACACTCAATGAGAATTCTGTCTGTTCTCTCAGTTTCTTCTTTCTGAAGTCCACAATCGATTTCTTGTTCTTAGAGTCATAGCATTATAGAACACTATACCATAGAAACAGGCCTTTTGGCCCATCTAGTCCATGGCAAACTATTAATCTGCTTAGTCCCGCTGACCTACACTTAGACCATAGCCGTCCATCCCTCATCCATCCTTACTGTACCTATCCAAATTACTCTTAAGTGTTGAAATTGAACCCATATCCACCACCTGGGCTGCCAGCTCGTTCACACACTCACCAATTTCTGAGTGAAGAATTTTCTCTTGTGTTCGCCTTAAACATTTCACCTTTCATCCTAAACCTGTAAACTCTAGTTGTAGTCTCACCTAACCTCAATGGAAAAAGCCTGCTTACATTTACCCTATCTATCCACTCATAATTTTGTATACCTCTTTCAAATCTTCCCTCAAACTCCAAAACTCTAGGAAATAAAATCCAGCCCTATCCTACCCTATAACTCAGGTACTCAAACCTTAGCAACATCCTTTTAAATTCTCTCTGCACTCTTTCAATCTTATTGACATCTTTCCTGTAGGTAGGTGACCAAAACTGCACACAATACTCCAAATTAGGCTTCATTAACATCTTATACAAATTCAACATAACATTCCAATTCCTGTACTCAATACTTTGAGTTATGAAGGCCAATATGCCAAAAGCTTTCATTATGACCCTATCTACCTGTGACATCACTTTCAAGGGAAATTATAGATATGGATTCCCAGATCCCTCTGTTCTACTGCACTCCATTGCCCTACTGCTCACTGTGTAAGTCCTACCCTGGTGTGTCTTCTCAAAGTTCAACACCTCCCACTTATCTGTATTAAATACCATCTATCATTTTTCAGCTCATTTTTCCAGCTGGTGCAGATCCTGCTGTAAGTTTTCATAGTCTTCGCCACTGTAAGCTACGTCCCCGGTCTTGGTGTCATTTGGAAATTTGCTGATCCAGTTTACCACATTATCATCCGGATTGTTGATACAGATGACAAACAAAGAGAAGCTCAGCACTGATCCCCGCGGAACTTCATTAGTCATAGGTCTCCAGTCAGCCAGGCAACCATCTACAACCAGTCTCTGGCTTATCCCGCAAAGCCAATGGCGAATCCAATTTACTACCTCATCTTGAATGCTAAGTAACTGAACCTTCTTGACCAACTTCCTATTCAGGACCTTGTCAAAGGCCTTGTTAAAGTCCATGTAGACAACATGCATGGCCTTGCCTTCACCAGGTTTCCTGATAACTTCCTTGAAAAACTCTATAAAATTGGTTAGTTACGACCCTGGTTAGTCATGCACAAAGCCGTGGTGACTATTCCTAGTTAGTCACTGTACAGTATATCCAAATACTTATTCTTCAAACACTTCTTAAACAAAGGAACAACATTAATTATCTTAATATCATCTGGCATCTCACCTGAGGGAACAACTTGTCATGCCCTAGGGATTTATCCATCCTAGTTTGCCTCAAGACAGCAAACATTTCCTACTCTGTAATCTATAACTGGTCCATGATCTCACTGCAGCTTAGCCTCACCTCTCTGTATTGTGCTGTAGGTTCTTTATGTTTCTATGTTTCTAGAGGAGGACAAATGTTGTCACTTGTTATCATTTTGCTTTTAATATAGCTGTAGGAACCCTTAGAATTCTTCTTCACCAAGTCTGCTAGAGCAATCTCATGCCTTTTTTTTGCCCTCTTGCAGTGTTCTCTTGCAGTTCTTGTATTGCTCAAGTACAACATTTGTTCCTACCTGCCAATACCTGCTATGTACCTCCTTCTTTTTCTTAACGAGGGTTTCAGTATCTCTCAAAAACCAAGGTTCCCTAAAGCTGATATCCTTGCCTTTTATTCTGACAGGAACGTACTAACTCTGTACTGTCAAAGTGTCATTTCTGAAGGCCTCCCACTTACCAAGTACACCTTTGCCAGAAAACAACCTGCCCCAATCCACACTTGCCAGATCATTCCTGATACCATCAAAATTGACCTTTCTCCAATTTAGAACCTCAACCCGAAGACCAGACATATTCTTCTTCATAATTATCTTGAAACTAATGGCATTATGATCACTAGATACAAAAAGCACCCCTACAGAAATGTCTGTCACTTACCCTGTCTCATTCCTTAATTGTAGATCTAGTATCACACTCTTTCTAGCAGGGAACTCTATGTACTGATTAAGGAAACTTTCCTGGGCACATTTGACAAATTCTATTCTATCCAGTCCTTTTACAGTATGGGAGTCCCAGCCAATATGTGGAAAATTAAAATCCCCTGCTATCACAACCATATGCTTCTTGCAACAAGTCACAAATATCAACGGTTATCTATAATATAACCCCATTAATATGATCATCCCTTTCTTAGTCTTCAGTTCCATCCACATAGTTTCATTTGATAAACTCCCCACTCTAACCTATCTGAACAATGCCATGACATTTTCCCTGACTAGTAATGGTACCCCTCCCCCTATAATTCCACTTGCCATAAGACAATGAAACCCTAAAATATCCCTTAGAATCAGAAACAGGTTTAGTATCACTGGCACGTCAGGAAGTTTGTTGTTTTGCTGCAGCAGTACATTGCAGTGCATAATAATAAAATAAATTACAAAAAGAATTAAATAAATATGTAGAGGGGGAAAAATAGTGAGGTAGTGTTCATGGACTCCTTGTCCATTCAGAAATCCGATGGTATTGGGAAAGCAACTGTTCCTGAAACATTGAGTGTATGTCTTTATGCTCCTGTATCATCTTGACAGTAGCAATGAGAAGAGGACATGTCCTGGGTGACCATGGGTGCTTAATAATGGCTGCTGCCTTTTTGAGGCATAGCTTTTTGAAGGTGTTCTCAATGCTGGAGTGGCTATTGCCTACAATGGAGCTGGCTGTGTTTAAAACTTTCTGCAGCCGTTTCCGATCTTGTGCAGTGGCACCTCCGTACCAGAGGCTGGTGCAAGCAGTTAGAATGCTTTCCTTGCTGTAGTAATTTGTGAGTGTTTCTGGTGATATACCAATTCTCCTGAAACTCCTAATGAAATACAGCTTCTTTATAATTGCATCAGTATGTTCGGCCCAGGTCAGATGTTGGACACCCCAAGAACTTGAAACTGCTCACCTTTCCACTGAAATGAGGACCGGTGTGTGTTCCCTCGACTCCTCCTTCCTGAAGCCTACAATTAATTCCTGCACCACCTCCTTAGCCATGCTGAAGCTGAGTGTGAGGTTAATGTTGTAACACCTCTCAGCAAACATTCTAATTTAAATGCAGAAGGCAGAGGTTTAAGTGGTCTTGGGAGACCCGGTGCAGGATTTCCTAAAGGTTCAGTTGCATGTTGCATCAGTAGTAAAGAAGGGAAATGTATTGCTAGCATTCATTTCGAGTGGATAAGAAGATAAAATGATGTAATGCTGTAGCTTTATAAGGTAACACACACAACTGCTGGAGGAACTCAGCAGGCTAGGCAACGTTTTTGGCCTTCTGTCCTCTCCTATTAGATTCCCCCTTCTCCAGCCCTATATCTCTTTCACCAATCAACTTCCCAGTTCTTTACTTCACCCCTCCCCCTCCCAGTTTTACCTTTCACCTTGTGGTTCTCTCTTCCTCCCCCCACCCCCCATCTATTAACTCTACTCTTTATCTTTTTCTCTCCAATCCTGCTGAAGGGTCTTGGCCCGAGACATTGACTGTACTCCTTTCCATAGATGCTGCCTGGCCTGCTGAGTTTCTCCAGCATTTTGTTTGTGTTGCTGGGATTTCAAGCATCTGCAGATTTTCTCTTGTTTGTGAGCTTTATAAGGCATTGGTCAGACCACATTTGGAGTATTGTAAGCAGTTTTAGAAACGTAGAAACATAGAAAACCTACAGCACAATACAGGCCCTTTGGCCCTCAAAGTTGTGCTGAACATGTCCTTACCTTAGAAATTACCGAGGCTTACCCATAGCCCTCTATTTTTCTAAGCTCCATGTACCTATCCAGGAGTCTCTTAAAAGACCCTATCGTATTCGCCTTCACCACCGTCACCGGCAGCCCATTCCATGCACTCACCACTCTCTGCTAAAAAACTTACCCCTGACATCTCCTCTGTACCTACTCCCCAGCACCTTAAAACTATACCCTCTTGTGCCAGCCATTTCCTCCCTGGGAAATAGCCTCTGACTATCCACACGATCTATGCCTCTCATCATCTTGTACACCTCTATCAGGTCACCTCTCATCCTCTGTTGCTCCAAGGATAAAAGGCCGAATTCACTCAGCCTATTCTCATAAGGCATGCTCCCCAATCCAGGCAACATCCTTGTAAATCTCCTCTGCACCCTTTCTATGGTTTCCACGCCCTTCCTGTAGTGAGGTGACCCGAGTTGAGCACAGTTCACCAAGTGGGGTCTGACCAGGTCCGATATAGCTGCAACATTTCCTCTCAGCTCTTTAATTCAATCCCACAGTACCGTATGCCTTCTTAACCACAGTCAACCTGCGCAGCAGCTTTGAGTGTCCTATTGGCTCAGACCCCAAGATCTCTCTGATCTTCCACACTGCCAAGAGTCTTACCATTAATACTATATTCTGTCATCATTTTTGACCTACCAAAATGAACCACCTCACACTTATCTGTGTTGAGCTCCATCTGCGACTTCTCAGCCCATTTTTGCATCCTATCGATGTCCTGCTGTAACCTCTGACAGCCCTCCACAATATCCACAACACCCCCAACCTTTGAGTCATCAGCAAACTTACTAATCCATCCCATCCAGGTCACTTATAAAAATCACCAAGAGTAGGGGCCCCAGGACAGATCCCTGAGGCACACCACTGGTGACCGACCTCAATGCAGAATATGACCTGTCTACAGCCACTCTTTGCCTTCTTTGAACACTTTACCATCTGAGTTTTGTAAATAAAAAAACACATAGTTGACAGGTGAATGAGATGTAAAGTGCAGGAGAATACGAGTGTCTGAAAAGTTGAGAGAATTTAAGTCAGAGCAAGGTTATAAATGTAATATCAGAATTATGCATTATAGTTTTATCATTCAATCCAGTGTAACAGCTTGCAAAACTGGTTGAGATGAGTGAAATCTTGAGCAACATGCATAAAGTGCTGGAGGAATTCAGCAGATCAGGTAGCATCTATGGAGGGAAATGAACAGTCTATGTTTTGGACCTTACTATCAACCCCTTTGTCTCTTGCACTTTTCAGCACCAGGCTTCTCACATCATTCCCTTCCATACCATTATTCCCTCCCCAACCTATCTACTTTCCCATTCACTCTTGGACCCACCTTATGCTCTTCCCCTCCTGCAAACTTTTTATTCTGGTTTCTGCCCCCTTTCTTTCCAGTTCTGATGAAAGATCTGGTCCTTTCCCTCCATAATGCTGCTCTTCCTGCTGAGGTCCTGCAGCATTTTATGTGCGTAGCAGCCTGTGAATTTTCTCACAGAGAATACTGAAGTTAAACAATAGGTTTTGGCCCATCACATCTCATATGCATTGATCTCTGGAAGTCTGAGGCATGAGCGGTGTTACAACCACAACCAAAAATAGCAGTAAAAATATCTTCAAACCTAGATTTATTGACATGAATACACTTCTTTAAAGTTTGGCAACTGCAGAATCTGGGAAAAGCATTTATGAATAGAAATAGATTGATTCTTTATAGAACAGAGAGCAGTAGATGGATAAAATCGATATTGCAAGATAAAGGGGAATTGGAAATTGAGTGAATTTTGTGTCTGGACTTAGGTATCATGAATTAGGTGAATTCAAGCCTTCTCATGTAATCTTTGCTCTATCCATTATTGAACTGACATTTATTTCTCGATCTTATGTGAGAACTTCTTTTAGAACTTTGATACATTATATTTTGTGCTTGACTATTCAGGTTTTAACTGGAAAAGAAACAGCTTAGAAGACCTAATCCATAAAAATCTATTTTTTTCACCAATAACATTCAATAATAAAGGTCAACAATGAGAAATTTACATATTCAGTTTTTTACTTAAATTAAACACACTATTTTCAAAATATGCAGACAATTCACTGATCCCAGATGTTAGTCTGATGTGTGTGTAATTGAATAATGGCAGTTACTTGGTAAGTTTTAATGCGAGTGTGACTTTGGAAATGTACATGGTAATATTATTACCAAATTCAGTTTAGTTGACAAAGTGCACTAAATTGCCAAAATACTCCCTAATTTTCCAAAAACATCAAGTAGTATCAACTTTATCAAGAGCTTGATTTCTCTGTTCTGTTCTGAGGTGCCCATCCGACATTTAAGATGCATCAATATAAGGTACTTGAATGAGAGAGACATAAAGGGAGAAAGAATCAATGCAGGAACATCGGATTAGCATAGGTAAGCATGAGTCTATTACTATTTACTGTGGAGAAGCCCCTTAAGAGGGCTTTCAGCTGGAGAGGATCCATACTCAACATGGATCCAGACTTGACCCATTCAAAGTCCTGAGGGGATGTGGGTTCAGTTGTCACCAGAAGTGTGGCGTGGAAATGGTGCGCAGTGGTGACAAGTAGACTGTAAGCACAAGAGTTCTACAGATGCTAGAAACCTTGAGCGACACATACGTAATGCTGGAGAAACTTGGCAAGTCAGGTAGAATTGACAAGTAGATTGGTTGTGCAGTGCGCTTTCCCAAACTCAGGGGATATATTCAAGTACCTTCCATTTGTGGGCCACTTGCAGCATTCTACCAAATCTCCGCTACGTACCAACTTACTTTTCTCAAATGGCAACACAATTTTGCATAATGGGCCTAAAAAGAATTAGGTCTTGTATGTGGAAATGGGCTCATACCAGTAGCCCCTAGACAATGTTAAATCCCCAGCAAATATCCCTAAAATAAATTATCTGCCTATTAATCTCATTATTCTTTTTCAGAATTTGCTGTGGAGAGATGTGTGCAATTTTCTCTGTTTTACAACAAAGAGACAATTTCAAGCTGATCATGTGAAATACTAAGAGAAATTCTAGGATTTTGGAATGTGTTAATAAGGACTTGTCACATAAAAAGTTACTTCTGAGCACTGTCATTGTAATTTGCTTTTAATCATTTATAATAATCTTCTTTAATCACTTTGGATCTCATAAATTAACTTTTGTGTATTTTTAAAGACAACTGCTTGAAATAAAATAAGCTGAAAGGATATTTAATAGAAAATCATCACTGGTCTAGTTAACATAAATGGAGGGAAAATAGTTTTAGTAGTAAATGTTTCAAAACCAGTTGTTCCAAAGACACAATGTGAAGATAAATGTATTTTCATATAGAGTTCTTATGAACTAGAATTCCCTCCCTATAGGGTTGGTGGAAACAGAACTAGAATTAATCAAAGGGCTGTTCTCAGATGGAGAGTAGTTTTCAGAGAAAGAATGCGGGTGTGCATTGAGCTGATATTTTATCAGGGGTTGGCATGAACTGAATAGGTTGAATGACCTTTTTTTTCCCTTCAGTAATGTTACGCTTATGTGATCTTTTACCTAATTCATAATATTTCTGTTTAGTTCTCATAATTACTTTTTCTGTACGATATGTCTGGAGTGTATTATATTGTAATTTTTTATTAACAAGTTGTCTTTGTTTTTCTTCTGTCATATATCTTTGAGATTCTTTTTCTAACTTTATGATATCTTTTTCCAATTGATCTATTTCTGCCATGTATTCCTTCTTAATTTGAGATGTATAATTTATAATCTGACCCTTTAAATATGCTTTCATTGCTTCCCATAATACAATTTTATCTTCAACTGAATGTAAATTTGTATCCAAAAAAAATTGAATCTGTTTTTTCATAAAATCACAAAAATCTTGACGTTTTAATAAAATTGAATTAAATCTCCATCTATAGATCGATTCCTCCTTATCCATCATTATCATTGTCATTATCAAGGGGGAATGATCTGACAGTATTCTTGCTTTATATTCCACACTTTTCACTCTATCCTGAATATTTTTTGATAATAAAAAAAATCAATTCTTGAGTAAGTTTTATGTCTATTTGAATAAAATTAATAATCTCTTTCTCTTGGATTAATTTTTCTCCATATATCAATCAGGTTTAAATCTTTCATTAATGATAAAGTTAGTTTTATTACTTTTGATTTTGTAGCAACTTCAGTTGACCTATCCAAAACTGGATCTAAACAAAAATTAAAATCTCTACCTATTAATATTTTATCATGTGCATCAGCCAAATTCAAAAAAACTTCTTGTATGAATTTTGCATCATTTTCATTTGGTGCATAAATGTTCATAAAAGTCCATAATTCTGAAAAAAATTGACAATGTATAACCTTGCTTGGCAGTTGAAAACAGAACAGGCTTCTAAAACAATAAATGCAATTAGAACAAGTGTAAATAAGGTTACTTATAAACCTTCAGAAATTAATGAAACTTAAAAAAAATTTTATACTGAACTATATCAATCAGAATCACAAAATAAGATTGCTGAGATAGATAAATTTTTATCACAAATAACCCTTCCAAAATTAAATTTGGAAGAACAGAAAGGATTAGATATGCCCTTTACATTAAAAGAGGTTGAAGAAGCTTTAGGATCACTTCAGAGTAATAAATCCCCAGGAGAAGATGGTTTTCCTCCTGAATTATATAAAAAATTTAAAGATTTATTAATTCCTCCTTTTATGGAATTAATATATCAAGTGGAAAGAATGCATAAACTCCCACAATCTTTTTTAACAGCGATCATAACTGTATTGCCAAAAAAAGATAGAGATCCTTTAAAACCAACATCATATAGACCTATTTCTTTGTTGAATACAGATTATAAAATAATAGCAAAAATTTTATCTAATAGAATATCTAAATATTTACCAAAATTAATACATATGGATCAAACAGGTTTTATTAAAAACAATCAATGGATAATATAACCCGGTTACTTAGTATAATTCATTTGGCACAAAAAAGAGAGAAAATGAGTGTGGCAGTTGCTTTGGATACAGAAAAAGCATTTGATAGATTGGAATGGGATTTTTTTATTTAAGGTATTGGAAAAATATGAGTTAGGAAAATCTTTTATACAATGGATTAAAACTTTAAATACTAATCCTCAAGCTAAAGTAGTTACAAATGGTGGTCAGATTTCAACACCATTTTGCTTAACGAGGTCAACTAGACAAGGCTGCCCATTATCACCTGCTTTATTTGTATTGGCAATAGAACCGTTAGCTGAATTAATTAGAACAGATTCAGACATTGGGGGCTTTAGAGTTAATCAAGAAGAATATAAGATTAATTTATTTGCTGATGATGTTTTGATTTATTTAACAAACCCATTGCAATCTTTGCAAAGATTATCTTTTAGATTGGAAGAATATGGGAAAGTATCAGGGTATAAAGTAAATTGGGATAAAAGTGAAATTTTACCCCTTACCAAAGGAAATTATAATCAATGTCGATTAGTAACTCAATTTCGATGGTCAATAAATGGGATAAAATATTTAGGTATTAGAGTTGATAATGATGTAAAAATTTTATATAAACAAAATTATTTGCCATTATTAAAAAAAATAAAAGAGGATCTTGATAAATGGATGATGTTACCAATAACATTAATAGGTAGAGTTAATGCTGTAAAAATGAATATATTTCCTAGATTGCAATATTTATTCCAAACTTTACCAATACAATTACCTCAGAAGTTTTTTCAAGAACTGAATAAATATGTAAGGAAATTTCTTTGGAAAGGAAAGATGTCAAGAATATCATTGGAAAAATTGATGTGTAAATTTGATTTAGGAGGGTTACAACTTCCAAATTTTAAGAATTATTATAAAGCAAATCAACTTAGATTTATTGCGTCTTTTTTTGATGAAAAAAAACCGGCATGGATCAGAATAGAATTAGATAAGATAGGAGAAAATATACCAGAAGATTTTATATATAAATGGGAATCCAAATGGATAAGGGGAAAAAAAGAATCTCCTATATTAAGACATTTGATTGATTTATGGAATAAGGTAAATATGGATGATGAGATAAAGAAATCTTTATTAGCAAAAAGAATTTTAATTCAAAATAGGCTTATTTCTTTTACAATGGATAATAAACTTTTACATAATTGGTTTCAAAAGGGGATTAAATATATAGGTGATTGTTTTGAGGAGGTATATTGATGTCGTTTGATCAATTAAAAAATAAATATAAAATATCAAACAACACTCTTTTCTGTTATTTTCAATTAAAGGCTTATTTACGAGAAAAGCTGGGTCAAACAATGTTGATGCCAAAACCTAGTGAAATAGAAATATTAATTCAAAAAGGAAAAATTAAAAAAATTACATCTTGTATGTACAATTTGATTCAAGAACAGACAATTGAATCTGGAATTTATAAATCAAGACAAAAATGGGAATCTGATTTGAATGTTAAAATTGATGGAAAAAGTTGGTCAAGATTATGTTCTGATAGTATGATAAATCCAATAAATGTTTGACTTAGATTAATACAATATAATTTTTTACATCAATTATATATAACACCACAGAAAATAAATAGATTAAATTCAAATATGTCTGACCAATGTTTTCGATGTAATCAAGAAATTGGTACTTTTTTACATTCTACTTGGTCGTTTTAAAATTCAACCATTTTGGATAAATTTAAGACTTTTATTGGAACAAATTACTAGAGTACAACTCCCACATAGTCCAATGTTATTTTTATTAGGAGATATTGAAGGGACAATACCGAAACTTAAATTGAATAAGTATCAGAAAAAATGTATAAAAATTGCATTGGCAGTAGCTAAAAAAGTTATCGCAGTTACTTGGAAATCTGATTTATATTTAACTATGGATCATTGGAATAATGAAATATATAGTTGTATTCCACTTGAAAAAATTACATATAATCTAAGAAATGAATATGATATATTTTTGAAAATTTGGCTCCCATACATACAAAAGATGGGATTAAATATATAGGTCCTTTGAAGATAAAATTATAAAGTAATTGGGGAAAGTAAAATTAAATATTAAAATTATTTTGAACTCCATGGAGCATGTGGGGATCCTCTGATATCCAGGCAATCTTTTTTCTTCTTTCTTTCTTTCTTTTTTTTCTTTCTTTAGATAAGGGTTAAGGGGGGGAGGGAGGAGGATCAATATTATTTTTCTTTTTTTTCATTACATTTATTCTTTGTAATTTTCTAAAAATTTAATAAATAAATTTAAAAAAATGTAATGTTACGCTTCTTTTAATAATCAAAACCAAGAAGAATTCCATTAATATGAACAATAATGCTGAAACTGCTGAAGATTACAGTTATGTATGTTTTTTTATCATGTACTGATGCATCATTTTTGCCCAAAATGACATTTATTCTTTAAGTGTAGCTTTCTTGCAATAATAAATGCTGTTCTTTGTGACGAATGGCTCTAGTATGCATAAGAATATGGAATTTGCTGAGACAATGATCTCTATCATTTGGGGCAAAGGCACATTTGGACAGTTATCTGAGATTAACTGAGCGTATGCTAAGCCAAGTCAGTAAAGTGAACTAGCGTGTTATTTGACTATAAACTGGTGATGTTGGTATGTCAGCTGAAATGATTCAGACAGATAGTTGCATTTGCATCATTTACCAGTTGTTGAATTCATAAAATTTCTAATAGATATGTAGTGCTTTTTATGGATATCTGTCGCTTGCTTTCATTGCCTTTATGTGTTGAGTGCGTTTAGATGGATCAATTCAATGGTTCAATTTAAGATCAGAGAATGTATACGGCATACATCCTGAAATTCTTACTCCTCACAGATGTCCATAAGACAGAAAAAAACCCAAAGGCTGAACAACAGAAAACATTAGAATCCCAAAGCATCAACCCCCATCACGCACAACAGGCAACAAAAGCATCAACCCTCCCTCCTCCTCCTCTGCCCCAATTGTTCCAGCAATAGCATAAACCCCCACCACCCACCACGCAAGCATAAGCAAAGCCCCCCAGAGACCATGATCTAGAGTCCATCAAAAACTAGTATCCATCCTAGTACTTCACACTTCAAACAAGCTCTCTCTCTCACAAGCAAAGGAGAGGGAGCTATCGCATCTGTAACAGTGAGAGGGGAGACCAAACATTCGCTGTTTCGATGTTACAATCTGCTGTGCTGCCTGTCCAAATTCCTCAACTCGAGGACTAGCAGATTCTCACTCACCATCAAAAGAGAGAAAGAGAGAGATCGCTCAAGTGCAGGCGCCTTTTCTCGACAGCAGTGTACACTGCCTGCTCTTTCCTTGTTTCAATTTCCCATGATGCTTCAAAAGGTGACATCGGTGAGGACACAAGGCTGCACCCCAAATGCACACATCCTCCAGGCCACACCTGGGTACAGCAAAATACTGGGTCACTCAGTGAGTCTGAAAGCAACAGCCCACCGTCTGTGAAGAACCATCGTTTGAGCTGCAGCTGTAGATTATAGACTCTGAAAGGATCCCAGCCACCTTAAAAAGAAAAAAAAGAGACATGAAAAGAGAAATGTCTCCTCTTCTTTTGGCATACATGCCAAATTAACAAGCACACAATATACAAAATGAAACTGAACTTTTTTGAAAAATTGAAGCAGTATCAGCTATTTTTCAATTTTTTGACACTAATGCTTTGTTTTAAAATCAAGACAGTAAGAATTAGAGTCAATGCTGTCTTCACTTGCTGCATTTCTCCTTATTTCTGTAAACACACTAAAATTTATTGTACGTGGTCTAGTTTCCCATTGAATATCCAATCACTGCAAGTTTAATGACCATTTCATAATGCATCTCCCTTTCACAAAGAATTTAAAAGCATGTCTTTTACTTTTAAACTTGCAAAAGAAAAGAAGTCAATACTCCAGTGACTGTGCTAAAGGTATTGTTGCAAAGTATCTGCCCTTATTGTTGTATGGTTTTGATTCATGCTATCTGATCGTTATTAACCGTTGTCTCATCACAATCGTTTTTCAATAAAGTACATTATTTTTCTTTTCAGATTAATGTTCATGGTGAGGTCTCGATGTCACAAATTCTACTCCAGTAACTTAAGCACAAACACCATGTTGACATCAATGCTTTGCTGAGGCAGTACTGCATCACTGGTGATGTTATGTGTTAGTTATGTAACCATAAGATGATAAAACCATAATACATAAGAGCATAATTACATCACTCAGCCCATCGAGTCTGCGCTGCAATTCCATCTTTATTACCCTTCTCAGACCCATTCTCCTGCCTTCTCTCTGTCAGACTTGATGGTCTGACTAAACAAGAACCTATCAACCTCTGCTTTAAATATACTCAATGTTTTGGCCTTCACAGCCATCCACTTAAAGAGTTCCACAAAATCACCACCACCTGGCTAAAGAAATTCCATCTCATCTCGGTTCTAAATGCCTGTCCCTTAATTTTGAGGCAGTGCCCTCTGGTATTACAGTCACCCACCATAGGAAACATCCTTTTCACATCCACTCTATTTAGGCCTTTCATATCCCATAGGTTCAATGAGGTCCAGTCACATTCCTCTAAACTCCTGTGCTTATAGGGTCAGAGCTATCAAATGTTCCTCATGCGTTTACCCTTTCATTCTCGAAATCAGTCTTGTGAACCTCCTCTGGACCTTCTTCACTGCCTTTTCTTAGATAAGGGACTCAAACCTGCTCATTTATGAAGGATCAGTAGTACATCCTTGATCTTATATTCTAGTCCTCTCAAAATTAATACTAACATTGCAATTTCCTTCCTTACCACTGAACTCAACCTGCAAACTAACCTTTAGGGAATCCTGTGGAAGGACTCACAGTTGCTTTGCACCTCAGCTTTTTGAATTTTCTCCCCATTTAGAAAATAGTTTATGCCTTTATTCCTTGTACTAAATAGCATGACCATACACTTCTCTATTACGTATTCCATCTACCACTTCTTTGCCCATTCTCCCAATTTAAGTCCTTCTGCATACTCTTTGCTTCCTCAACACTACGTGCTCCCCACCAATCTTTCTATCATCCTCAATTCCATTATCCAAATCATTCACATATAACGTGAAAAGAAGCAGTCCCAACACCGACCTCTGCAGAGCATCACTAGTCCCCAATGGCCAGCCAGAAAAGGTCCCTTTTATTCCCACTGTTTGCTTCCTACCAGTCAGCCATGCTAGTATCTTCCCTGTAATACCAAGAAAGCAGCCACACGTGCAGCACCTTGTCAAAGGCCTTGTGAAAATCCAAGTAAACAACATCCACCGATTCTCCTTTGTCCTTCTTGCCTGTTTCTAACTCAAAGAATCTCCCTTAAGGAAACCATTCTGAACTTGGCCTATTTTATCATGTGCTCCCGAAACCTAATCTGTAATAATCGACTCCAACATCTTCCCAGCCACTGAAGTCGGACTAACTGGCCTTTATTTTTCTTTCTTTTACCTCCCTTCTTCAAGAACAGAGTGGCATTTGTAGATTCCCTGTCCTCCGGAACCATTCAAGAATCCAGTGATAATGAAAGATCATTACTAATGCCTCCACAATCTTCTCAGCTGCCTCTTTCAGGACACTGAGGTGTAGTCCATCTGGTCCAGGTGACTTTCAGCTTTCCAAGCACACTTTCCTTAGTAATTACAACTGCACTCATTTCTGTTCCCAGGCACTGTTGAATTGCTGGCATTCCACTTGTGCCTTCCACAGTGATGACTGATACAAAGTACTTACTAAGTTTGTCTGAACTTTCTTTGTAACCCATTCGTATCTCTTCAGTGTTGTTTTCCTGCAGTCCAGTATTTACTCTCCCCTCTCGTTTACTCTTTATATATCTGAAAATAAACTAAGGTTTTGTTTTACCAGCAGGGCCGCCCTACTCCCGTTGCAATTATATGCCATCTGCCTTCTGAAGTGAATTCAAAAGATTCAGAAACTATTTCAAAGAATAATGAGCCTAACCAGGTGACTGACGGTTAAGTGAGCGAGCAGTTAGGGAACAGTAACTGCAGCTCTTAACTTTCAGGATAGCTATGGTCACTACCAAACCTTATGAAGGGTCTTCTGTGAACCTTAGGAAATTCTATCATATATTTATCTTAATTTTATCTCCGAAACGTCGACTGTTTACTCTTTTCCATAGATGCTGCCTGGCCTGCAGAGTTCCTCCAGCAGTTTGTGTCTGTTGCTGCAGATTTTCTCTTGTTTGTTAGTTGGGAACACCTTTTTGCTGGCAAGTCTGCTTTAGATATGTGGAGGGTGTTTACAGATCAATTGCAGAATATAGGAAAGGTTAAAGGAAATGACAGGTATGGAAAATAAGAGAATCCTGGAATTCCTGAGAGGTGATGAATGTACTCAAGAAGAAAAAGGAAAGGTATGTAAAGCTATGGAAGTTAGGATCAAATGAAGTACACAAGATGTATAAAGAAGCCAAAGGCAGAAAAGAACTGAAGAAAGCAATTGAGAAAGCCAGAGGGGCAATAAAAAGTCATTGTTAAGTAGCATTAAGGTGAATCCCAATGCATAGTATACATACATCAAGAGCAACAGGATAACTAGGGAGAGGGTGGCACCACTCAAGGATAAAGGGGGGAACATTTGCTTGGATGTAGAGAATGTGAATGAGGTACTTAATGAATACTTTGCTTCAGTAATTACCAGGAAAAAGAATATGGAGGACCAGAAGACCAGTGCCGAGTGTTTAAGTATGTTCGGGCATTTAGCAGTCAAGGAGGATGAAATGTTGGGCATCGTAATGAGTATTAAGGTGAATAAATCCCCAAGACCTGATGAAGTTTACCACAGGTTATTGAAGGAGGAAAGAGATGAGATTGCTTGGGCCCTTGACCTGTACCCTCATGTCCTCTCTAGACACAGATGAGGTTCTGGAGGACTGGTGAGTGGGTAATGTTGCACCTCTATTTAAGAAGGGAACAAGGAAAAATCCTGGGAACTATAGATTGGTGATTCTCACGTCAGTTGTAGGGAAATTCTTAGTGACAGGATATTTGAGCATTTGGAAACCCACGGCCTAGTTAGGGAGAGCCAGCATGGTTTTATGCAGGGCAGGTTGTGTTTTCCAACTTTATTGAGTTTTCTGACAAGGTGACGAAAGAGGTCGATGAGGGTAGGGCAGTGGACATTGTCTACGTGGATTTTAATAAGGCATTTGACAAAGTCCCTCATGGGAGGCTAATCCAGAAGATTAGGGGTCTGCAGTTTAGATTCCGAACTGACTTGTGCATACAAGACAGAGAGTAGTGGTTGAAGGGACATTCAGCCTGGAGGTTTGTAATTAGTGGTGATCTGCAGGGATCTATGTTGGGACCTTTGCTGTTTGTGATTTGCATAAATGACCTGGACATAAATGTAGATGGATGGGTTAGTAAGTTTATGGATGATACTAAGATTGGTAGAGTTGTGGATAGTGTAGAAAACTGTCAAAGAATACAGTGCAAGATAGATTTGTGGCGAATACGGGCAGAGAAATGGCAGCTGGAGTTTAGCCCTGAAAAATGTGAGGTGTTGCACCTTGGTGGGGCAAATGCAAGGAGTCAGTACACCATTAAGGGCAAAATCCTTATTAAGTGCTTTGCCCAGTGCCAGTCTGGACATTGGAAGTCTTGAGAGGAAGGAGCTTCAATCTGGTCCACTACCCGAGTAGAGAAGGCAGCAGAAGGTCGCGGCAGTGAATCGGAGCATTGACCAGCAACCAGCCATTTGGGATTAATTAGCAAGAGCAAATTAAAGAAAGGCAGGGGCAAGCACATGGGCAATAGTCACAGTGGCCATCATCTGAGTGGACAGATTCAGAATGGAGATCTTGAGGCTTTAGCTCTTTGAAGCCAATGAAGAGAGGATTCAGCCAGAGAAAGAAAAGGAAAGAAAAAAACTTAAGGTGAAGTTTCTTTTTCTTTCCTTCTTTATATCTGCTCAGCTAGGACAGTAGAGATGCCAGGCAGGATAGTGGAATGCTCCTCTTGCAGGATGTGGTAAGGCAAGGAGACCTCCAGTGTCCTGGACAACTACAACTATGAGGTGCATCCAGCTGCAACTTCTAACAATCCATGTTAAGGAGCTGGAACTGGAACTGAATGAACTCTGGATCATTTGGGAGGCTGAGGGGGTGATAGATATGACATATAGAGAGATAGTTACACCCAAGGTGCAGGACACAGGACATTGGGTGACAGTCAGGAAGGGGTAAGGGGTTAAGGAGCCAGTGCAGGATACCCCTGTGGCCATCCCCTTCATTAACATGTATATTATTTTGGATACAGTACTGTCATGGGGGATGACCCAATAGAGGAAAATCACAGTGGTTGGCTCTTTGGCACTGAGTCTGCCTCTGTGACTCAGACGAGAAACGGGGGAGAACAGGAATGTTGTTGAGATAGGGGATTCATTAGGTAGGGGAACGGACTGTGGTGGAGAACGAATTTCTTGAATGATAAGTTGTTTCCCGGGTGCCAGGGTCCGGGATATCTCGGACAAATCCTTAGCATTCATAACTGGGAGGGTGAACAGCCAGAAGTCAGGGTCCATGTAGATACTGATAACATGAGTAGAATGAGTGACGAGGTTCTGCATATGGAGTTCAGAGAGTTAGGTGCTAAGTTAAAGGGCAGGACATCTGGGGTTGTGATCTCAGGATTGTTACTCATGCCACATACTAGTGGGGCCAGAGCTAGGAAGATTATATGGTTTAATACATGGTTAAGGAGTTGGTGTAGGAGGGAAGGCATAAGATTTTTGGATCATTCCAGGGAAGGTGGGACCTGTACTGAAGGGATGATTTGCACCTGATCTGGACAGGGACTAAAATCCTAGCAGGAAGGTTTGTTAATGCTGCACGGTGGGGTTTAAACTAGAGTTGCAGGGAGGTGGGAACCACAGTTTCAGAACAGTTAGTGGAGAAGTTGTGGAGGCAGATGTTGGTAAGAGCTTAGGCAAGTTAGGAATCAAAAGGTTGAGCATGGTGTGACTAGTGTCCTGAGCTGCCTGTATTTCAACGCAAGAAAGGCAGATAATAGTGCTGAAGATGAGGTAGCTGGTTTACAAACAAATGCAATGTGTAGTGAGGAGAGACAATAGGTTAAGTTGCAACATAAAAAGGTGAACAAAATTGTAAAGTGTGAATGTTCCTCTACAGAGTAAGGTAGATGAACTTGTTGCACAGTTGCAGACTGGCAGGTACGAAGTTGCAGATATCGCTGAATCATGGCTGAAAGAACTGGGAGCTTAGTGTCTAAGAATACACATCGCATTGAAAGGTCAGGCAGGAAGGTAGAGGGGGCAGCGTTGCTCTGTTGGTAAAAATGAAATCAAATCATTAGGAAGAGGTGACATAGGGTCACAAGGTGTTGAATCATTGTGGACAGAGCTAAGGAATTGCAAGGGTAAAAAGACCCTGAAGGGAGGTGTATACAGATCACCGAACAGTAGTAAGGTTGTGGCCTACAAATTACAACAGGAGGTAGAAAATGCATGCCAAAAGCGCAATGTTATAATAGTCACAGGGGCCTTCAATATGTAGGTCAATTGGGAAAGTCAGGTTGGTGTTGGATTCCAGGAGGGGGAATTTCTAGACTGCCTACAAGATGACTTTTTTGAGCAGTTTATATTTGAGCCCACTTGAGGAACAATTGTTCTGGATTGGGCATTGAATCAGAATTGATTAGAGAACTTATGGTAAAAGAACCCTCAGAGGCAAGTGATCATACTGTGATCAAATTCACCCTGAAATTTGAGAAGAAGAAGCTAAAGTCAGATATATCAATGTTACAGTGAAGTTAAGGGGATTACAGAGGCATGAGAGAGGAGATGATTAAAAAAGCACCCTGGTGGGGATGACACCAGAGCAGCAATGGCTGGAATCTCCAGAAGCAATTCAGAACACAGGATATATACACCCCAAAGAGGAAGAAGTATTCTAAAGGAAAGATGACACAACTGAGGCTAAAAAGGGAAGTCAGGGCCAACATAAAAGCCAAAGAGAGGGCATACAATAGAGCAAAAAAAAACTTTTTCTAATATAATCCCCACCTGTGACAGATGCAACACTGAGGTGGCTACTCTAACTCATTTTCTGGTCCTGTGCAAAGTTAAACAATTTTTGGAAGGATGTTTTTAGAACGTTATCAAAAGCCATAGGTGTGGAATTACAACCTAATTCACTTACAGCAATCTTTGGAATTATTCCAGAAGAAACAGGAAGTGTTCCTGCTTCCACTCAACATGTGATAGCCTTTTCAACTTTACTGGCTAGGAGAGCTATCTTGTTATACTGGAAAGATTCTAAACTCCCTACTGTTTTTCATTGGCTCTCCTCCATTATGTTTGGAGAAAATTAGAAGCCGGACGTTTGACACATCTTTTAATTTTGAACAAGCTTGGTGACCTTTTATTTAATATTTTCATATGATTTAATTTTTTTTCTCTTTTTTTAAATTTTAGGTAAAAAAAATTCTTTTTTTCTCTTTTTGTTCCTCTTTATCCGCAAAGGTTCAGAACTGACCAGAAGGATTTTTTTTTCTTTTCTAATTTTATCCTCAAATGGACTGCCCAGTCTTTCTTTGTTCTCTTTTTTTGTTGTTTTAGGTTAGTTTAGCGGGTTTTTTTTCCTTTTTATTATAAAAAGTTCCAGTCTTTTTTTTCTATGATTTGCCGAGGAGTTGTGGTTTCTTGTTTATATATAATAGCTTAATATTATATTTATATTACTTTGAGAGTATATATCCCTTTTGTTGTTTGTATGTTTTTTGCATTATTTGTTTGCTATAACTTCTCCTCTGATTTGTATCTTTTTTGTTTAAAAATCAATAAAAAAGATTGAAAATGAAAAATGAATAGAATACAGATGAGAAAGAATTTCTTTAGCCAGGGAACAGTGAATCTGTGGAATTCTTTGCTACAGGCAGCTGTGGAGGCTTAGTCTTTATGTATATTTAAGTGAGAGTATGATAGGTTCTTAATTGGTCAGGGCATGTAAAGGCAGGAGTTTGTGGCTGAGAGGAAAATTAGATCAGCTGCGATGAAATTGGCCTAAGTATGCTCTTATATCTTATGGTCTTCTGGCCTTATCGTCTTCTCAGTGTTGCTGAGCAGAGAGATCTTGGGATCCAAATTCATAGCTCCCTAAAAGAGGCTATACGGGTTGATAAAGCTATTCGGGTTGGAGTGCTATTTCCAGGGTGAAGAGACAATTTTGACTGAGGTTGGAGGTGACATCGGATGTACAACAACTCTGACAGGATCTGCAAGACATTGCTTCCTACAAAGCGAAACCCAATGGCATGAATGACAGCGATGCTTCACCACAGATGAACTCAATGCCTTCTTTGCCCGCTTTGAAAGGGAGAATATAACTACAGCTGTGAAGATCCCTGCTGCACCCAGTGACCCTGTGATCTCCATCTCAGAGGCCAATGTTAGGCTGTCCTTAAAGAGGGTGAACCCTCGCGAGGTGGGGTACCTGGTAAAGCTCTGAAAACTTGTGCCAACCAATTGGCAGGAGTATTCAAGGACATTTTCAAACTCTCACTGTTACAGGCTGAAGTTCCCACTTGCTTCAAAAAGGCAACAATTATACCAGTGCCTAAGAAGGATAATGTGAGCTGCCTTAATGACTATCGCTCGGTAGCATTCATCTCTAAAGTGATGAAATGCTTTGAAAGGTTGGTCTTGACTAGTCTGAACTCCTGCCTCAGCAAGGACCTTGACCCATTACAATTTGCCTATCACTACAATAGGTCAACAGCAGGTGCAATCTCAATGGCTCTTCACATGGCTTTAGATCACCTGGACAACACAAATACCTACGTCAGGACGCTGTTCATCGACTATAGCTCAGTATTCAACACCATCGTTCCTACAATCCTGATTGAGAAGTTACAGAACCTGGGCCTTTGTACCTCCTTCTGCAATTGGATCCTAGACTTCCTAACCAGAAGACCACAATCTGTGTGGTTTGGTGATAATATCTCCTCCTCACTGATGATCAACACTGGTGCACCTCAGGGGTGTGTGCTTAGCCCACTGCTCTACTCTCTATATAGCCATGACTGTGTGGCTAGGCATAGCTCAAATACCATCTATAAATTTGCTGATGATACAACCATTGTTTGCAAAATCTCAGATGGTGTTCAGAGGGTGTACAGGAGTGAGATATGCCAACTGGTGGAGTGGTGTCACAGCAACAACCTGACACTCAACATCAGTAAGATGAAAGAGCAGTTTGTGGACTTCAGGAAGGGTAAGACGAAGGAACACATACCAATCCTCATAGAGGGATCAGAAGTGGAGAGAGTGACCAGTTTCAAGTTACTGGGTGTCAAGATCTCTGAGGATCTAACCTGGTCCCAACATATCAATGCAGTTATAAAGAAGCAAGACAGTGACTATACTTCATAAGGAGTTTGAAGAATTGGCATGTCAACAAATACACTCAAACTTCTATAGATGTACCATGGAGAGCATTCTGACAGGCTGCATCACTGTCTGGTATGGGGGTGCTACTGCACAGTACTGAAAGAAATTGCAGAGGGCTGTAAATATAGTTGGCTCCATCTTGGGTTCTAGCCTACAAAGTACCCAGGACATCTTTAGGGATCGGTGTCGCAGAAAGGCTGCATCCATTATTAAGGACCTACAGCACCCAGGGTATGCCCTTTTCTCATTGTTACCATCTATCAGGAGGTACGGAAGCTTGAAGACACACACTCAGTGATTCAGGAACAGCTTTTTCCCCTCTGCCATCCAAATCCTAAATGGACATTGAACCCATGAACCCTAACTCACATTTTTAATATATATTATTTCTGATATTTTGCATGATTTTTAATCTATATATGTATACTGTAGTTGATTTACTTACTTATTTATTACTATGTATTTATTACTTATTATTTTAATAAGTAATAAGTAATTACTTATTTTTTTCCTTTTCTTCTGTAATATGTATTGCATTGAACTGCTGCTGCTAAGTTAACAAATTCCACAATGCATGCTGGTGATAATAAACCTGATTTTGATTCTGATTCTGAAAATGGTTAAGAAAGGTTATGAAAGCTGCTTGCTTTGTGTTAAACGATTACAGCAGGAAATCCAGTGTCACCAACATGCTCTCTAACCTGCAATGGGAACCTCTTGAAAACCGACGTACTAAACTACGGTTAATCTCCATTGTCAAAGAAGTTCACAACATCACTCCATCAAACATCCAAATTCATCACTGGGTCAGTTCAACTCGACAGCAAACTGGACCTTACATACTGGAAACCCCTTCGTTCAACAAGATTTGCTACCAGTACTCCCTCTACCCAAGATCAACAAGAGGGTGGAATTACCACCAGACCTGCGCAGTATTTCTGACATTAATATGTTTAAAGATAGACTCAATCAAATCAATTTAGGGGATCTAGTCAAAAAAGCTCACTTTACAATTTAACTCACACGCTGTTCACACCGACTGCACGTTATAACAGCCGTCCAGCAGTGCTTGCGCAGTCCCAAGCAGAAGCAGAAGAATGCTTGCTTTTATTAGTTGAGGCATTGAGTTCAAAAGTCAGGGTGTTACGTTGCAGGTTTATAAAACTCTGGTTCGGCCATATCTGGAGTATTGCATACTGCTCTGGTCACCCCGCTATAGGAAGGATGATGAGACTTTGGAGAGGGTGCAGAAGAGTTTTTTTCACTCAGAGAGTGGTGGATGCTTGGAATGCACTGCCTGGTATAGTGGTAGGAGCAACTACATTGGAGGATTTTAAGAGATGTTTAGGTAGGCACATGGATGCAAGGAAGATGGAGACATATGGACATTCTGTAGACAGGACAGGTTAGTTTTTGGGTGTTCTTAATTTGTTGTTTGGTGCAACATTGAGGAACGAAGGTTAGTTCCTGAGCTGTCTTGTTCTATGTTATATTTAATATGACAATATTTTTCCTGCTTTTCATTACAATATTTACCAGTTAACAAAGAAGAACACTGAAACCAGCAAATATAATAATCTTTTCAATAAAACACAGTGAAAATCACAGTCACTCACTGTAAAGTGATCAAATGTAATAAAAAGATTCAGAAAAAAATTACCCCGTTGATCTTTCATAATGAAATGTTTAGTAAAATTGAATCTCTTTTGTTTAGAAAGCTGAAATAATATGATAGAAGAGAAGTAAGTTGTGCCTGTTATCCTGGTCAATGCTTTTTCTTCACTTAACACCACAAAAACAGGCTGGCTGGTCATTATTTTACTTGTATACATAGAAACATAGAAAATAGGTGCAGGAGTAGGCCATTCGGCCCTTCGAGCCTGCACCGCCATTCAGTATGATCATGGCTGATCATCCAACTCAGAACCCTGTACCTGCTTTCTCTCCATACCCCCTGATCCCTTTAGCCACAAGGGCCATATCTAACTTCCTCTTAACTATAGCCAATGAACCGGCCTCAACTGTTTCCTGTGGCAGAGAATTCCACAGATTCACCACTCTCTGTGTGAAGAAGTTTTTCCTCATCTCAGTCCTAAAAGGCTTCCCCTTCATCCTTAAACTGTGACCCCTCGTTCTGGACTTCCCCCAACATCGGAAACAATCTTCCTGCATCTAGCTTGTCCAATCCCTTTAGAATTTTATACATTTCAATAAGATCTCCCCTCAATCTTCTAAATTCCAGTGAGTATAAGCCTAGTTGATCCAATCTTTCTTCATATGAAAGTCCTGCCATCCCAGGAATCAATCTGGTGAACCTCGGGAGCTTGTTGTATGCATGCTGGTTACCTTATTTGCTACATTACAGATGATTAGACTTCAGAATTGCTAAATTGGATGTGAATCCATCAGACATAATTAAAGGTCCTGTATAAATGTCAGCCTCACCTTGAATTTTTACGGTCAGAATGCTGCAGAGAAGAAGCAGGGTTGGTATTGGACTAGGTAACCTTGTAATGTCCATTAAGAACGGAGATAAGGAAGAATTTCTTTAACCTGAGAGTGATGAATCTGTGGAATTCATTGCTACAGGTGGTTGTGGAGGCCAAGTCATTGGGTGTATTTCAGGCGATGCTTGACTTGATTAATCAGAGCATGAAAGGTTACGGGTAGAAGGCAGGAGAATGGGGCTAAGAGGAAGATGGATCAGCAATGATGAAAAGGTGAAGCAGACTTGGTGAGCCAATGGCCTAATTCTGCGCCTAGATCTTATGGTCTAATGGATAGATAGCAGCCCACTGCACTCACTGATTTCAATGATTCCCACCCAGAGAGTGTCCGGCGATATGTTTGGTGAAGAGGAGGGGGTCAGTAGTGTTGGGGGGAAAGTGAGGAGAGTTTTTTTTGATAATTATTATGCCTCTATTGGTCATCTTTCTTTTTTCTGTGTCATAGAATTCTTTCGTTCCACACTACACCACACTGTGAGTGAATAAGGTAGGATTCCCTCATTCCACACTACACCACACTGTGAGTGAATAAGATAGGATTCCCTCATTCCACACTACACCACACTGTGAGTGAATAAGATAGGATTCCCTCATTCCACACTACAGCACCCTCTGAGTGAATAAGATCCATCCTCAGGTTCCCCTTAAATATTTCACCTTTCACATTAAACCTATGACTTCTAGTTCTAGTCTCTCCCAACCTCATGGGAAAGAGCCTGCACGCGCTTACCCTATCTATATCCCAAAGAATTTTGTATACCTTTATCAGATCTCCCATCATTTTTCTATGGTAAGGAAATAAATTTCTAACCTATTTAACTTTTTCTTGTAACTCAAGTCCCGGCAACATGCACTCTTTCAAGCTTATTGATATCTTAATCTACAAAAATATGTAGTCCAGTGAAATTCCTCAGTCAAAAAAAGACATGGAGCAGAAAGTGAAAGAGGAAAACAAAGTGGTGGTGCAGTGAAGCACCTTCTTATTTCTAGGGATTGGCATGAAGGTTTGGACATACAGTGAAGGAATTGACCCCTCTCCTTCACATCTCCATCTATGGGCCAGGATTCAACAACAATGGCTCCCCACAATGACACCAAAGGAACCGTGATAATGTTCCTATCTCTTTGGATCCTGGCGCACTCACCTGCAGGCCCCAGTCAGTTTGGATTGGCAACAGCATCTCCTCCACAATCTCCATCTTCATAGGTGCACCACAAGGCTGTGTGCTTAGCCCCTGCTCTACTTGCTTTACACTTGTGACTGTGTGGCTAAGCACAGCTCCAATGCCATATTGAAATTTGCTGACAACACTGCTGACATTGGTCGAACCAAAGGTGTTGATGCATTGGTGTATAGAAGAGAGATTGGAAATCTGGCTGAGTGGTACCACAACAACAACATCTCACCCAAGTTCAGCAAAACCAAGGAGCTGACTATTGATTTCAGTTGGCGGAAACTGGAGTTCCATGAGCTAATCCTCATCAGGAGATCAGAGGTGGAGAGGGTCAGCAACTTTAAATTCCCCAGTGCTATTGTTTCAGAGGACCTGTCCTCGGCACAGCATTTGTGTAATTATGAAGAAAGCAGAGCAGTGCTTCTACCTCCTTAAGAATTTGCAAAGATTCAGAATGACATCTGAACCCTTGACAACCTTCTATCGGTGTGTGGTGGAGATTATATTGACTGGCTCTATCACAGCCTGGAATGGAAACACCAGTGACTTTGAACAGAAAATCCTGTCCATCACAGTTAGAGACATCACCACTATTGAGCCCATCTAGTATTGTCAGAGCAAAGCAGCATTCACCATCAGGGAATCCCACCACAGAGACCATGCTCTCTTCCCTCTACTCCATCACGAAGAAAGGACTGGAGCTTTATGTTCCATACCGCCAGGTTCAGGTACAGTTGTTACTCCTCAACCTTCAGGCTCTTGAACCAGTGGGGACAACTTCACCCCATCACTGAACTGTTCCCAAAACCTACAGACTCACTTTCAAGGACTCATCTCATATTCTCAATGATTATTGCTTATTTACTTATCTTTATTATTTCATTGGTCTTTGCACAGTTTGTTGTCTTCTGCACACTGGTTGCCTGCCCTTTTGGGTGGAGACTTTCATTGATTCTATTATGGTTATTGGATTTACTGAGTATGCCTGCAAATACATGAACCTTAGGGTTGTAAATGGTGACATATATGCACTTTGATATTTATTTACTGTGAACTTTGAACCTCCTCCTCAGGCCTTAGTACGGTCAAGTTTGGGGCTTGATTAGATTCCACATAGATGGTGAGGGTAATTTACAATTTTTCCATTCTTGGAGATCTTTGCCAACCAGTAGTGCCAGTTCCCAGAAACTTCTATAGATGTACTGTGGAGAGCATTCTGACAGGCTGCATCACTGTCTGGTGTGGGGGTGGGGGGCTGCTGCACAGGACCGAAAGAAGCTGTAGAGGGTTGTAAATTTAGTCATCTCCATCTTGGGTACTAGCCCACGAAGTACCCAGGACATCTTCAAGGAGCGGTGTCTCAGAAAAATAGCGTCCATTATTAAGGACCTCCAGCACCCAGGGCATGCCCTTTTCTCACTGTTACAATCAGGTAGGAGTTACAGAAGCCTGAAGGCACACACTCAGCGATTCAGGAACAACTTCTTCCCCTCTGTCATCCAATTCCTAAATGGACATTGAACCCTTGGACACCACCTCACTTTTTAATGTATATTTTTTCTATTTTTGCGTGATTTAAAATCTATTCAATATACATATACTGTAATTGATTTATTTATTTATTATTTTTTATCTTCTTCTTCTATATTACGTATTGCATTGAACTGCTGCTGCTAAGTTATCAAATTTCACGACACATGCTGGTGATAATAAACCTGATTCTGATTGCTCTGGATATTCCCGTTATTTGTGATAGAATCAAAACTAAAGAAGCCATAAACTCAATCTCTAATTCACTTGGTGCCAAAAGGACCAAGTGAGCAAATTTTGATGCCAGTGGCTGACGCTTGACTTTTCTTATATATCTTGTCCTGATATCAGGGTACCATATTCTTCCAAAAATACCAATATGCCCTCTCTGCCTCCCCCACCATCTGAGTATATTGTACACCAGACCATCTAGGCTGAAAACCAAGGCAAATTACCACCAAAACCCTCCACACTGTGTGAGGAGACCACTTAAAGACCCTTCCCCATCTCCACAGCACATCTCACATGGTACCTCCCTCTTCTACTACTAATGAATATGTGTGAGGAGCAGATTAAATTTAAGGCCTCTCCTTATCCTTGGTCATAGGTTTGTGGAAATTTCTAAAACAGGCGAGATTAATGGAAGAAAAAATCATGGATATCAGATAAATATCAAATTTTATTAAGTATTATGTTCTTATTTAATTCAATTTAATGAGTTTAAATAATATTACATTAATTGTAGCTAGTTTCAGGTAGTAACAATTGCAATGTGATTTGGACAGCTATTGTTGTTCTTTCTTGTAAAAGATCAGTGAAATGTGAATGGGAGATTCAGATTCATCCTCAGCACCCATACAGCTTTGAAATATGCTTCAAGTGAAGAGTTTCTTCTAGAAGAATTAACACTTACAAACAGAATGCGTGAGAAGTTTGAAAGCTGTTTTAAGTAAGTTTAAGCTAACTCCAACTAAGCTTATCTAGACTAGGGTTGGGAACACTTGTGATGTGTGAGGTCTGGTTCCTGTAAACCCCACAAATACTCTGTGAATCCAGGACCATCAGCAAGTCCAGGAAAATTTCCTTTAATTTCTTTAGTAACATAACGCAATTCTTTACAGGAATCACGTGAACTAGATCTCACTCCTTTAATGAACAGCCTATACCATATCTGTTTTGGAATCCTGAAGAGGGACATTTATGAGGAGAATAAGAGGTAATCTGATAGAGGTGTATAAGATGATCAGGGGCATTGATTGTGTAAATAGGCAGAGGCTTTTTCCCAGGGCCGAAATTGCTAACACAAGGGGGCATAATCTTAAGGTGCTTGGAAATAGGTACCCAGGGGATGTCAGGGGTAAGTTTTTCACACAGAGAGTGGTGGGTGCGTGGAATGCACTGCCAGCAGCGGAGGTGGAAGCGGATACAACAGGGTTTTTTAACAGCCTCTTAGATAGGTACATGGAGCTTAGAAAAATAGAGTTTCTAGAGTAGGTTAATGGTCAGCACAACATTGTAGGCCAAAGGGACTGCATTGTGCTGTAGATTTCTATGTTCTATGTTCTATTTATGCAAGAAGTGTGAAGTTGTTTGATGAAGGATGGTGCTAACGGTGTGAAAGACATAAAACTATTTATTTTCTTAGACAGGATACTGGAGTCACTGGCCAGCATTTATTTTCCATTCATTAGGATATCCCAAGCCATTTTACATCTAATTATACATTTGTGAAGTGTCATTAAGTAGGAGAGTCACAAGAAACTTTACATAACCAATGAAGTTGTACTGAATATGTGAGTAAAATCTGAAGGAAGTTTAACATTGCCATTGGAAAAGACCTCAGCTCTCCTTTGAAATTTTGAAACATGCTTCACCTCTGCAATGTTTTTTTTAAACGTGCATTTTCCCTCTTTTTCTGTGACCTGCTGTGAGCTTATTAGGCCAACACCATGATTATCAGGGGTGGCATGGAAGCAGACCGGCAGTGCTATGTTGTCATGCACTGCTTTAGCAACCTGGGTTCAATACTGACCTCGCTTGGTGTCTTGTATCTCCTCCCTGTTTTCCCAGATGTACATAAGTGACGCCAGGATAATCCGGGTGGAAAGGATGGACAAGTGAAAGCAAATATCTTTTTTAATTTGCATAATTTGTCTACTTTTGCGCTTTGGTTTTTGTCAGTCTTCATTTGGTGTGTAGTTTTTCATTGACTCTTTTGTGTTTCTTTGTTCTACTGTGAATGCCTGTGAGAAAATTAGTTTATGGTAACATATGTACTTTCATAATAAATCTACTTTGAGCAAGTAGGGCAATCCAATTATATTGAGAGTTGGCACAGATTTGATGAATCAAGTGGTCTTCTGGGTGTGATGAGAAATAGGAGATACTAATTCACTTGTATCATTGATAAATGTCAAATGGTGTCAATGCCTCATTTTTCTGAACACCATAGAATAGAGAAGAGTATATCACAAAAACAAGTCCTTCGTCCCATAACGTCTGCGGTAACTATTATGCCAAATTAAACTAATCCCATCTGTCTGCTCATGAACCAAGTTCCTCCACTCCCTGCATGCTGATATATCTGTCACCACCCTCCCCATCTGAGTTTCAGGTATCTATTACTTTCAGTTAGCAAACCTTATCCAGCTCATCTGCTCAAAACTTTCCTCCTCTCACCTTAAGTCCGCTGGTATTTCATATTCCCATCCTGGGCAAAAGACCATTTACCCTATCAATGTCATGAACTTCTATTAGATTGTCCCTCAAATGCCAACACTCCAGAGGAAACAACCCAGGTTTGTCCACCTTTTCGTATAGCTAGTATATATAGGTGCAACTAATTAAACAAAACTGCAACTTCATAATGAAATATAATGATTTCTTAGTTAAAGTTCAAGACAGCTTAATGTCATTTCTAGTACACAAGTGTAAAAGAGAACAAAATAATTGTTAATCCTGATCCTATACAATATAAAAAATAAGATAAAGAACACAATAATAAAGCCATACAATAAGTGAAAATATATAAGACGGTTTATTTACACGGATTGATTGTATGTACATGAAATGACATTAGGCATTGTGTGTCTGGTCATAAGGTGACCCTGACAGGAAATGAAGAAGTAGTGGTGGCTGACGGTGTGGAGGGGTGGTTTAGTGGGTGGAGGTATTGATCAGTCATACTGCTTGGGGAAAGTCACTGTTTCTGAGTCTGGTGGTCCTGGTGTGGATGCTGCGTAGCCTCCTCCCTGATGGGAGTGGGACAACCAGTCCATAAGCAGGGTGGGTGGGACCTGTCATAACATTGCTGGCCTTTTCCTGGCACCTTTCTGCATAGACAGTACATCAATAGACAATAGGTGCAGAAGTAGACCATTCAGCCCTTTGAGCCTGCACCGCCATTTTGAGATCATGGCTGATCATCTACTATCAATACCCGGTTCCTGCCTTGTCCCCATATCACTTGATTCCCCTATTGTCCTGGCGCATGTGATGCATTGGGCAGTTTTAGAGATTCCTGTCTGCTGCAGTGCAGTTTCTGCACCATGCAGTAATGCAGCCTGTTAAGCTGTTCTCTGCTACACATCTGCAGAAGGTGGATAATATTTGCACTGGTTTTTGAAAGCTATTCCAATTTCCATGATTTGTACTTATATTAAAATAATTTATCAGACCTAGTTACCTTAATGTGCGCTTAACAAGGATTTTACATGCTAACTTTAATAATCCATTACAGATAAAATACCTTGTTCACTCTGCTTTTTGTTTCCCTGTATGTTTTTGCTTTCCTTTGTCTTTTGCTCTCCCATTTATTCTGCAACTTAAAACCTATTTGAAATTTAATTTTCCATTTCTGATGAAAAGTTATTAATATGAACTATATTAACTCTTTGTCTCCACATGTGCTACTTGCCTTGCTGAGTATTCCCTGTTGTTCTCTGACTAATTTTAGATTTTTATCATCTGCTGCATTGTACCAGAATGAAAAATAATTTTCAGAAATGTCACATGGTAAGCATTATTGGAGGTGTATGAGAAATTAGAGCGGAAAAATAACTTGGACATAAATTTCTCAGTAAAGTACTCAAGCAGGAAAGGTTAAGAGATAATAGCAAATTTAGCTTTGTGGAGCTTATGAACCTTCATTGATCTGTGTGTAAATGTTTTTCGCAAAAATCTTTGACAAAAATGCAAGAATATTATATTACTCAGAAATTTAGTTTACATGTGGATAACCAGTATAGGGAGTAGAATTTACCAATGTTGGAAGAATAACCTTCAGTGTCACAATGAAAATCATTACTTATTTTTCTCTTTCTGTAGTAATTCCAAATTTTACTGAAGAAGTTGGTGTAGGTATACATTACAGCCAGAAGACACTAAAGATGGGGAAGTGGTTAAATTACATAGCAGTCTGTCTGAGTCCTGAAATGATTAGTGTTCTTTAATTACCCTCAGGCAAATTTAACTTAGTGGTAATTGCCTACCCAATTGCATTAAATGCTAATTAGCATCACTTCCCATTATAAACTGAAACTATGAAACTTTTTGAAAAGAGTACCAAGTAGGTAAGGCAGCATAATGGTCCGAGTAACTCTCTCATAAATACTCTTATCTCTCTGGAGAGCTGAAGCTGAATCGATCTGCAGGCATGAGGAGGCTCATTCATGCCGATAGCTGTAAAATGCTGGCTCCATCAATCCAGCGGACATTTCTCATCAATAAAGGCTCCAGGCTAAATTAACAATCCTGGTTCAGACACCTAAGGTGAATTGAGAGCATGGTAATAGCACTTCCAGTGAATGTTACAAAGCATGATAAACACCAATTTTGTGGTTCTGTAACATTTCATCCCCAAAATGAGTTTGAGCCTTCATGTATTACTACTGCAATTTCTAACAGGGGTCTACTGTTACATGACGTGATTAAGGATGAGTTGTCGAAACTCCAGGCGATTTTCACCTGCTCCCTATCCTGGAAGGCATTGTTCTGGAACATCAGTTATCAACCATTGAGTTTGAAACTGTGTGGCAAAGTTTGTATGCAAGTGCAAGTACCTCAGGTGCTAATAACGTGGTCTTGTTTCTAAAGTGATTAATGTGCTGTATATTCATTTGTCGGGTAATGTCATGTGGTGAGGTTGTTAAAAGTTGACAAAGGACACTGTAGGTAGATTGTCTCATCAATCACTGCACAATGCTGTTTGGGACATTTTAGAAGCCAAGAAACTTATTTTAGAAGTCTTATACTATCACAATAGAAGTCATAGAAATTTACAGCACATTACAAGCCCTTTGGCCCACAATGTTGTACCGACCATGTAACCTACTCTAGAAACTGCCTAGAACTTCCCTACCGCCTAGCCCTCTATTCTTCTAAGCTCCATGAATCTATCTAAGAGTCTCTCAAACAATCCTATTGTACCCTCCTCTACTGCCATCGCTGGCAGTGCATTCCACAGACCCATCACCCTTTGTGTGAAAAACGTACCTCGGACATTCCCCTTGTACCTACTTCCAAGCACCTTAAAACTATGCCTCCTCGTGTTAGCCATTTCAGCCCTAGGAAAAAGCCTCTGGCTATCCACATGATTGCCTCTCATCATCTTATACACTTTTATCAGGTCACCTCTCACCCTCTGTCATTCCAAGGAGAAAAGACCAAGTTCACTCAACATATTCTCATAAGGCATGCTCCCCAATCCAGGTGACATCCTTGTAAATCTCCTCTGCACTCTCTCAATAGTATCCACATCCTTCCTGTAGTGAGATGACCAGAACTGAACATGGTACTCCAAGTGGGGTCTGACTAAGATCTTCTATAGCTGTAACATTACTTCACGACTCTTGAACTCAATCCCATGATTGACGAAGGTCATCACATTATACAGCATACAATGATGAATACGTTGACAATATGATTGATATTTGTAAGTGATCATTATCTAAAATATTCATTAACTACAGTATACTCAAGTATGGCTACACACTGAAGTGCTTTATTCTACCTACAAAGCTTCTTTACAAACCTGTTGGTCAGTGATGTGGAGGCATATATAGGCATTTCCTTTGCAATATTACATGTCTGAGAGAATGAAAAGGGGTGGGAAAAAGAGAGTTGTCTTCTCATTATTATTATTTGTTTACAGAATGAGGGTATCGCCGGTAAGAATCGCATTTATTGTCCTTCCTTAATCATCATTGGAGGAGAAGAGGTGAGCTTCCTTGGTGAAAAGGTGCTTTCACAGCATTGTTGGGTAGGGAATTCTAAGCTTCAGTACCCTGTACTGATGATATATTTCCAAATCAAGTTGGAGAATTTACATACAATAAGTAACAATGGAGCAATTTCCCTAGTTGGAGTTCAGCAAAAAAACATTGTGTGAGGATATGCAGTTTTGTAAGGACGTCCTAAAACTTGGTCCAAGCAAACAAAATTCACAGGCAGCATGATGTTGGCATACTACCAGTCTAGGGTGTGGTTAATCACACATCTTATGCTCATGTCTGTCCCGCAGAATGTTCATGTTTTATTTTACGTCATTTTAATTAAAAACTGCTTTATGTTTTAGAACCGATAAAAGTGGTGTTGTGATGAGCTTTTCCGTGTACACCTCCAGAATGTTAATAAGTTAGGTTATGAAAGAAGTACTATGTAAGATTTTAATATTTAAAGAATATAAAAAGTTAATAAAATCAAAACAATAACCCAAAATACTTACTGATATTGCATGGCTTCTCATTGTTCTTTAAATAATTTCCAAAACATTTTCAGATCCCACTTACTTAAGATGCTTTGCTAATGCACAAAGCGGTTCCAATTTTCAGCTTTGATGAACGACTGCGTACATGCACATTTGATACACTTCCACGAGGCAGTACATCACACAACGAATCGGGACCCGTGCAGCATTCCATACATTAATACAACAATGAGCAGACCTTTTCTGACAAGGTCAGACATGATCATCAGAATAATTTTCTCTGGAGCTATGGAAACATCACCCACGATGGAGTCTTGATATGGCAAAGGATTTTTGGCCGCTTGCTGTGTAATGAGAGGATTTCAGATATGGTGGAAGGATGCTTTAATAGATGATTGCAGTCTAAGGCACTTGACTTGACTTGCCAATTAACTTTCGTCCAATGGCATCTATTGCAAGTGCATGAAGTCACTGCATTATAGTCATAAAATTCCACAGCAACAGAGCACAGAAACACATCATGAGCCCAACTCATCCATGTCAACCAACATGTCTATTTAAGCTGGTCACATCTACTCACATTTGGACCATATACTTCTAAACAAGAGGTTCCCAGCCTCTTTTATGCCATGGACCCCTACCATTAACCAAGCAGTCTCGCAACCCTTGTTCTAAACCTTCCCTACTCATAAACCAGAGCAACCTTTTCCTTAATATGGTAACCAAAACAGTATTCAATACCCCAGATGCATTCTCACCAATATACTGTTCGGGCCTCGGGCTGGATTAGGGGCAATTAGTGTCTTTCTGTAGTTGTGGGAAGTGAAGTTAGCAAACCAGCATGTCCTGAGCACCTGATCTGTCAGTGGCCTTACTGGATATCTGAAGAGGTTGGCAGCCTTCAGGGTCATCCAGGGAGCGGATACCTTTGTCGCTTCAGCACAATGAATGTAGGACGTAATTGATTATCGACCCCAGTGTGCAAAGGGACAAGTTTAATAACTCAGGCAGCACAGGGGCTGCACAGATGATTGCGTGCAGCTGTGATTGATTCCTGACTCAGGAATTCATTTTAGAAGGCAGAAACGGGAGGAACAAAAAAAGTTAGAAACAGAATTAAACAGCAGTTCAAGTTCAAGTTCAAGTTTATGGTCATTAAAGCATATATTTGTATACTTCCAAATGGGACAAAGTTCCTCCGGACTAAGGCGCACCACACAGTACAAGTAACTCATACACATAATTCATAAACTAATATTACCACAAATAAATTAGCAATTAATGAGGTAAACAGTATAATGCTCCTGACACTTCATATGTGTTGAGACGTGGGTGCTGGCAGTGAGTTATGGCCTGGGGGAAGTTGTTTCTCATCCTAACAGCTCTTGCCCAAATGTTATGGTACCTCCTTCCTGATGGTAGTGGGTCAAAGAGATTGTTGGATGGATGGGAGGGATCACTAATAATGCTAAGAGCCCTTTGTATGCAGTGCTCCTGATACACCTCTCTAATGAATGGAAGAGAGACCCCAATGATCCTCTTAGCAGTTCTCACAATCTTTTGTAGGGACTTGAGATCAGATGCCCTGCAATTCTTGTGCAAGATAGTGATGCAGTTGGTCGAGACACTGTCCATGGTGGTCCTGGAAAAATTGGGTAAAATAATGGGGTGGAGGGGAGCCTCAATCTCCTCAGGAAGTAGAGATGCTGCCATACCTTCTTGACCAAAGAGGTGGTATAGAGAGACCACACACAAAATGCTGGAGGAACTTGGCAGGCCAGGCAGCATCCATAGAAACGAGTATAGTCGACGTTTCGGGCCAAGACCCTTCAGCAGGATAGGAGAAAAGAAGATGAGGAGTAGGAGTTGTGACTTTTTCTTCGAGTCCTGTTGAAGGGTCTTGGCCTGAAAATTTGACTGTATTCTTTTCTATTATTGCTGCCTGGCATGTTGAGTTCCTTCAGCATTTTGTGTGTGTTGCTTGGATTTCTAGCATCAGCAGCTTTTCTCTTGTTTCTGTTGAGAGACCAGGTGAGATCATCTGTTATCTGCACTCCCAGGAACCTGGTGCTCCTTACTCGTTCCATGGAGAAGCCAATTATATGTAGTGAGAAGAAGTGATCCAGTACCTTCCTAAAGTCCACAATCATCTCTTTGGTCTTGTCCACGTTGAGACACCAGTTGGAATGCTTGCACCATTATATCAGCCGTTCTACTTCCCTACTGTATTCCATCTTGTCGTTGTTGATGAGGGCAACCACTGTTGTGCTTTCGGTGAACTTTGAACTGGATCCAGCGATGCAGTCATGTGTCAGCAGTGTGAACAGCAGCAAGCTGAGCACACAGCCCTCAGGGGAGCCATTGCTCAGTGTGATGGAGTTAGGGATGTCTCTGTCAACACGGGCTGACTGTGGCCTTTCTGTTATGAAATCCAAGATAGACCGAGAAAGTTGAGACCCAACAAAGACAGTTTATCCAACAGCTTATGAGGTATGATTGTACTGAATGCCAAGTGCAAGTCAATAAACACCACTCTGTTTATTGAAGTTGTGGAAGATAATCCTCCTGTGTAATACCTCACCCTATTTAGTGAAGGCAATTACCTCATGCACCATGTATCCCCCCCAGAAAGATCCTCTGCTTCCATTTATAGCTGTCATTTTATAAAGAATGTTAATTATTGTCAATCTGAGATAGCTAAATGCTATTTAGATTGACGATAAGTTATTTGCCCATGTTTTTCCTTTAACAGTTTTGATTTTAGCTGATCTACAACCTCTTTCCGTTGCAGAATTCCTGTTCACTTTCAGCTGAATGGGAATTCTGTTATCCTGCTGGGTGCACAGCTCAGCCCTGGGGATCTTCTGAAATCAATTTGAGCACAATCTGAGGATGAGCTTGAGGTCAGCAGCAGCAAATTCTGTGAGGCCCACAAACAACAGCCCATGATGTTATATTTTAATTTAGTTGAAGTAGTACCCTGAATTCATTGTACAAGCTTCTTGAGTGCATACACCTTCTGCTGTTTTAAAAAGTACATTTTTCTTTGATGCGAGAGACATCCTGGGATCTTTTCAGTTATTGTTGTATGATGTTTTTCTGACTTTTTGTAATATCTAGCTTTGTGGATGGCACATCCAACGTCACTTCCAGTTAACGTACTGAGTATTGGATGTTGGAGGTGGGGTGAGATTGTGTGAGAAGATGGGAGGTACAGGGGGGAAAAGAGTTGCAGTCCAGCAATACAATCCAAAGCAAGGTACTACCAAACCAGGAAATGTGAAATAAAATCTGGTCATGCTGCAAATACTCATCAGGTTTCGTAGAAGCTGAAGGAAGAAGCCAAGCAAGCATTAACTGTTTCATTCTCTGCTGATGCTGCTACAATAGGAGATAGAAAAACATGCCAAAAGGGTAATGTTATGTTTCAGTATGCAGGTAGATTGGGAAAATCAGGTGGATGCTGGATTCTACGAGGTGGAATTTATAGAGTGCCTGCAAGATGGCTTTTTAGAGCAGCTTGTGGTTGAGCCCACTAGGGAACTGGAATTGATTAGAAAGCATAAGGTATGTGACCACGTAAGGACAAGTAATCAGAATATGATCAAATTTACCCTGAAATTTGCGAAGGAGAGGCTAAAGTCAGATGTACAGTGGAAGAAAAGGAATTACAGAGGCTTGACAGATGAAATGACCAGAATTGATTGGAAAGTAACCCCAAATGGTAGTAAGGATGTGGTCTACAATTAACAATGGGAGATAGAAAATGCATGCCAAGAGGGAAATGTTGAAATAGTCATGAGGAATTTCAATATGCAGATAGATTGGGAAAATTAGGTTGGTGTTGGATTCCAATAAGGAGAATTCCTAGAATGCCTACGCCATATATGTCAAACTCAAGGCCCGCGGGCCAAATCCGGCCCGCGGTAGAATTATCTTTGGCCCGCGAGATAATATCTAATTACTATTAAAGCTGGCCCCAGTAATCGAAGCGCCTATGGCGTATGATATGGCTAATGCTGAGTTTATTCAGGCACCAGGTTTTCAGGGTTTTTAGTGTTTATTCGGCAGTCTTGCTCGGCAGTCTTCTTCATAAGAAACGGAATTTGTAAAGTGAAACACTTTGTAGTTATAGCAGAGACTGAGACACATGAGAGCAGGCTGAAAAAATGGAGGCAACGAAAGCTGCGTTCGCACGCGTCCGACTGATCCGGCCCGCATGAAGCTGCATTTTGCTCAATCCGGCCCGTGACCTAAAATGAGTTTGACACCCCTGGCCTATGCGATGTCTTTTTAGAGGAATTGTGGTTGAGCCCACTAGAGGATCAGCTATTTTGGATCGGGTGTTGTGCAATGAACCAGAATTGATTAGAGAGCTTAAGCTAGAAGAACCCTTAGGGGTGAGTGATCATAATATGACCGAATTCACCCAGAAAATTGAGAAGGGGAAGCTAAGCTCAGATATATCCATATTACAGTAGATTAAAGGGAATTACAGAGGTGTGAGAGAGGAGATGGCCACAATTGATTGGAAATAAAAACACTGGCAGGGATGATGACAGAGCAGCAATAGCTGGAATTTTAGAAGCAATTCAGAAGGCACAGGATACATACATACTAAAGAGGAAGAAAGGCAAGATGACACAACCGTGGCAAACAAGAGACATTAATGCCGACATAAAAGCCAAAGAGAGGGCATATAATGGAGCAAAAATAAGTAGGCTTTTAGAGGATTGGGAAGTTTTTAAAAACCAACAGAAGGCAACTAAAAAGTCTTTAAGGAGGTAAAGATGGAATACATAAGTAAGCTAGCCAATAATATTAAAGAGGATACCAAAATTTCCTCAGATACATTAAATGTAAAAGAGAGGTGAGAGTAGATACTGGACCACTGGAAAACAATGCTGGAGAGGTAGTAATGAGGGAGAAGGAGCTGATGGATGAACTGAATAAGTATTTTCACTGTGGAAGACACTAGCAGTGTGGTGGAAGTTCCAGGTGTCAGGGGTCATGAAGTGGCAATAGCTAGGCAGAAGGTTCTTGGAAAATGGAAAAGTCTGAAAGTAGATAAGTCAACTGGATCACATGGTGTACACATCTCAGTTCTGAAAGCGGCAGCTGAATAGATTGTGGAGGCATTATCAATAATCTTTCAAGTATCCCTAGATTCTGGAATGGTTCTGGAAGACTGGAAAATTGCAAATGTTACTCCACTCTTCAAGAAGGGAACGAGGCAGAAGAAAGCAAACTACAGGCCGGTTAGTCTAACCTCAGTGGTTGGGAAGATGTTGTAGCTGGTTATTAAAGGTGAGGTCTCAGAGTACCTGGAGGCACATGATAAAATAGGCCATAGTTGGCGTGGTTTCCTCAAGGGGAAATCTTGCCTGACAAACCTGTTGGAATTATTTGAAGAAATAACAAGCAGGATAGACAAATGAAAATTGATTGATGTTGTATACTTGGATTTTCAGATAGTATTTGACAAGGTGCCACAGATGAGGCTGCTTAATAAGCTATGATCCCATGGTATTACAGGCAAGATTCTAGCATGGATAAAGAAGTGGTTGATCAGCAGGAGGTTAAGAGTAAGATAAAGGGCGCCCTTTCAGACAAGCTGTTGGTGACTGGTGGTGTTCCACAGGAGTCTGTTGGGACATTTTACATTATATGCCAATTTGGATGATGGAATTGATGGGTTTGATGCAAAGCTTGCAGACAATATGGAGATAGGTGGAGGGGCAGGTAGTTCTGAGGAAGTAGAGATGCTACAGAAGGACTTAGACAGATTTGGAGAATGGGAAAAGACATGGCAGGTGGAGCACAGTATTAGGTAATGTACAATCATGCACTTTGGTAGAAAAATTGAAAGGGAGACTGTTTTTGAAATGAAGAGAAAATATAAATAATTGAGGCACAAAGAATTTTGGAGTCCTCAAGCAGGATTCCTTCAAGGTCAATTTTTAGGTTGAGCCTGTGACGAGGAAGGAAAATGTGATGTCAGCATTCACTTCAAGAGAACTAGAATATAAAAGCAAGGATGTAATGTTGAGACTTTATAAAACACTGGTGAGGCCTCACTTGGAGTGTTGTAAGTAGTTTTGGGGCTCTTATCTTAGAAAGGATGTGCTCAAACTGGAAAGGGTTAAAAGAAGGTTCATGAAAATGATTTCAGGATTGAATAGATTGTCATATGAAGAGCATTGATGGTTCTGGTCCTGCATTCACTAGAGTTAAGAAGAAAGAGGGGTAACTTCATGGAATGGTGAAAGGCCTTGATATAGTGGATGTGCAGAGGTTGTATCCTATGGTGGGAGAGACTAAAACTAGAGAACACAGTCTTGCAGTAGAGGGGCATCCTCTTAGAACGAAGATAAGGAGGAATTTCTTTAGCAAAAGGGTAGTGAATTTGTGGAATTCTATTTATATTTTTAAAGCAGAGGTTGATAGATTCTTGACTGGAAAGGGCATGAAGGAATATATGGCGAAGGCAGAAATTGGGGCAGAGAAGAAAATTAGATCGGTCACAATGATATGAAGAAAGAGACTCGATGGGCCAAATGGTCTAATTCTATTCCTATATCTTATGGTTTTAGGGACCTCCTAAATATTCTTTATCATTTTTCATTTTTACTATATTTTGAGCCAAAGGGTATTCATCTGTTTTAACTGCTTTGAATGTAAGATATGAGCAAAATATTTTATTCCTCTCAGAAAATACTGCATTGTGGAAATTATCATTTACATAACTTTATTATTATCACTCAATTAGAACTAAAACATAGGAGCAGAATTAGGCTATTCAGCCCATCGAGTCTTATCTGGCATTCCATCATGGTTGAGTTATTATCCCTTTCAACCCCATTCTGCTTTCTCGCAGTAACATTTAACGCCCTGATTAATCAAGAACATATCAACCTCCATCTTAAATATACCAATGGCTTGGCCTGCACAGCCATCTGTGGCAATGAATTCCACAGATTCACCACCCTCTGGCTAAAGAATTTTTCCTTATCACTGTTCTAAGTGTAAGTCCCTCTATTCTGAGACTGCGGCCTCTGCTCCTAGATGCCCCCAATGTAGGAAGTATCCTCTCCATATCCACTCTATCTAGGTGTTTTAATATTCAAGAGGTTCAATGAGCTAGCCCTCATTCTTCTAAACTACAGTGAATACAGGCCCATCAAATGCTCTTCATCTGTTAACTCCTTTCTTTTCTGGAAGCATTCTCGTGAATCTCCCCTACAATTTCTCCAAGCCAGAAGATCTTTTCATAGGTAAGGGGCCCAAAACAGTTCATAATACTTTAAGTGCAGTCTGACCAATGCCTTATAAAGCCTCAGCATTACATCCCTTCTTTGTATTCTAGTTGTCTCTAAATGAATGCTAACATTGAATTGGCCTTACCACTGACTCAATCTGCAAGTTAACTTTTAGGGAACTCTGCATGAGGACTCCCAAGTCCTTATGCACTTCTAATTTTTGTATTTTCTCCCCATTCAAAAAAATAGTCCATCCCTTTATTTCTTTTATCAAAGTGCATGACCAAAGTAAGTTATATTTCTCCTACCACTTATTTGCCCATTGTCCTAATCTGTCTGACTCTTTCTGCAGACATCCTGCTTCCTCAACTGTTCCTGCATCTCCAGCTATTTTCGTATTGTCTGCAAACTTGGCCACAAAGTCACCTATTCTGTCATTCAAATCATTGGCATATAATGTGAAAAGAAACAGTCCCAAAACTGACTTCTGCAGAACACAACTAGTCTCTGGCAGCCAACCAGAAAAGGCCCTCTTTATTCCCACCCAATACCTCTTGTCAATCAGACAATCTTCAATCCATACTGGTATCTTTCCTGTAATAACATAGGCCTCTTATCTTACTAAGCAGCCTCGTGTGCAGCTTTTTGTCAAAGGTCTTCTTAAAATCCAAATAAACAACATCCACTGACTCTCCTTTGTCTGTCCTGCCTGTAACTTCCTCAAATAATTTCAACAGACGTTCACTTGAGGAAACCATGCTGACTTTGCAAACACGAGCAAATTTGCAGATGCTAGAAATCCAAAGCAACATTTACAAAATGCTGGAGGATCTTAGCAGGGCAGGCAGCATCTACATAAAGGAGTAAATATACAATATTTCTGGCTGAAACCCTTCATAAAGAGTGGAGTGACATTCGCAATTTCCCAGTCCATCAGGACTTTTCCAGAATCTAGTGTGTCTTGAAAGATCATTACTAATGCCTCCAAAATCTCTTCAAACACTTCTTTCAGAATCCTGGGGTATAGTCTGGTCTTGGAGACTTATCTACCTTCAGACTTTTAACTTTCCCAAACACCTTCTCCTTAGTAATGGCAATGACACTCACTCATACCCCCTCACACTTTCATATTTCTGGCATTCTGCTACCATCTTTCACAGTGAAGGCTGACCCAAAATACTGAAATTCATCTGTCATTTATTTGTCCCCCATTACTACCTCACCAGTGTCAATTTCCAGCCATCCGATATCCACTCTTGTTTCTCTTTTACTCTTTTTGTATCTGAAAAAGCCCATTCCTCTAACTTCCCACTAGTTTTTGCTATATTATATGCCGTCTCTTTTGCTTTTATGCTATCTTTGGCATCCCTTGTCAGCCACGATTTTGTCATCCACTCATTAGAGAATTTCAACATCTTTGGGCTCCATCTTTCCTGTACCTTCCAAATTGCTCCCAGAAACTTCAGCGATAGGATTTCTGTCATTATCCTTGCTAGTGCTTCCTTCCACTCAATTTTGACCAGTTCCTCTCTCATACCTCTGTAATTCCCTTTACTCCACTGTACTACTGATTTATCTGATTTTGTCTCCTTCCTCTCAAACTGCAGGATGAATTCTATCATATTATGATCATTGATTCCGAAGCATTCCCTTACCTGAAGCTCCCTAATCACATTAGGGTCATTGCATAAGACCCAATCCAGAACTGCTGTTCCCTTGTGAGGGATATCTCATAGGCATTCAGATTCCCTCTCCTGGCATCCCACACCAACCTTATTTTCCCAATCTACCTGCATATTGAAATCCCCTATGACTATTGCAACATTTTACTTGTCTGTTTTTACTTGTCTGTTCTATCTCCACTTTCATTTGTAGCCCACATCCTGGTTACTGTTCAAAGGCCTGCATATAATGCCTATTAGGACCTTTTTACCCTTAAGGTTCTTAACTATACCCAGAAGGATTCAATATCTTCCTGTCCTATGTTACTTCTTTCTAAGGATTTGATTTCATTTTTTACCAAGTCACACCATCTCCTCTGTCTGCTTGCCTAACCTTTCAATACAATGTCTGTCAATAGACAATGCACAATAGACAATAGGTGCAGAAGTAGACCATTCGGCCCTTCGAGCCTGCACCGCCATTTTCAGATCATGGCTGATCATCTACTATCAATACCCGGTTCCTGCCTTGTCCCCATATCCCTTGATTCCCCTATCCATAAGATACCTATCTAGCTCCTTCTTGAAAGCATCCAGAGAATTGGCCTCCACTGCCTTCCGAGGCAGTGCATTCCAGACCCCCACAACTCTCTGGGAGAAGAAGTTTTTCCTTAATTCTGTCCTAAATGACCTACCCCTTATTCTCAAACCATGCCCTCTGGTACTGGACTCTCCCAGCATCTGGAACATATTTCCTGCCTCTATCTTGTCCAATCCCTTAATAATCTTATATGTTTCAATCAGATCCCCTCTCAATCTCCTTAATTTCAGCGTGTACAAGCCCAGTCTCTCTAACTTCTCTGCGTAAGACAGTCCAGACATCCCAGGAATTAACCTCATGAATCTACGCTGCACTTCCTCTACAGCCAGGATGTCCTTCCTTAACCCTGGAGACCAAAACTGTACACAATACTCCAGGTGTGGTCTCACCAGGGCTCTGTACAAATGCAAGAGGATTTCCTTGCTCTTGTACTCAATTCCCTTAGTAATAAAGGCCAACATTCCATTAGCCTTCTTCACTGCCTGCTGCACTTGCTCATTCACCTTCAGTGACTGATGAACAAGGACTCCTAGATCTCTTTGTATTTCTCCCTTACCTAACTCTACACCGTTCAGATAATAATCTGCCTTCCTGTTCTTACTCCCAAAGTGGATAACCTCACACTTATTCACATTAAATGCCATCTGCCAAGTATCTGCCCACTCACCCAGCCTATCCAAGTTACCCTGAATTCTCCTAACATCCTCATCACATGTCACACTGCCACCCAGCTTAGTATCATCAGCAAGTTATTCTCAGTCCTTGGATGTTAAGCTCCCAACTGTGATTTTCTTTCAGCCAGTGCTAAGTGATACCCACAACATCATTCTTTCCAATCTCTAACTGCACTACAAGTTATCTACCTTATTCCATATAGTGTGTGCATTCAAGTTTAACACATTCAGTACTGTATTTATCACCCTTTTCAATTTTGATCTCTGTTACACTTTAACTCATCTCACTGACTGCAACTTTGCCCTATCATCTACCTGTCCTTCCTCACAGTCTCACTATACACTGCTTCTAGTTGTATACCAACTGCCCCATCCTCAGCCCTATCATTCCTCTATTAAATTCGTTCAAACCCTCCCCAACAGCTCTAGCAAACCTGCCCATAAGGATATTGGTTCTTTTTTGTATAGGCCATATCTCACCCAGGTGAGATCTCAGTGATCCAGAAATCTGAAACTCTGCCCCCTGCACCAATTCTTCAGGCATGCATTCATCTAGCAAATAATTCTATTCTTACCCTCACTGGTGCTTGACATGAGCTGTAATCCAGAGATTACTACCCTGCAGGTCCTGCTGTACAGCTTTCTACCTAACTCCCCATATTCCCTCTTCAGGACCTCCTCCCTTTTCCTACCTGTCATTAGTTCCAATGCATACCAAGACTTCCAGATGTTCATCATTCTCCATTAGAATGCTGTGGATTTGACCTGAGACATCCCTGACCCTGGCACCTGGGAGGCAACATACCATCCGGGTGTCTCTTTCATATCCACAGAATCTGCTGTCTGCTCCTTTATCAGTGCTGCACTCATCTTCTCCCTCCTTCCCTTCTGAGCCACAGAGACAGACTTGGTGCCAGAGATCGGCTTGCTGTGGCTTTCCCCTGTTGATCTCCCTCACCGCCCAGCAGTATCCGAAGCTATATACTTGATATCGATGGGAATGGCCATGGGGTACTCTGCACTGACTGACTATACTCTTTCCCTCTCCCAGGTACCTGCGCCCGCAACTTATAGGTGACAACCTCCCTGTGTTCCTATCTATTGCCCCTTCATTCACCAGTATGAACTTAAAGTCAACCAGCTGCATCTTCAGTTCCTGAACATTGTTTCAAATAAATTTTAGAATGTGAGTCACCTTCCATAGCGTGTAAAGTAACATTTGGAAATTGTACTCACTCAGAAAAATTTCCAACCGAAGTAAATTGACTTCTAGTATTTTATCATGACATTATGCTCTTTTAAAAAAAATATATACGTACCTACTTTCTGGTAGTTTCAGCAGAAAGAAAATGTGGCCTCATATTTGTAAACATGAGTCTATTACAAGCAACAATACCTATTTCTTTAAGATCTTGAGGTTATAGAACATAGAACATAGAACACAGAATCATACAGCACATTACAGGCCCTTCAGCCCACAATGTTGTGCCGACCCTCAAACCCTGCCTCCCATATAACCCCCACCTTAAATTCCTCCATATACCTGTCTAGTAGTCTCTTAAACTTCACTAGTGTATCTGCCTCCACCACTGACTCAGGCAGTGCATTCCACACACCAACCACTCTCTGAGTGAAAAACCTTCCTCTAATATCCCCCTTGAACTTCCCTCCCCTTACCTTAAAGCCATGTCCTCTTGTACTGAGCAGTGGTGCCCTGGGGAAGAGGCGCTGGCTGTCCACTCTGTCTATTCCTCTTAATATCTTGTACACCTCTATATATTTGATGTTCCATTGTACAAAATCTCAGATCACTCTAGATGAATATATCTATATACATACTCCAGTCTCACTCATAACTACATCTGCACGAGGTACATCTGACTCATATTCTACATCTTTCTTAATTTACATATCTTTATCATTAAGGTGTTGGTCAGAAAGAACTACAATCTACGAGTAAGTGAATTTGAATGACAGTGGAAGCAGATAGATCAATTGTTTTTGTTCTTGCCATGCAGTCCAAGGAACGGAGGCTGCCGTTTTTTCTGCATCCTCCATTTGTGAACTAGAGTTGCTTGGCTAAATTAGTGTTTTAAAGCGGACGCAATGATGCTTCAGGTAAACTGCTAGACTGGAGATGATTTCCAAATAAGAAGTAATTTGCAAGGTGTTCTTTGGCATAACATGTAGCTTTGTGAATGGTGAGGACCGTGTCTGCCCTGAGTGATTCAAGCTGATTACTGGTTTGAGTCAGAGTCAAAGAGAACAAAGAGTCATAAACTACCAGTTGTCATTTGTGGAAGAAGGGCAGTAAATAGTTGTTGGCTTGGTCCAGAGCCAATAAGAAGATGTTAAAGGTCAGTCAGCTGACCCCAACCAGTTAGACTGAAATACAACATTTGAACCGGTAAGGAGTGAATATAAAAGCAGGTGCTTCGAGTGCATTAGCAGTGATAACTCCCTCCGGAGACCTACCATCGTGGATGTGGAGGACTTCATGGACATGTGGAGATCGGAGGAATACATGACCAGCATAGGCTCCTTTTACTGGTACTACCTTTTATTTTGTTAGTTTGAAGCAATTTGGCATGTCAACAAATACACTCAAAAACTTCTATAGTTGTACCATGGAGAGCATTCTGACAGGCTGTATCACTGTCTGGTATGGAGGGGCTACTGCACAGGACTAAAAGAAGCTGCAGAAGGTTGTAAATCTAATCAACTCCATCTTGGGTACTAGCCTACAAAGTACCCAGGACACCTTCAAGGAGCAGTGTCTCAGAAAGGCAGCGTCCATTATTAAGGACCTCCAGCACCCAGAGCACGCCTTTTTCTCACTGTTACTATCAGGTAGGAGGTACTGAAGTCTGAAGGCACACACTCAAGGATTCAGAAACAGCTTCTTCCCCTCCGCCATCCGATTCTTAAATGGACATTGAATCTTTGGACATTATCTCACTTTTAAAAAATATACAGTATTTCTGTTTTTGCACGTTTTTTAAAATCTATTCAATATACATAATTGATTTACTTGTTTATTATTATTATTTTTTTCTCTGCTAGAATGTGTTGCTTTGAACTGCTGCCGCTAAGTTAACAAATTTCACATCACATGCCGGTGATAATAAACCTGATTCTGTTTGTGAAAGATCAGGAAAACTTAGCAGGTGTGCACACAGGTAGTTAACACATGTAGAAATTCATGTGTTCTTTTTTTGAGAAAATGGAGGTATCTAGTGATGAACATGTATTGCAGCTGAGCTTTTCAATGTATCAAGGCCCTCTAATGTATTTTAGTCTGTTTGTTATGCCTTTCCTTTTCATTTAAAGAGGAGTTTCTTAGAATGTATTTCATTCACAAAAGTAGAATTGTCACTACCACAGGTTCAGCAGCGCATCAGATTCGGCAATTAAGATAATAATTATTTCACTGTGATAGTACTTAACTCCATTCATTTCGTCGTAGTATTTATTGAGACTTGGACACAACTATATTTCACTGTCTGCATTCCCCCTTGCCTGAGAAATTGGACTGTCGAGTCAATTGTCTCTGAAGACTAGTGGTAGTTAGTTGTTGTTTTCAGCCACAGTGTAGGCTTTGTTGTCCATTTGAGAGTTTTAGTTAATGGCCCTGTTTGGCCCAGTGTTTACTGTTTTCTTTTCCCTCTAACATTGTTTGCATTAAAGTCTGTGAACTATCGACCTGCGTCAGTGTCTCTCACTCCGCACTTGGGCCGTGTCTGAACCCGGTGACAAGAACTCATAGAAAGAGAAAAAATTCTATTAGAGTAGTCTAAGCCTGATTCAAACTTAAACTCCATAGATAAAGGAATAGCATTAAAATTCATGTCAAATCCAAATTATTGTTGCTTCAAATGAGTTTCCTCAAATGTCTTTGTACCAGAACAATAACAGTGTACAAAGCACAATAGGTCATGATTTTATTTGAAGCTCACATTACATTACTTTCACTTTTGTCACAATACTCTTCACAGTAGCTTTATAAGCGCTGCAAGCCCATAACCACAAATATTTAATCCTCAAGGATTTTCATCAATCATCATTCATAACAGCTGCTTTTCTCACTGGACCCTGTCATACTATGAAATGCATGGAAGCTTTTCTGAAAGACATATGTTTTGTCAGACTTGCAAGCTTCCACTGGCTTCTATTATTGGTAACATACTTCATCCCCATTTCTTCTACTCTGTTGTTATTAACCATTTATTTTCATCTTCATGTACTGAACATTTCATCAGCTGTATTTTTTTAATATCAGATTTTAAATTGGTACAGTATTACAACTGAAGTGTGTCTTCTAACCTCTTTCCATTTAGAAATTAACTTCAGGATAAAACAAGCTGTAGAGAATTATTTCCATGAAGATGGGAAATGGTTTTCCCTAAAATTTACGAAGAAAACAGCAGAAACCTCTCTTTCGAAAATGCCAAACCCTATCTTTATATCACTCACTTTATATCTGAGAATTTTGCTACCGAAGATTAGTAGTAGTAGGCAGGCAAGGTAACAGGCTGGAATAGGGACATTGAGCTTTAACATATTCCCCGAATGTGGAACAGGTGGAAGGGATGCAGTGGATTACTCCAGTCCCCATGTTCACAGGGAACAGCTCCCTTCCGAATATGGACATGCTTTTAAAAAAAAAACAAAAGCTAGTAAAATCATATTGAAAATCATTTCTAATCTGTGCTCGTTTCCATTACCCCACAAAATGTCTAGCCTCATAATAACCCTGGGATTGTTACTATGGAGGCTTTCAATTATCTCTGCTGCTGCAGGAAAACAAACTCACTGTAATTTTGTTGTGGATTGGTGGAGAAATTAATGAAAGAAGAAATAAAAGAATGAAGGGCCAAACAAAAGAAGTTATGGAGGAAGACCTATGAAATATGGATTTCTGTTAACTCCAATGGGATTCTACCACCAGACATATCTTCACTTACATTTCTTTCAATTTAGTATATTTCATTTGATGGTCATGATGTGGGCTTCTCTGTTGGAGAAACTAAACAGAGATTGGGTGACTGTTTTGCAGAGCACCTCTGAAATTCATAACGGCGATGCTGAGCTTCTGGTCTGTTATCACTTCAATTCTCCACTCTATTCCCACACTGAACTCAGACAACATAAGCTCAAGAAACAGCACCTCATCTATCATCTGATACATTCCAGGCCTCAGGAATTAATTTTGGATTTATCAATTTTGGGTAACCAACCATCTTCCTCTTTGTATCTCCACAGTTCCTACCTCTCTGTTTCAGTTCTGGTTTATTTTCTGTCTTTAATTACTGTTATTTAAGATAATTGTTACCTTGATCAAAAAAAAAGCAGAATGTCATTAGAATTCAGTGGGTCAAAGAGCATGCGTGGAGTTTTGAGACCTTGCATCAGGATACGAAGTCCTGAAATATCCACTTAGACCATGTGCATCCACAGATGCTTCTGAAGCCACCGAGTCCTTCTAATTTTCTGTTTTTCATTCTGGATTCTACATATGAGGTCTCTTTTGTTTTCCTGTTCCCTTGCTAAATTTGGGTTGCTTCCTATTATATTCATTGCTTTTTTCTTCTCTCTTCAGCTTTCCCACTTGGTAACTTAATGGGTTTGTTTTCTCCCTTTTTCAGCCCTGATGAAGGGTCCTTGTTCCAAAGCATTAGCTCTGGCTCTCTCACCATGGATACTGCTGGCTTAAGTGTTCTAATTTTACTTTTCTTCTTTGTTTTTGTTTTGTATGAGCAATATTTTTCACATGCGAGAGGCAGATGTATCTTCTCAAATGCACCCATTTTACCCAGGCTCACAAAGCTATCAAATCCCTGAGAGATGTCTGCTCACAGCGCGCTAATCATCTGGATACATTTTAGAAGCCTAATGAGGCTATTGCACGTCTTCCATAAGAGAAAATTTGGCCATTTGAACTTTCCATTGGGACACTGAGTTCATTTATAAATGGATAAAAAGTTTATTGGTTCATTTTCCCAATACTTCTGTAACTGACCCTGGTGATATAGTCCTCACAGCATCTCAGGATCCTTGCTAATTAAATTTGATAATGTTTGAGAATATGTGCAAATAATGTGATGTCTGACCTGGTTTAGGTAGTAAACCAAACCTGCGTGGTTCGTTTATTATAATGATCTTGGTATCCGGCCAGTTCTTCCTTGCCATTTCACCCCAGCCATCAACCTCCGGCAGGACGACTATAGTCTTTCCATGCTTGTCACTCATTAGAGCTCTTGTGCTGTCTGTCAGTCCACCAGTGCAGGATGTACACTCGTTGCCAAGAGGATGCAGTCCGAAGCTGCTCCATTAAACATCGGAAACATTTTAACCAGACAAGCTGCAGCTACTGAGGGGAGAAGTGAAAACTATTGACCCACAGAACAGTAGCACTAACGAAATACAAGCTCTCAATAGTTACTCCAGATATTTTGATTTCAAGGCCATTAATTTTGTGTGTATCATCCTTCATAATAGGGCATGTCTTATACCTCGTGTCGGGAACACATCAGCATCTTGTAGCCACCAAAAAAATGGGTTTACAACTCATTTTCACTTGGCTGCCCTCCTGATTTCAGCAGCATCTTAGAATTTCAGTATATTTTCATTATTTTTGAAACACTCTCTACCTAGCGCTGTTTTACTTACAGTTGCAGGTAAATTCTACCTCACCTCACAAGGCGGTCATCCCATTGGTGCTGGTCTGTCTGAGCCATCTCCTTGCATCAATTGATTTTATTTGAACCTTGTGACCAAGCCACATTGTGATGACGTGGGTTGGTAAACCCTCCACACTGTGCTACGATACCTGCTCCTTTCCATGCTGGCCAGCCTTTGATTCCTTGTTTTACCAGGCTCTCAGTGGCTCAACTGCCTTTCCACTCTGAAACGGTGTAACCCTATAATGGCAGGCGGCTTTACTTTTTTCCTATGTTGACATGCAAATGCCGGTTTTTTGGAGCAACGAGCGATCTGCTCGAGGAACTCAGTGGGTTGAGCAGCAGCCGTGGGAGTAAAAACATTGTTTTTGTTTTGTGTCAAGTCTCTGCATCAGGACCAAAAGAGTCAACAGTTCCTTTCTTGTCACAGATGCTGTTCAATCCAATGAGTTCCTCTTGCTGATTGTTCAAGATTCCAGCATCTGCAGTCTCCTGAGTTGCCCAAAGGCTACTCAATGTATTTGGTTTTTGCTAAAGCTGAAAGGAATGAAAGTAGGCAATAAGGAAGAAGAAGATCAGCAGAGGAAAAAGCTGGTTAGGAAAATGAATGTGCATTAGGGTGCAGAGAGTCTGCAAAGGGATCTAGACAAGTTAAACAAAGGGCAAGGTGGCAGGTGGAGTAAATATGAGGTGAGACAAGTCTATTTATGAGAGTAAAACAACTGACAAAACAATTGTTCTAAATGGTGAGAAACTATTAAATGGTTGAATACAAAGTGGATGAGCTTAGAGCGTGGATCAGTACTTGGAGCTAAGATGTTGTGGCCATTACAGAGACTTGGATGGCTCAGGGGCAGGAATGGTTACTTCGAGTGCCAGGCTTTAGATGTTTCAGAAAGGACAGGGAGGGAGACAAAAGAGGTGGGGGTGTGGCATTGCTGATCAGCGATAGTGTCATGGCTGCAGAAAAGGAGCAAGTCATGGAGGGATTGCCTACGGAGTCTCTGTGGGTGGAAGTTAGGAACAGGAAGGGGTCAATAACTCTACGGGGTGTTTCTTACAGACCACCCAATAGTAACAGGGACATCGAGGAGCAGATAGGTAGACAGATTATGGAAAGGTGTAATAATAACAAGGTTATCCTGGTGGGAGATTTTAATTTTCCAAATATTGATTGGCATCTCCCTAGAGCAATGGGTTTAGATGGGGTGGAGTTTGTTAGGTGTGTTCAGGAAGGTTTCCTGACACAATATGTAGATAAGCCTACAAGAGGAGAGGCTGTTCTTGATCTGGTATTGGAAAATAAATCTGGTCAGGTGTTGGGTCTCTCAGTGGGAGAGCATTTTGGAGATAGTGATCACAATTTTACCTCCTTTACAATAGCATTGGAAGGGATAGGAATAGACAAGTTAGGAAAGCATTTAATTGGAGTAAGGGGAAATATGAGGCTATCAGGCAGAAACTTGGAAGCATAAATTGGGAATAGATGTTCTCGGGGAAATGTATAGCAGAAATGTGGCAAATGTTCAGGAGATATTTGCATAGCATTCTGCATAGGTACGTTCCAATGAGACAGGGAAAGAATGGTAGGGTACAGGAACCGTGGTGTACAAAGGCTATTGTAAATCTAGTCAAGAAGAAAAGAAAAGCTTATGAAAGGTTCAAAAAAACTAGGTAATGATAGAGATCTAGAAAATTATAAGGCTAGCAGGAAGGAGCTTAAGTATGAAATTAGGAGAGCCAGAAGGGGCCATGAGAAGGCTTTGGCTAGCAGGATTAAGGAAAACTCCAAGGCTTTCTACAAGTATGTAAAGAGCAAGAGGATAAGATGTGAGAGAATATGACCAATCAAGTGTGACAGTGGGAAAGTGTGTATGGAACTGGAGAAGATAGCAGAGGTACTTAATGAATTCTTTGCTTCAGTATTCATTACAGAAAAGGATCTTACCGATTGTAGGGGTGACTTACAGTGGACTGAAAAGTCTGAGCATATAGAAATTAAGAAAGAGGATGCGCTGAAGCTTTTGGAAAGCATCAAGTTGGATATGTCAGCGGGACCAAATGAGATGTACCCCAGGCTACATTGGGAGGCAAGGGAGAAGATTGGTGAGCCTCTGGCAATGACCTTTGCATCATTAATGGGGAGGAGAGAGACTTCAGAGAATTGGAGGGGTGCAGATAGTGGTCTCTTATTCAAGACAGGAAATTATAGACCAGTGAGTATTACTTCAGTGGTTGGTCAGTTGATGGAAAAGATCCTGAGAGGCAGGATTTATGAACATTTGGTGAGGCATAATATGATTAGGGATAGTCAGCATGGCTTTGTCAAAGGTTGGTCATGCTTTACGAGCTTGAATGCATTTTTTGAGGAGGTGATTAAAGGTAGAGTAGTAGATGTAGTGTACATAGATTTCAGCAAGGCATTTGATAAGGTACCCCATGCAAGGCCTGTTGAGAAATTAAGGAGGCATGGGCTCCAATGGGAAATTGCTTTGTGGATCCAGAACTGGCTTGCCCACAGAAGGCAAAGAGTGGTTGTAGATGGGTCATATTCTGCATGGAGGTCAGTGACCAGTGGTGTGCCTCAGGGATCTGTTCTGGGACCCCTTCTCTTTGGATTTTTATAAATGGTCTGGATGAGGAAGTGAAGGATAGGTTAGTAAGTTTGCTAATGACGCAAAGGTTGGGGGTGTTGTGGATCTAGTGGATGGCAGTCAAAGGTTACAGCTGAACATCAATAGGATGCAAAACTGGGCTGAGAAGTAGCAGATGGAGTTCAACCCAGGTAAGTGTGAAGTGGTTCATTTTGGTAGGTCAAATATGATGACAGAATATAGTAGTAATGGAAAGACTCTTCGCAGTGTGGAGGATCAGCGAGATCTTGGGGTCCAAGTCCATAGGATACTGAAGGCTGCTACGCAGGTTGACCTTCATCAACCGTGGGATTGAGTTTAGGAGCCAAGAGATAATGTTGCATCTATATAGGACCCTGGTCCGATCCCACTTGGAGTACTGTGCCCAGTTCTGTTCTCCTCACTACAGGAAGAAAGTGGAAACCATAGAAAGGGTGCAGAGGAAATTTACAAGGATGTTGCCTGGATTGGGGAGCATGCCTTATGAGAATAGGTTGAGTGAACTCAGCCTTTTCTCCTTGGAGCGACGGAGGATGAGAGGTGACCTTACAGAGGTGTATAAGATGATGAGAGGCATTGATTGTGTGGATACTCAGAGGCTTTTTCCCAGGGCTGAAATGGCTATCATGAGAGGACACAGTTTTAAGGTGCTTGGAAGTAGGTACAGAGTTAAGTATTTTTACGCAGAGAGTGGTGAGTGCATGGAATGTACTGCTGGTGATGGTGGTGGAGTCGGATATATAGGGTCTTTTAAGATTCTCCTGGATAGGTACATGGAGCTTAGAAAAATAGAGGGCTATGAGTAACCCTAGGTAATTTCTAAAGTAAGTACATGCTCGGCCCAGCATCGTGGACTGAAGGGCCTGTATTGTGCTGTAGATTTTCTGTGTTTCTATAGCAGTCTGTGGTTTCTAATATGAATCATTGAAATTCAGCATCAGAAGCAAACAATTATGAGGCTTAATAGTCTGCTGACATTTACTGCTAGGAGTAGGTGTTACGAGTAAGGAACCCCAGTAGCTATTCTGTGGGATTTGGGAGAATGCTACTCTGCCTACAGAAGTATGTTCTCACACAGAACTAACATATTTTATGTGATAGAAATTGCTGGAGCAACACACACAGAATAGTATCATGGTGCACTACAGCACAGAAAGAGGTCCCATGACCGACAATATCCTCGTAAATTTTCTCTGCACTCTTTCAGTCTTTTTGATATCTTTCCTTTCGGTCGGTGACCAGAACTGCAGCTATACTTCAAATTTAGCCTCACAAATGACTTATAAAATGTTGGAGGAACTCAGCAAATCAGGCACTTCTATGGAGGGAACTGTACCATGGACTTTACAGACTAGGACTTTTTATCAGGACTGGAAAGAACTTCTTATTCTGGTTTATGCCCCTGTCCCTTTCAGTCCTAATGAAGGATCTCCATCCCAAAACACTGACTGTTCATTATCCTCCATAGATGCTGCCCTGACTTACTGAGGATATGTTCATGTACTGTACTAGATTTAAGAAGATCCACAATAGGTACTTGGCTAGGTACATGAATTGGAGGGGTATGGGGGGCTATGGTCCCCATGTGGGTTGATGGGAGTAGGCAGTTTAAATGGTTTGGCATGGACAAGATGGACCAAAGGGCCTGTTTCTGTACTGCACAACTCAATAATTACATAAGTCTATGTCTTAGAAAATAACACATGCTCCAAATTAAATTAAAAATATGCCATTACACTGAAACATATCAATTTATCAGTCTGAGCGTGGACATGATAGCTGGAACTTATCACCATAACATCTATGTTCCCACTTAGATTCATAAGTAGACTGATGCATGAACACAACGTCACTGATATCCACATTAACACAATTACACACATATTTAATGAATGTGTGTTTATTCCTCATATCTGCCTAAGTAATACTTGGAGGAGATATGTGGAAACCTCTGATGTTATGTGTGTTTGCAGAGAAGTTATGATGATCTCAGTATGACCTAAGTTATAAATCTCATTACTCTGATAAAGGATCCTACAATGAGATATTATTATCACAGGTAATCAGCACTAACTGATCTAATCCAGTGGGTAAGAAAACTTGTGCCCAATGTCCTCATCAATTAACCTCACATATGGCAATGATTGTAAACCACTCTACCTTTTATCTCTCTGCAAGGAATGTATTAGGCAGACCTGCTCATAAATCTTAGTGGGAAAACAGATGTCACTGTGATAGATTTCAGCTGCATCTTCAAATGGTAAACTGAAGGCGAGGAACAAAACAAAGATGCGGAAATCTACAGATGCTGGAAATCCAAGCAACACAGATAAAATGCTGGAGAAACTCAGTAGGCCAGGCAGCATCTATTGAAAAGAGTAAAGAGTCGAAGTTTCGGGCTGAAATACTTCATCAGGATTGGGAAAAAAGGTGAGAAGTGAGGGTAAGAAGGTGAGGGGAGGGGAAGAAGGTGGTAGGCGATTGATGAAACCGGGGGGGGGTGGGGGGTGGTCGCAGAGAAGGAGATGAAATAAAGAGCTGTGAAGTTGATCGGTTAATGTGATAAAGGGCTGGAGAAGGAGGAAACTGATAGGAGAATACAGAAGGGGGAAGGACACTAGGGGGAGGTGATGGGCAGGAGAGTGAGGGAAATGGGGAATGGCAAAGGGGAGGGGGCAACTACCAGAAGTTCAAGAAATTGATATTCATACCATCAGGTTGGAGGCTACCCTGATGGAATATAAGATGGTTGCTCCTCCAACTTGAGTGTGACCTGTTACGATACGGCAACAATGAATATAGAATTGAGACGGGTTTTTTTATAAACAAATTAAACATTTATTTAAACTCAGGTCAACAACTGAAAAGTAAACAAATGACTAACTTAACCGGAAATTAACTGCTATACGGTAACTCGAACGAATCTTAAAGCGATAAATGCGAACACAGTTCTTAAAGCAATAAATGTAAAAGTCCAAATGATTTAGACAGTCAATTAGGACAGACTTTCCTGAAGTAACAAATTCCTCGATGACGTGACATTATTGCTGATCCCAGTTGAAATATGCCTTGCCCGAAGGATTTACGATGAAGGAAAGAAAAACAGCTTAAAGGAACTGACCTTTTCCTTGACGAATAACACTGCCCCAATCCTTTCTGCTCTTATAGCAGGTATTATCTCAGATGCAGGTTACTATCTCTTTGAACGAGGATTCAACAAGGTCAACCCTGTATTACCGCTGACGACACCAACTTTACTCGATCCTTCGGGTTTTCCGTACTTCGGTAAATTCTTCACTCTCCGGCTGGACTAAAACTGGCAGCGTTGTGGCGAAACTGCCGGCAATAACCTTTGAAACTTAAGGTAGAAAGTAAAACTCCACTTTAAAACAAAACTGCGTCATGAGACGAATACGTAGCATAACGGAGTAAATGACGAATTAAACAATGAACTGACCTGCGTCACAACAAGGCTTGCCCGCTTTATACCTTTTGGAACAGGCCATCACATGACCTCTCACTGGTGGGAAATTACATCACCCCACCGTCACAAGACCATTACATCATGCTCACCAGATACTTAATTACATCATGGTCATAAGACAGTCACGAAATACCCACAGGGTATGTAACAGACCTCACCCTCAGGCTATTGACTGACATGTCAGAACAGGAGTGGGAGGTAGAATTGAAATGGGAGGCCACCAGGAGATCCAGTTTCTTCTGGCAGACAGAGTGTAGGTGCTTCGCGAAGCGGTCTCCCAATCTAGTTGTGTCTCACCAATATATAGGAAGCCACACTGAGAGTCACTGGATCAGGTAGATGACCCCAACAGGCTCACAGGTGAAGTGTTGCCTCACCTGGAAGAATTGTTTGGGGCTCTTATTGCTAGTGAGGGAGGAGATGAAGTGGCAGGTGACCCACTTGTTCCACTTGCAGAGGATAAGTGCCAGGAGGGAGATCAATGGGGAGGGATGAATGGACAAGGGAGTCAGATAGGGAGTGATCCTGCGGAAAGCAGAAAGTGCAGGGTAGGGAAAGATGTGGAATCCTGTTGGAGATAGCAGAGGTTACAGAGAATTATGTGCTGGAGATAGTGGCTAGTGGGGTGGTAGGTAAGGACAAGTGACACCCTATCCCTGGTGGGGTGGCGGGAGGATGGGGTAAGGGCAGATATATGGCCAGCCTGAACTGAACAGCTTCCACAATCAACTATCACTTTCGCCAGTTAATACCTGAACAAAGACGATGAAAATTACCTTATACACTTTGTAAATGCTGGTAAATGTGATACCATTCACAGCCCATGATCAATGTTGCCACAGGCATTCAGGTTTCTAAATTTGAATGAAAGCATGCATGACCAGTAAAGAATAAATCCAGTTCATCTTAAGTCTAAATCTGGAATTTTTGAGAGCCAGACAGTATTCAATAAATATTCTTGATCAGGACCTGATCCTCAGGAATCATGCCCTGATCCTTTCCAGGAGTCGAAACTATTATTTTCGATCTGAACCACATACGTTTCACCCAACAGAACTGTACTCCAAGAAATGTTGCTCATATCTTGTGCTTAGTAGAAAACAACACTCAAACAGCATTCAGTCCTTTTGGCACCACTGTTTTCCTTCATTAACTAGTTACAGGTATAAATACATTTATCATTGGTTCAAGGGTAAAGGTGACTTATTTGTGTAACAACTAATGAGGTCATTAATGAAGACCCAATCATTGATGTCAGGCCCATGTAAGCAGCTTCCTGAGTAAAGGATTCTGTTCAGTCCATGTAGGGATGCAGAAGAAGCCATGTCACAGAGTGGTACAGATTGATGGCCATGTAATGTTTGCTTCTTTGAGTGTAGCAAATATGCAATTATACTAGAATTCTGTGCCTACAGTGATTCACAATCTCAAGTCCTCTAAAACCTTTGAGCAGAATGCCGATAAGAATTCAGAGCTGGATCATGCATTAAAATCCTGGCTGACCTTTTCTCTTAAAGCCATTTCCCTGCACTCTCCCTCAATTCCATAAAAATCCAGAGATATAAACTTAATCTCCATTTTGAAAGAATTCAACAAATTGAGCCCTCCGCGATAGTGAGTTCCAAATCTTCAGCACATTCTGAGTGAAGAAAGTTCTTATCATAGTGCTGAATGGCCTAACCCTTATTCTAAAATTTTTTGTTTATTCTATAATACAAATTCAATAAATATTTTACTATATTTTTTCAGTATAGTACTGGTGATACACGGTGACAACTTGCAGGAAGCATACATAAAATAGTGGATACAGAACAGTCCATCACGGTTAAAATCCTGTCCACCATTGAGCACATCGATAAGGAGCACTGTCATAGGAAATCAGCATCCCACATCAGAGAGCCCACCACCCAGCCCATACTCTCTTCTCACTGCTGCCATCAGGAAGGTGGTACAGGAGCCTCAGGACCCACACCACCATTTTTCAGGAACAGTTATTACTCCTCAATCATCAGGTTCTTGAACCAGAGGGAATTACATCACTCAACTTAACTCACTGCAACACTGAACTGATTCCACAATCTATGGACTCACTCTTAAGGACTTTACAACTCGTGTTCTCGATATTTATTGCTTATTTATTAATTATTACTTTTTTTCTTTTTGTACTTGAACAGTACACTGTACTTTGCACATTGGTTGTTTGTCATTATTGTGTGTGGTTTTTCATAGATTCTGTTGTGTTTCTTGGTATTTACAGTGACCGTGCATAAGAAAATAAATCTCAGGGTATTATATGGTGATATATGAGGGGTGATTAATAAGTTTGTGGCCTAAGGTAGAAGGAGCCAATTTTAGAAAACCGAGCACATTTATTTTTCAACATAGTCCCCTCCTACATTTACACACTCAGTCCAGCGGTTGTGGAGCATACGGATCTTCAACCTCCACGAAGTGTCCACAGCAGGGGTGATTGATAAGTTCGTGGTCTAAGGTAGAAGGAGAAGAGTTATACAGCTCTCATTACATATACATGCAGTTCAACTCTTTGAGTGATTATGCAGAAAGTTTGCAGTTAATAACTCATCAGGGTGATTGATAAGTTCATGGCGTAAGGTAGAAGGAGATTATTAACTTCAAACTTTCTGCATAATCACTCACAGAGTTGAACTTCATGTGCATATAAAGAGAGCTGTAAAACTCACCTCCTTCTACCTTAGGCCACAAACTTATCAATCACCCCTCATATATGTACTTCCATAATAAATTTACTTTGAACAGTAAGTGAAAACACTGAAGTAATTTGATGTGGTGTTCGCCGAGTTTGGTAATTAGCTTGCAGACGTTTCATCACCAGCTGAAGTGAGTTCCTCAGTGCGTAGTTGTTGGTGTTTCTCTCTGGGAGTGCTTGCGTTTATATATGCCCCATTTGTTTGCCTTGGTCCCGATTGGCTAGCCTATCAGGAATTTTACCTTTGAATTCTATTGGTTCATGTTTCTTTGGCTCTTATGGATTTGTAGATGGCATCTATTTCAATGTTTGTTTTTGGAGTTATCAGAAGAGAACAATGCTTCTAAAAATGCTCATGCCTGCTTTAGAACCTCTGCAGTATCCCAGTTAAAGTGGTGTCCTCGGTCTTCATGTACTGAAGTCAGTGACAGTGGATCAGCCAGTTTGTGTTTCTGTGTGTTTTGTGCAGGCAGACATGAAGTACATGAGTTTTTGGAAGTGTGGTTCTTTTCTGATAACTCCAAAAACAAACAGAGCTACGAATATTCATCACCTTTCTAAAAACTGAAGTAATAAGGCGTACAACTGAATTACACTGAATTCAATATTCTTCTCTTCCTAAGTGTTGACAATTTTTTTCTCAGAGATAAATTCACAGAACTGGAGTATTGGCACTATTATGCTGTGACACAATCTGCAGTAAAGAAATGAAACAAATGGTGCAGAATATCTTGTTTTGAAGTTTGTTTTGAAATGTTTTGGTGCTAAATCTAAAATGTGAAGTTTTGTGCCACACTTGTATCCCACAGAGAAGCTTCAAATTGAAAACTCGGGGAAATCTGGAGATGCTGGAAATCCAAAGCAACACACACAAAATGCTGGAGGAACTCAACAGGAGCAACACCTTAAAGCAATCTGGGTAGCCTCCAACCTGATGGCATGAATATTGATCACTCCTTCCGGTAAAATAAATTTCCCCTTAGCCTTTTCCCTCTATTCCCCATTTTGCCATTTTACCTCTTTTCGGCTGCCTATTCCTTTCCCCTGGGTCCCATCCTCCTTCCCTTTCACCCATGGTCCACTCTCCTCTCCTGTTAGATTCCTACTTCTCCAGCCCTTGACTTTTCCCACCCACTTGCTTCACCTGTCACCTTCTAACTAGCCACCTTTCTCTCTCCCCACCTTTTTATTCTGGCATCTTCCCCATCCACCTCAGTCCCGAAAAAGGGTCTCAGCCTGAAACGTTGACATTCCATAGTTGCAGTCTGAATCGCTGAGATCCTCCAGCATTTTGTTCATATTGCTTCAAGTCAAGATATCTTCAGCTAATAGAGAGGGGAAAAGTCATTTTCTTGCAATAAAAGTTATGTTATGTTGGAAAATAACATTCAAAGAGTGAACTGTGGAGAACAGCGAAAGCTTCTCTTGAGCGGCAATGAAAACCACAAAACAAAAAGTGTTGGAAGAATACAACCCATCAAGCAACATCTGTAGAAGGAGAAACTGATTCATGTTCCAGGTCAAAGACCACCAGCACTGAAAGAGAAAGCCAGTCAGTCTAAGTACCAGAGAAGGTGGCAGAAGTCAATGGATGAAGCAAAGAGACTGACAGTAATAGGATGAATTGACAGCCACTATCAGTTCACTCTATTGCCAGCTTAGCACAATTTAGCTCCCATGCCTGTGTAATGTGCTGCCACTGATGTGGAGTCTGGGTTACGTTGTATAGTCTGGATTACTCGGACATGCTAAGCAGACAAGGATACACAAAGCAGAAGAAGGGGAGAGGAACAGTGCATTTAAATATATGGCCCTGATCCAAACAGAAAGAAGGAGCAACTTATCTGAGATTGGAAAAATCAATAATGAGCCCTGCCAGCTGCAACATGTTGCTAACATTTCCTTTGCAACAGCACGAGTCATTCACTGGCAATGCCCAGTAACTTTTTTTCTGAGTCATGACTGGCTATCAGATGGTACTGACCCAACTCTATGCCCTTCAAGAGGAGCATTAAACTTTTCTGTACAAATAAAACAGCAGCTTTGCTCTTCAACCAATCGTATTATGAAACTTATGTAGAGAATGGGCTTCGAAACTAGAACATATGAATTAGCTTTGGATGATACAAGGGGTAAGAAAGATGTGACTAAGAGAGTAATGGCTTCGGTAACTCTAACCCAATTTCCTTAGTTTTGACATTAAGTGTTTATGAGCAGGTGCTAGAAGTTGAAGTTTGATTTCCTTTGCAACATGGGTGATTGCTGCTAGCCTCATCATTGCTCCTATCGTATAGAGTCATACAAAATGGAAACAGGCCTTTCAGCCCATCAACTGCACTCTGACCATCAAGAAGTGTAGTACAGCGATCCTATGCAGATACCAATCTCTTCCGCATAATGGTCACAACTCCCCCCACCCTGAATATTGCCACTCATCTCAGATTTACAGTGGTCATCTCGCATGCCTTTGGGATGTGGGAAGAAACTGGAGCACCCTGAGGTCACAGTCGCAGGAAGAAAGTGTAAACTCCAGCACTTGACGTCAGGATTGAGGCCGAGGGACACCAGCTGACCCACTGTGCTCTCCACTTGTTCTACTTGAATTGAATGGCATAATGATTAACAACGTTATATGACTGTTACTCACCAGGTCATCTTGTGTAATAACAAAAAATATATATTTTAACTTAAAAGGAGAGGTGAAGTAATGTTCTATTGCTGTTAATGATTGAAATTATACCTATAAGCAATAGAATCTAAATCCTGAGATCTAGAAGCTGATGGAATATTGCGATGGAATTTTCAGGCACATTTTTGAAAGGGTGTTTAAAACTGAAGGCAAAAATAGACTATTCTTAATTATGTAGTGAATTGGAATGCCTGGATAGGATTATTGAAAACACAAGAGCTGAAGTAATCTAGGGAAGGCCAAAAATGTAAACACTGTGGCAACTAATAGTCCGACTTGGATTATGTCAGAAAGTGAAAGAAAAATGGTGAAGTCTTTGGCTCAAAATTCATTAAAAATTGAGTTTTATCCACATAACATTGCAAGGTGCAAATGCCAATTGGCTAACATGAAAAAGATCATGGGTTAGTGCCTCTGTGAATCATGCCACTCCTGCTCGAAAGTGGGCAATGGGTGGATCAAAGAAAGAGGCCTGTGTCTCACATCACTTTTGTAAAGTCAGAGGAACCACCTTAGAACTCAGGGGTCACCATTTCACAGCGCCTGTCTACAGAGAACCACAATGGGATTCCATGCCTCCCACAATTAAGACACAGCCAGTTAAATCCTGAAGATCCAGATGTTAACTCCTGTTAACCTCATCCTCTTGCTTTGTTGAAAGAAACATTTCTGCTTGTCTTCCATAAAACTTACAAAATTAAAATAAACATGGGAAAATCTGCAGATGCTGGAAATCCAAAACAACACACACGCAAAACGCTGGAGGAAACCAGCAAGTCAGGAAACACCTATGGAAGTGAATAGATAGTCGATGTTTTGGGCTGAGACCCTTCTTCAGGACTGAGAAGGAAGGTAGAAGATGCCAGAATAAAAAGATGGGGGGAGGAGAGAGTCTAGCTGGAAGGTGATAGGTGAAGCTGGATGTGTGAGAAAGGTCAAGGGCTCGAGAAGAAGGAATCTGATAGGAGAGAAGAATGGACCACAGAAGAAAGGGAAGGAGGAGTGGATCCAGGGGGAATTAATAGGCAGGTGAGAAGAAGTAAAAGGTCCGAGTAGGGAATAAAGAGAACAAAATTAACACCATCTATCAGTTTCCTTGTATTACAATATCAAGACCACTATCAACATGAAAAAATGAATAAAACCCATTGATATGTTCAAATGTTTTGATCCCTGAAGTTTGGCAACTAGCATTCCTCTGTGCGGAAGCTGTGCAATCAAACTGCAGTTCACTGCCGACAAACACATTTTAGATGGGGATTGAATATGAACAACTGCATATGGAAATTCCCCTCCACTAATTTATAATTTGTTATAAATACCAGCCATGGTCCTTGTGACATGTGAAAAGTCAGTCTTACCAAACTCTTCAATAATTGTAACTCTCACAAAGAAATCTGTAAGAAAGGATAATTGTAATGTATCAGCACCATTCTCAAAATTCCACTAACAAATTGGTTAATAGGGTATTCCAATTACCTTCAGTTCCTGATCCAAAATTATGCTTATTTTAACAGTAAAAATTAGAACTGCTCAATTTTCTGTTTGTAGATGTCAATGATCAACTGGAGTTCAGTATTGAACACCCAAAACCTGTAAGACTTTAATCTGTTTGAGAGATAATTGATAATAAACTGGATGTGATGTAATAAAATATTTATCTCAGTAGTGATTCTCAGAGATTTTGTTATATAGATTAGAAATCATGATTTGAAGTAATTCTTAAGACAAGGCAGACACTTACTTAATCCAATTGCACTCACTATACAGTAAATATCATTTGAAAGGTCTTGTACTCCAGTGAACAAACAATATCCTCCTCAACATACATACAGCCAGTCCAATCCCTGTTAACCTTGTCTGTTTGCTTTGCTATCAAAATTGATATAAAGAACATCTAATTTTGAAGTTCCAAAACCAGGACTTTCTTTTTCACTACTTCTGACTGGAAATTTAAATGAAATCCTATTGAAAAAGATCATCTTCAGATTCAATACAGCTCAGTAATCATGAATATTGGTTTAATCGATGACGTCTCAAAATAAACAGAGCATTATATAATCAATCACATCTACCTATGATATAGATTTTTGTGATACAGTAACACTTGTGATGCACAGATGTGGCGGTTCTGTCTCAATCCTGCTTACCCGACCTGAAATATCTAGCGGTCAAGTGTAATCTATTTCAACTGCCAAGGGAGTTTTTCCACCGTCATCCTGGCAGCAGCGTACACTCCACCTCAGGGCAATATCAGACAAACTCTGGCAGAACTGAGCAGCATAATCAACAGTCACAAAATCATGTACCCTGATACCTTCCCTACCATTGTGGGGGATTTCAGCGGAACAACTACCAGTACGTCACCTGTGGAAACAGAGGAGCCAACACACTTGACCACTGTTATACCACCATCAAAAACACTTACATGCCAACACCTTGTAAAGTCCAATCACCTGGTTGTACTTCTACTCCAGTGTATAGACGGAGACTAAAGACCGCAGCATCTATGGTGAGATCCCAAAAGGTATGGTCAAGGGAGGAGGGACTCATCTTCAGATCTGACACAGTTAACACTCACTTCATCAAGACATTTGTGGATGCATATGTGCCTTCAAGAACATACTGGACATACCCAAACGAAAAGACATGAATGAACCAGGATGTTTGTAGTCTGCTGAGGGTCAGTTCTGTGGTATTCCTGTGATTCAGAACTTTGAAGGAATTCCAGATATAACCCATGGAAGGATATTTTAAGGGTGAAAAAACAATTCTGATTGAAGTTAGAGATGGAATCAGATGCACATCAGCTCTGGCAGGGTTTACAGCCATTACTTCCTACAAGGCGAAAGCTAACATGATGAATGGTTGTGATGCTTCACTCCCAGATGAGCTGAATGCCGTTTATGCATGCTTTGATAGGAAATATAACACTGCACCCGTGCTAATTCCTGCAGCATCCAGTGACCCTGTGATCTCTGTCTTGGAGGCCAACTTCAGAACATCTTTCAACATAGTGAACCCTTGCAAGGTGTCAGGCCCTGGTGGTGTAGCTGGTAGGGCATTGAAAACCTGCAACAACGAAGCAAGGACCTAGACCCTCTGCAATTTGCTTATCACCACAATAGGTCTACAGCAAATGCAATCTCACTGGCTCTCCACTCAACCATGGATCACCTGGACAATAGCAACACCTACATCAGGCTGCTGTTTATTGATTACAGATCAGCGTTCTACACAATCATACTCTTGGTTCTAATCAACAAGCTCCAAATACTGAGCCTCTGTACCTCATTCTGCAACTGAATCCTACACTTCTTCACCAGCAGACCACAATCAGAGTGGATAAGAAATAACATCTTCTCACTGACAGCCAACCCTGGTGCACCTCAAGGATACATGCTTAGCCTACTGGTCTAATCTCTCTACATCCATGACTGTGTGGTACAACTCAAACATGATCTGTAAATAGATCTATGATGATTTATCCTGGGTCCAACATATTGATGCAATTGCAAAGAAGTCATGACAGCTACATTTCTTTAAGAGTTTGAGGAGACTTGGTATATCAGCAAGGACTCTTGGCAATTTCTACAGATGTACTGCGGAGAGAATTATAATCGGTTGCATCACTGTCTGGTGTGGAGGGACCACTGCACAGGATCGGAATGAGCTGCAGGAAGTTGTAAACTCAGCTCCATTGTGGACACTAGCTTCCTGAGCATCTGGGTCATCTTCAAAAGGCAATGCCCTCTCTTTTGCTTTTTACTTTGGCTCTGACTTCACTTGTCAACCATGGTAGTATCCTTCTTCCCTTTGATAATTTTCCTCTTAATTGGAATATGTTTCATCAGCAGCACAAAAATTAGTGCTCTTTTTGAAACTGCAACGTGACTGTTTATCTTTTTATCTTCCCTACGCAGGTGAGTCATGTTGTATGCTTGAATAATTTACAAGTCTATAATGTCATCATCCCCCCCCCCGATAGTATACTGTGTCCTACAGCTTCGAAGTGCATAATGCTTACTATAACATATTACCTCAAGATGACAACAGATGATGCTGCATCTCATATGTCCCATTTTTATAACTGTTTACGAGTCTTCTACAATACAGAGATTATTCTCCGATAAGCACAGCTCAGTAAAGAAACGTCAACTTTAACATGCATTCTTGAGTAACTGCAATACTTCTAGGGTGAATACTTAAGGATAAGGGACATACATCACAGTTACACAAATAATGTTAACTATAAAAGATTAAGATGACTTTCTAATCATATTAGAGTTGTTGCAGAATTTACACGTTTAAAAATATCTGCCCCTGTAACATTCATTATAGTTCATGCAATTTAAAGTATTTAACGTAAACAGCTTGTTCACCACATAAAATTTCACCATGCTCCTGTTCCGTTCTGGATCTGGTCTGCACACACACACACACTTTGGCAATTCTCTTCTCAGATTTTCAGACCACAAGTCTTTCATCTCAACAAAAATACTGGGCTCATTTTGAACATGGAATGTGAAACTGTGTAGGAATTCCTCTGACCTGTTTCTTCTCTGACGTTCTTCTCTTGAAATTGTATGTGATTCTTACAACATTGTTTTAAGTGATGTGCCTTGTTGTAGATTCTTCAACAATGGCTTTGCAATGAGAAGATAGCAGCCCCAAGTCTCTATGCCTACAATTTGTCTTTTCTCGGTCCCAGTGATTCAGTGTATCTTCCTACCTTGTGGGAGATAATTTGGCCATAAGACATAGGAGTATCATTAGGCCATTTGCTCTGCCATTCCATCATGTTTGATTTAATATCCCTCAACTCCATTTTCCAGCCTTTTCCCAATAACCTTTGATGCCCTGACTAATCAAGAACCTATCACCCTCTGCTTTAAATATACCCAATGTCTTGGCCTCCACACCCACCTGTGGCAATGAATTCCACAGACTCACGACCTTCTGACTAAAGAAATTCCTCCTCATGTCTGTTCAAAATTGGTGTCCCTCTAATCTGAGGCCCTGCCCTCTGGTCCTAGACTCACCTACTACAGGAAACATCTTCACTACATCCACTCTATTTCGACCTTTCAATTTCTGATAGGTTTCAATGGGTTACTCACTCATTCTTCTAACCTCCAGCAAATACAGGCCCAGATCCATCAAATGCCCCTCATAAATTAACTGTTTCATTCCTGAAACTATTCTCCTGTACCTCCTCTGGACCCTCTCCAATGCCAGAATTTTCCTCCATTTAGGAAACAGACTACACCTTTATTCCTTCTAACAAAGTGCATGACCATACACTTCCTACACTATATTCCACTTGCCTCTTCTTTGCCCATTCTTCCAATCTGTCTAAGTCCATGCTTCCTCAACACTACCTGCCCCTTCACCTACATATCTTCATGTTATCTGCAAACCTGGCCACAAAGCCATCAATTCCATCATGCAAATCATTCAGATATGGCATGAATGAAGTGGTCCCAGCACTGACTCCTGTGGAACACCGCTTGTCAACCAGAAAAGGTCATCTTTATTCCCACTCTTTCCCTCCTGGCAGTCAGTCTACCTTCTATTCATGCTAATATCTTTCCCTTAATACCACAGGCTCTTATCTTGTTAAGCAGCCCCATGCACAGCATCTTGTCCAAGACCTTCTGAAAATCCAAGTAACCAACATCAACTGTCTCCTTTATCTCTCGACTGTTATTTGTTCAAAGAATCCTCCTCCAGGAACCCCATGCTGACTTTGGCCTATTTTATCATGTGCCTCCAAATACTCCAAAACTTGATCCTTAATAATGGACTCCAACATCTTCCCAACCATTGACGTCAGGGTAACTGGCCTATAATTTCCTTTCTTCTGCCTCCCACTCTTCTGTGAAGTGGAGTGACATTTGTGATATGCACAGAAGCAGTCATTGTAGCCTCTTTAAGAATCATCATCAATGGGTTTATGTGATCAGTCTGCATATGAATACTTACAGTATGTATATTAACAAACTTCTCAAGCCCATGTCTCCTGGCCAAATGTTTCAAGGTCCCATGTCTCAACTACTGGTTGGTCACCTTGCATGACACCTGATTCAAGATTCTCTTCTGAAGCATTGACTCATTGTGTCAGTTCTTTTCTTTCAATGAAGTAACAAAGAATTGACTCCTCTGTGCCAGCTTCTTTGATTTAAATAATTTATTTAATGTGAGTATCATTTCATGTTGAGAAAAGAAAAGGGATAACACTTGAAAACATGTAAATATGTTTAGTTGAAATTTCTGAGATCTGTGTGCAAGGTATCCTTTTATAGTCCAGGCAATCCCTGGGTTACGAACCAGATCCATTCCTAAGTCTGTCTTTAAGTCGAATTTGTAGGTAAGTCGGAACAGGTACATACGGTTCTTATTTAGCATCATTTAGACAAATGTTTGTCTTAGTATATAGTATATATTTTACTTTTCTATGCAGAGCTTTTCTTTTTCTCATCATAAATGGCCTTGTAGCAGCTGAGGTCCTCGGTAACTGTATGGTAAACTTTGGTGAACCTCTCTGTATTAGGATCTTGCTCCTCTAACTTTGCCATCCCTGCTTCAATGAGACGAAAGACTTCAGCTAACTCTTGCGTCAAAAACTTTTTTGGTTCTGGAGTTTTTAGGTCCCAGACTTCTTCCTCAAATGCTATCATCACTTTATCCTTTAAAATTGTTCCGATCATTGACTGACCGTAGCCTAATGCTTTTCCAATGAACAATGGTGTTTCACCTCTTATTATTTCCACTTTATTTCCAATCATGATCGTTTTCCTTTTCTTTGATGCATCACCGGTACTTGCATCGGATTTATGCTTTGGAGGCATGGTTACAAGGGTAAATATGAGAAAAATTTAAGCCAAGTACAAAGTTACACACTCAACACAGTGTTAACGGTAACGTGATCCAACTTAAAATGGTGGACGGCGTTCTCCTTCCTTGAGCCGACGAATCGCTGAAGCCAAGCAATGTTTTCATGAGTGTCACAACGTAGTGCGTGCATTCGTTATTACAAACCTTTGTATTTAACTCAGATTTTAATATAATAGGCTTTATGGGAGTCTGTTCGTAAGTACGAGTTGTCCGTAAGTTGGACGTTCATAACCCAGGGACTGCCTGTATTGAGCTCTGAATTTGCCATTGGCTTGTAAAGTCTTGCATTCAATCTTCAGCACATGATTGATTGCTCATGCTTGCCAGTATAGCTGGGGAGGGGCAGTACACGCTGTTCTCATTCATCAGAAAGTAACTGATACATGGACTTTACGGTGTTTACGTTTTATTTGTCTCCCCTTTTCAGCTAGGGAAAGAAGTACAGGAAATAATGGGAATTTTATGTGAACTGGCACATTCATATCCTCAGAAAAATTTTGTTAAGTATTTTTTCTGAAGTTTTATATAATTCTTTGAGTTTTATGTTTGTTTGAACCCGTGAAAAAAGGCTGTCTTCATTCACGTGGCTTGTATGATTGAAACGCTAAAGCTACATGGAGACAGGTCCATAACACGCAGTGTAACTGGATGCTGATAACAGATGATAGTTTATTGGAGTATTTTTATATTTTGTGTTATTTTTTAATAATTTAGAATTAAAGAGACATGTCCCCATAGAATAACAGAAATCGTAGTTGTTGTGTTCTTTATACGTACCAGGGGTTACTCATAAGGACACATATTCTGGAAGAACATAACTAGAACTTTTATTTAACAGCAAACAGCAACCACGTCTTAACATACAAGCCTCTCGTTCATTTTGTCATTTCTGCACATGCTCATAAATGACGTTCTAACATGTGACATGTGATATCACCACATCTTCCTTTCATTAAAAAGAAAAACATTTAACAACATTAATCAAAACAAATGCATAATTTAACATGTCTCTATCAGTCTCTCTGGGGGTTTATGAACATGAGTAGACCTTCTAAGTGGTTCACACAGTTCTTGTGTTTCATTGTTACTTTCATATTTTGTCTGATCTGCATCAGTTAACTGAAACTGTGACGTTGGCTCTTTGAGAAGAAATCACAATTCATTCATTAACTGTGAAATCTCTTTTTTATGCTGAGACTTCATAATTTCAATAAAACTTCTCAATTCCTTCACTTGTGCTTTCACTTCTTCAATTGGATCCTGATTCTTGTTACTCTTTTGGCTACGGATCAGTATTCTACTGTACCGGCAAGTTTGGTTTTGGTGGCAATGCTTTGTCAGATGCTGGTAACAAAGGGATGGGTCTGGGGTTTTTCTTTATGACTTCTGTTACTTTTGCCACATTGGAATCAAATTCTGTTCTCTCTCACTGTTTCATCAAATCACTGTATTCTGAATCTGTGTCACTCTCCAGGACTAAGACTCTTTTCACTGAATTCAGTTTCTCACAGGCAGATAGACCCAGATTTGACTGTACATTTTTTTGGCATTACCACAAATGAAAGCGTGTGCTCGATATTCTTGTGTGATACTTTTGCCACACACGTTCCTTTAACTAGAATGGCTGCACCTGAATACCCAGTCACATTTATATTTGTCTGATGTAACTTTGGTCTTGGCTTTAATGCATTAAACTCAGATTCTTGTGCTCCAGTATCCAGTTTAAACAGAATAATGTTTTGGTTCACTTGCAATGGCATAGTCCAGTCATTCTTACTTAGTTTATTTTCACAAATCACATTGATATAAAACTCCTCACGTTCATTTTCAAGCACTGCATTTACTTGTTTTTATTTTGTTTCTACTTCTGCACAGCATGAAAAATTATTAATCTTACCACAGCTGTTGCACACTTTCCGATACGCTGGACACTTTTTAGTTCGGTGCTGCCGCCCACAGCGATCACAAAGTTTTTTCTTTCAGATGACGTCCTGCTCTCCATCGGTTTTGCTGTCGCTTCATTATTTTTTCTAACATGTTCGCACTCTACAGCGTGTACGCAGCTGTTCTCGATAAAAAGCTCTTTAGCCTGCGACATCACGGTCTCCAAAGCTTTGCAAAGAATCAAAGCTTTTTCCAGATTTACATCTGGTTCTCTTAAGAGTCTTTGTCTCAGAGCATTATCCAGAATGCCGCAAACAATTCTGTTTTTAATGCGAGAGTCCGTCAGCTCTGCAAACTTACATGTTTAAATGCAGTTTCTCAACTCGGTAACAAATTGATCAATCGTTTGACCAGCTCTCTGCCGACAGGCAAAGAACTTGTACCTCTCATACATCACATTGCACTTCGGTATACAAAATGTGTCAAATTTATCCATTATCGCTTTTAGATTCAAATTGTCTGCATTCTCAAAAGTAAATAGTTATATACTTCAGTTGCATCGTCCCCAATCAAGTGGAGTAGAATGGCAGCTCTCGTTTTTTCCGATATTTGATCTGCTCCAATCGCCGATAAGTAAATTTCAGAACGCTGTTTAAATCTTTTCCAGTTATCAGCTACGTTCCCAGACAGCTGAAGTATCAATGGGGGTTGCAAAACTTCCATTTTTAAAGCTGTTAGCAAACAACAAAGAAGTTCATGCTTTTTATTTCGATTATCTTCGCTTCTCCCGTGTTAGCGAAATGAATTATTCTTCCAGACCGATTTCTGACACCATGTTGTTTTCTTTATACATACCATGGGTTACTCATAAAGACAAATATTCTGGAAGAATATAACTAGATCTTTTATTTAACAGCAAACAGCAACCATGTCTTAACATACAAGCTTCTCGATCATTTTGTCATTTCTGTGCATGCTCATAGCTCCGTCCAATGATGTTCTTACATGTGACATGTGATATCACCACAGTAGTTAAAACAACATGGGCCTGAATGTTAAAAGAGTAAACTATATAAACAGGAGAAGGATTGAACTTGATTTAACATACATCTCATTGTCTGTTGCTATACAGTTAGCTGGATGTACTGTGATTTATTTTCATTTACCATAAAGTGACCGATGAATGAACATTACAGCATTTATGTTTTATTTCTCTCTCCTTTTCAAGGGTGCTACACTTGGTCCTGGATGTCTAAACAATACCATTTAACATCTTCACTAGTTATTTGCCTCAGTGGTTCATTCAGATGAGACAGGAATTTGCCTAAGCTAAAGAAACATTGGATCCCAGCAACATTAGTTGGATTTGGCATTTCTATCATCGCTGGGTTCACTGTGCTATACTACAAGATTCAGATGGGAACTTCAATTTCTGCAGCTGATGCTGCAGTTTAAAGACTAAATGAAGCAGGAGCAGAAGTATCAAGATCATTGCTGATCTTCCTTCGCACCCTTTTCTTGCACTATTCCATATAACCCTTGAATCTTTTAATGTCCAGAAATCCATTGGTCTGTGTCTTGAATGAAAACCACAACTGAGCCATCACACCCTCTGGAGTACAGAATTCTGAAGGTTCACAATCCCCTGCATGAAAGAGTCATCTTAACCTTATTTATAATTGAATTACACTTTATTCTGAACCTTTGCCCCATGGTTCTTGAACCTTCAGCTAGAGAAAGCTTTCTTCCGATGTCTAACTTGTCAATCCCAATAAGAATTTTGTAAGTTTCAATGAGATCTTCTCTCATTCTTCTTGATCGTTGAGAGTACAGAGCCATTTACTCCATCTCTCCTCGTACACATCTTTGGAACATGTCTAGTGAATCTTCTTTTAAGAAACTCCTGGACAAGTCATGGAGCTCAGAAAAATAGAGGGCTATGGGTAACCCTGGGTAATTTCAAAGGTAAGGACATATTTGGCACAGCTTTGTGGGCTGGAGGGCCTGCATTGTGCTGTAGGTTTTCTATGTTCTATGAATCCTTGCTGCACTTCTTGATAGCAAGCACATTCTTTCTCTGGTAACAAGATTGAAACAAAACACGATTCTCCAAGTAGAGTCTTGACAATATCTAATACAACTGCAACAAGACTTCCTTGCTCCTATATTTAAATCCTTCCTTTCTAAATGTTAACATTCCTGTTTGCCCTCTTAATTGCTTGCTGCACTTACACTTTGGCCTTCACTGACTTTGGTACAAATGCATCTAGGACCCTTTAAACGTCAGTTCTACCAAATCTCTCACCATTTGACAGAATTTCTGCTTTTACACGCTGTGTGCCAAAGGAAATAATCTTGTCCACATTGCATTCTATCTGTTATACTTTCACCCAGCCACTCCCCCATGAAGCCTCTTTAGAACCCATTCCCTATAATTCCTGCCCAGTTTAGTCAGTGAACTTGGAAACAGGACATTTGGTCTCCTCAGTCAAATCACTGACATAAAAAGCTGTGCCAAGCACCAATTCCTGTGGGACTCCATTTGGCACGATTGACAATCTGAGAACCATCTATTAATGCCCAATTTTTATTTTATATTCCCATCACCTCTGATCTGCCTCCTGGGCAGGACATTATTAACTTCTAATGTTAACTTTTTAATGTAATTTACTTCAATAACATATTCAACTGAATTTATCATTTTAGTTGTACATATTTTTATTGCTGCTTTTGATCATCAGTTGGTCCATAGGCAGTTCATGAGTTTCCGTCACTCTGTTTCAAGGCAAGTATTGCCAGTAGTGCAGGACGGATTCAGTGCAGTAAGGTCTTGCCTAATAATCTTACTATTCCTCGAGGCAAGAGGTGCACTGACAAATAAAAGACTGACACTGATTTGAAGTCAAAATGCTCAATAACTGAGTGGTTAATGCAAGATACTTCACATCATATCAAGCTCCGTGCTTAACATAAATGTTGCCTTGGAGAACTTGCAACCAAACCACTTTGATGAGGCAGTTCATAGCCAGGTGTAGCCTTCCTGGAATGAGACTCTGCAGGATGTTGATGGGATGCTCACCCCTCCTGAGAGAACACAAACTAAATTTTGAGAAGCTTTCTGTCACCATCTGAGTAGCCTATCGCAATTCATTTAAAGATTACTGTTTAACATTTACCACTATATTCCTTTCAAAATTTGGGATCAATGTTTCCCGCAGGTTCTGTGCAGCTTCAAATATCATATATAACCATATAACCAATTACAGCACGGAAACAGGCCATCTCAGCCCTTCTAGTCCGTGCTGACGCTTACACTCACCTAGTCCCACTGGCCCGCACTCAGCCCATAACCCTCCATTCCTTTCCTGTCCATATACCTATCCAATTTTATTTTAAATGACAATACTGAACCTGCCTCTACCACTTCTACTGGAAGTTCATTCCACACAGCTACCACTCTCTGAGTAAAGAAATTCCCCCTCGTGTTACCCTTAAACTTTTGCCCCCTAACTCTCAAATCATGTCCCTTTGTTTGAATCTCCCCTACTCTCAATGGAAAAAGCCTATCCACGTCAACTCGATCTATCCCCCTCATTATTTTAAATACCTCTATCAAGTTCCCCCTCAACCTTCTACGCTCCAACGAATAAAGACCTAACTTGTTCAGCCTTTCCCTGTAACTTAGGTGTTGAAACCCAGGTAAAATTTTAATAAATCTTCTCTGTCCTCTCTCTATTTTGTTGATATCTTTCCTATAATTTGGTGACCAGAACTGTACACCATACTCCAAATTCAGCCTTACCAATGCCTTGTACAATTTTAGCATTACATCCCAACTCCTATACTCAATGCTCTGATTTATAAAGGCCAGCATACCAAAAGCTTTCTTCACCACCCTATCCACATGAGATTCCACCTTCAGGGAACTATGCACCATTATTCCTAGATCACTCTGTTCTACTGCATTCTTCAATGCCCTACCATTTATGATGTATGTCCTATTTGGATTATTCCTACCAAAATGTAGCACCTCACACTTATCAGCATTAAACTCCATCTGCCATCATTCAGCCCACTCTTCTAACTGGTCTAAATCTCTCTGCAAGCTTTGAAAACCTACTTCATTATCCACAATGCCACTTACCTTAGTACCATCTGCATACTTACTAATCCAATTTACCACCCCATCATCCAGATCATTAATGTATATGCCAAACAACATTGAACTCAATACAGATCCTTGAGGCACACCACTGGTCACCATGTCCATCATCTAATACTTACTTTGTCAGCAGTAAATGTGTATGACGCAATCTTCCAGCCATCATAAGATACCCCCACCATCTGGGCCATACCATCATCTCACAGCTACCATCAGATAGGTAGCTGAACTCCAACAACCACCAATTTCAAGAACAGCCATTTCTGTTCAACCATTTGGTTTCTAAACCAACCGGTTACAGTTTAACAACACCATGCTCATTTTAATCATTTTGCACTAAAATGCATTTAGTGTATGTTTGTTCTAATTGTGTTCCTTCTTGTAAGCATTAAAAATAATTCATATTTAATATATGTTCCTTTTCTTGTAAGTGCAGCTAATATGACATAAGATATTGCAAGTTTTGTATTTTGCCTGTGCTTATGACAATAATCTCAACTTTCAGTTGGTGTTGGTGGCGTTAGGCAGCAATATGTCTTTTAAAAGCTTGATATTAACATCACATTAGTTCACAAAGAAGATCTGTAGGTGTAAGATAAATAAACAAAAGATATATCACCGGCTTCTTGTGTTTTGATAACACTGGTCAGTTGGTTATTTCAGTTCATTATTTTAATAGAAATTCATCTTGAATGAGAATTCTTCATCTTACAAAGGACTGGTTCCATACTGAATAAAAAAATGAACTCCAGAAGTATTAGAGAGTACACTAAATTTATGAAGTAAGAAGTGCACAGAGATTTCTTCAATATTTCAAGAAACTCATTGCCAAGGAACAACCTGGCTCCAGGTGCTGAATGTCAGTGTGGGCAAATCAGGCTGAATGGCCTTTTCCACACTGTTTGATTCTATGACTCTAACCAAACCAGAGATCTGATTTCAAGAAATGCCATATAATTAAAATTGTTCAGCGTTTTTTTTTCCGCATGTCTACACACTATTTGGGAAAACAAACTGGCAGAAAAGAAAAGAACTGCACGCGGTGACTCACAAAAGTAATTATAAGAAGTACAAATGTTGTGAAGAGCACTAAATATTTAATGAATACTGTGAGTTGAAGAATGATTTCCTTCAAGTCCAAAATTTATTGACAAAATTTCACCTCATTTCCAACTGAAAAGCTGAGTCTTTATTTTGAAACTCTGCTCTCTTCTTCTAGATATCCCGTCTAGGGACAATATTTAGCATTCATCCTGACAATATCTCTCAAATTCTTATATGCCTCCATAAAATTCACTCCTATTTGTCTTGTATTTCAATAGGTCCAAACTGCTCAGTTTTTCTTCATACATCGAACCCCACCCCCAATGCAAGATTTGATTTACTTTATCTTTTCTGCATTTCTCCTGTGAAGGCACATGCTTCCTTAGATACGGGCAGGAAATGTACTTCAGGCGCTTTCTTACCAATGTCCTGCAAAGTTGCAACAAGCCTTTTTGCACTTTTATACTGCATACTCCTCAGCCATTTTCCTCTCTGTATTTGCTGCCCTAACAGCATGCTAATCTTTTGTGTTTCATATAGTAGTATCTCCAGATCTCCTTCTACTTCAATTTTAATAATAGAAACATAGAAAACTTACAGTACAATACAGGCCCTTTGGCTCACAAAGCCGTGCTGAACATGGACTTACTTTAGAAATAACCTGGGGTTATCCATAGCTCTCTATTTTTCTGAGCTCCATCTACCTGTCCAGGAGTCTCTTAAAAGATCCTCCTCGTATCCACCTCGTATAATAATCGCTTTATCATTCTTTCATCCAAACTGGATAACCTCATGTGGTTTCACATTATATTCCATCTACTCCATAATTTTAGAATGATATCATAAGATGACAAGATATAGGAGTAAAATTAGGCCATTTGGCCCATCATGGCTGATATATTTTCCCTCTCAGCCCCAAACTCTTGCCTTCTCCCTATATCCCTTCATGTCCCAATCAATCAAGAATCTATCAACTTCTGCCTTAAATATACATGAAGACTTGGCCTCCACAGCTGCCTGTGGCAAATAATTCCACAGATTCACCACTCTTGGGCTAAAGAAATTCCTCCTCATCTCTGTTCTAAAAGGATGCCCCTTAATTCCGAGGCTGTATCCTCTGATCTTAGACTCTCACACCATAGGAAACATCCTCTCCACATTCACTTTATCAAGTTCTTTCACAATTCATTAGGTTTCAATTAGGTTACTCCTCATTCTTCTGAATTCTAGTGAATACAGACCCAGAGCCATCAAACACTCTTCATATGACAAACTGTTCAATTCTGGAATCATTTTCATGAACCTCCTTTCTAAGATAAGGGGCCCAAAACTGTTCACAATTCTCCAAGTGAAGCTTCATCTGTGCTTTATAAAGTCTCAACATTACATCCTTGCTTTTATAATCTAGTTTTCTTGAAATGAATGCTAACATTTCATTTACCTTCTTCATCACAAATTTAACCTGCAAATTAACCTTCAGGAAATCCAGCACAAGGACTCCCAAGTCCCTTTGCACCTCAGATTTTTGGATTTTCTCTCCATTTAGAAAATAGTCAATGCTTTGAGTTATTCTACCAAAGTGCATGACCATACACTTCCAAACACTGAATTCTATCTGCCACTTTCTTGCCCGTTCTCTGAATCTGTCTAAGTCCTTCTGTAGCCTATCTACTTTCTCAAAACAATCTGTCCCTTCACCTTTCTTCATATCATCTGCAAACTTTGCTAGAAAGCCATCAGTTCCAAATCATTGTTATATAATATAAAAAGAATTAGACCCAACACAGACACTTGGGAAGCACCAATAGTCACCGGTAGCCAACCAGAAAAGGCTCTCTTTATTTTCACTCTTTGCCTACTGCCAATCAGCCACTGCTTTATCCATGTTAGAATCTTACCTGTAGTATCATGTGCTTGTAGCTTGCTAAGCAGCCTCATGTGTGGCACCTTGTCAAAGGCCTTCTGAAAATCCAAGTACACAACATCAACTGATTCTCCTTTGTTTATTTTTTTGGAGAATTCCAACAGATTTGTCAGGCAAGACCTTCCCTTGAGAAAACCATGCTGACTATGGCCTGTTTTATCATCTGCCTCCAAGTACCCCGAAACCACATCCTTAACAATCGACTCCAACATCTTCCCAACCACTGAGCTCAGACTAACTGGCAAATAATTTCCTTTCTTCAGCCGCTCTCCCTTCTTGAATAGTGGAGTGACATTTTCAATTTTCCAGTCTTCTGGAACCATTCCAGAATCTAGAGATTCTTGTAAGATTATTACTATTCCCTCTCAATCTCTTTAGCCTCTTTCAGAACCTTGGGGTGTACACCATCTGGTCCAGGTGACTTATCTACTTTCAGACCTTTCAGTTTTCAGAGAACCTTCTCCCTAGTAATGGTAACTTTACCCACTTCATGACCCCTAACACCTGGAGCTTCCACCATACTGCTTGTGTGTCCCACAGTGAAGATCGAAGCAAAATACTTATTCAGTTTGTCCGCCATTTCCTTGTCCCCCATTACTTGCTCTCTGGTATTGTTTTCCAGTGGTCTGATATCACTCTTGCTTCTCTTTTACACTTTTGTAAACACTTTGTGTCCTCATAACTTTCTAACCCATCTATCTTTACATCATAAGCAAGTGGAGTATTATTCCCTGCTCCTTCAAATGCTCTTTGATCCTGCTAGCTCCTTCAGCAGGTTATTTGTTCCCCTTATTGGAGTCATCAGCGTAGATCGTAAATAGTTTAGGCACTGCATTGATCCTGGCAGCGCTCCGCTTGTTACTGGTTGCCAATCTAAAAATACCTATTTATGGCAAATCTCCTTTCTCTGTTAGTTAGCCACACCCTTTTTCACATCAACAAATTACACTCCGCCAGTGTAGTCTTCTGGAAATCCATGTACACTACATTTATTGGTTCCCTGTTTGCAGAATTCTCCAAGTAGTCGACAACATTGACTGAGTGAGAGGTCACAAGGATGTGCAGAACACCTACACCATGACACATGGATGAGAAAAAAAGGAGGGTTATGTGGGAGGGAAGGGTTAGATAGACCTTGGAGTAGGTTAAAAAGTCAGCACAACATTGTGGGACAAATGAGTTCTAGGTCCTATGACAGATATTAATGATAATGGATTGACCATTGTCTAATCCACACTATTAATAAGTTTTACTTATTTATGGTTAAAAATCATTTTGGGATTTTGAGTGTATTTGTATTCTTTAATTTGAAACATATTAATATTATGAATATTTAAATAGCTTTTGAATGTCTCCAAATGTCAGAAATAATTGGAAACATTCAGTTTTTGATATCTTTACAGCTGGCTAATTGGCTTAACCATGATCAAAGATTTCTTTTGTTTTCTGCTAACCCCTCACTAGCCCCACCTCTATTCTACCTCCATAAGATATAGGAGCAAAATTAGGCATTTGGCCTATAGAATGGTGTCTGGTCCACCATTCTATCATGGCAGATTTAAGACTGGATTAGCTCTTGAAATCCCTGCGACCTTTCAAGACGTATTGAATTGAATTAAATTTACTTTATTACTTATATCCTTCACATACATCATACATTTAGGGTAAAAATGTTTACGTTACATGTCCGCCTAAATGTGCAATGTGCAATTTAGCAATTTGTAATAAATAGTATGTACAACAGGACAGTCAATATAGCGTAGAAATACAATTCTATCAGTGTGAATTAGTCAGTCTGATGGCCTGGTGGAAGAAGCTGTCCCGGAGACTGCTGGTTCTGGCTTTTATGCTGTAGTACTGCATAGATGTGGAGAATAGATGCAGCCAATAAGTTGTCCTTCTTAGAGTAGGGAGCATGGGCTGAGGACATAAGGCTACAATGGGTACAGCCAACTCATCACTGAAACCAAATTTTCTGCATTTAGCAGAGACACAAGAGATTTTACAGATGCTGGAAACTTTGAGCAAAACACAGAAAATGCTGGAGGAAGTCAGCAGGTCAGGCAGCATCCATAATTAAAAAGTCAATGCTTCATGCAGAGATCTTTTATCAGGACTGGTAAGAAATGGGGCTGAAGCCAGAATAGGGGGTAGGAGGAGTACAAACTGGCAGGTGATAGGTCACAGCCCAAAATGTCAACTGTTCATTCCCCTGCACAATTGCTCCCTAATCTGCTGAGTTCCTCTACGATTTTTGTGTGCGTTGATTAACATTTAGCAGCTTTGCCAGTACAAATAAAAATTAAGTATGTCCGTTGAGAAACAGTAAGAAAATTCCAATCTTTTACGTCAATGATTTGGCCCTTTTGCAGTGATCCCTTCACATAAATCTGATTATGTAAATCTACCTCTTCACTCATAATGCCTCGAAACCTGCGATCTCTTCAAATGTGGTACTTATTGCTGGTAAAAAGTCTCTAATCCAGACAACCCCCAGAGAAATTATTCATAACAATAATTCTTTCAGCTGCACCGGTATTTACAACTTGTGATCTTAATGAATTCAACTTGGTATTCATGAGAAGTAATCAAGCATTCATTTGAATGATTTTGTTTTTCTCTTAAAATATACAGGCTTATAATGAGACATTGTTGCACCTGTCTAATAGTCATAAAGTAGTTTTCTAGGCATCAAATATGGTACATAGGTGCTATTCTGTCTGCAGAATGACATCTTGATAAAGATTCTTCTATAACTAGCCGTGTCAGCACTGAAACTGGTATCCTGTTAGATGCACTTATACCTGACAGAATTCTGCACAAATGATTCCAAGGTCACTCTCTTTAAAGGATCAGGCAAACTAATCCATAGTTATTGACAGATCAATCACAGAAATACCCTTTGATTCTTTCTACACCTTTCGTCTTTTCCTTGCATCTGCACTTGTTTTACAAACGTAATACATTTCCGTCTTCACACTTTTGATGAAGGAAATTATCATAAAAGAATGATTCTGTTTTTCTGTCTCCAAAGGTACTGTTTGACCTGTTGAGTATTGCAAACATTTTAAAAACTGTTTGTAAAAGAACAATGGATGGGTGAATGACAACCAAAGCTCTTTATGGGACAGACCCTCTGGCTTTTCATTCAGTGTGTGACGACTGCCTCCAACCCTGGATCTGAATCCACCACTTTCTGCAATCTCCATTTTGCAGTTTTAGTCTATTTTCTTTTCTGTGAGACACAGTTGGGTGGAAACCACTAGAATCTCAGGAAGATTTTCCCTCATGCTACCTGAATGGTATTGACGTATGCTGGAAGCATCACTGTACTCATCTGACATCAAATTCTCTGCTTCTGCCTGGTCGGCAGTTCTTTCAAATATTAATGAGGTCTGAACTTCCACATTCAAGCATCCTACATTGCATCAAGTTCCACTGGCGAGCTTTAAATTATGTTCAATAATTTTGAAAAAAACTTGCATCTCCAGAGACAATTTATTTCTTTAATAACTTTATCGCGGGGTTTTAAATTTGAACTTAGTGTTTATTTAATAGGTTGCCTCTTGGTTACAAAGACCCTGTATATGCATATTCTCACATAAATGCTTTGTTACTTTCCTACATATGAATGAGTTCTGGTAATATTATTATGTTCAAAAGTTTGACTTGTACATTTATGTTCGTTCTGATAAGCAGGGATTTATATTGTTCCTCTTTCTCTCCACTTTAATCACTATTCTTTCTTATCAGCTTGATATAGCTACAGAAGAGATTGCCTCCAAGTGCCAGTGTCAAGAATGTATCTGAGTGGCTGCAAACAATTCTTGAGCGGGACGACATGCAGCCAGAGATATGTTGGTACAAGTGACATAGGTAGAACAATAGATGTAGTTCTGCAGAATAAGTATAGGGAGAATGAGAATGAGAATGAGTATAAAAGTTAAGAAGGAGAACCTCAAAGATGGTGACCCAGTGTTACATGCCAGCTAATTTAAAATATAATCATACTTATTTACTGCCCAATATGCCTAGTGGCATGTAAGGCAATAATGAAGGTCCTCCACTCCTGTTTGTTCTCGGCTAGCTTCTGAATGGTAACCCAGGTGTAGTTCAGGGTCTTCAGCTCTCCCTCTAGAGTTCAACGCCAGGTATTCTTGGGTCTTCCTCTTTTCCACTTTCCTTCTGGTGTCCAGTGGAGGGCTACACGTGTAATGTTATCAGGTGCCCTTCTAAGCTCATGCCCAATCCAGCTCCATCGCCTTCTCATGAGGATGGTTTCAATGCTATCTTGATGGTATTGAGTAAGTAGTTCGTCATTTGAGATAATGTTTGGCCAGAATATTCTTAAGATTCTTCTCAGGTTCTTTGTGTGGAAGACTGACAACTTAGGGAGGTCATTTCCCGTCATGCTTACTGAGGTGAATGCAGGGTGACTTGGATAGGTTTGGTGAATGGGCAGATGCAGTTTAATGTGGATAAATGTGAGGTTATCCACTTTGATGGCAAGAACTGGAAGGCAGATTACTATCTGAATGGTGTCAAATTAGGAAAAGGGGAAGTACAATGAGATCTAGGTGTCCTTGTTCATCAGTCACTGAAAGTAAGCATGCAGGTACAGCAGGCAGTGAAGAAAGCTAATGGCATGTTGGCCTTCATAACAAGGGGAGTTGAGTAGAGGAACAAAGAGGTCCTTCTGCAGTTGTACAGGACCCTGGTGAGACCACACCTGGAGTATTGTGTTCAGTTTTGGTCTTCAAATTTGAGGAAGGACATTCTTGCTATTGAGGGAGTGCAGCATAGGTTCACGAGTTTAATTCCTGGGATGGTGGGACTGTTATATGTTAAAAGATTGCAGCGACTGGGCTTGTATACACTGGAATTTAGAAGGATGAGAGGGGATCTGATTGAAACATATAAGATTATTAAGGGATTGGACACGCTAGAGGCAAGAAACAATTTCCCGATGTTGGGGGAGTCCAGAACCAGACGCCACAGTTTAAAAATAAGCAGTAGGCCATTTAGAACGGAGTTCAGGAAAAACTTTTTCACTCAGACAGTTGTGGATCTATGGAATGCTCTGCTTCAGAAGGCAGTGGAGGCCAATTCTCTGGATGCTTTTAAGAAAGAGTTAGATAGAGCTCTTAAAGATAGCGGAGTCAAGGGATATAGGGAGAAGGCAGGAACGGGGTACTGATTGCGGATGATCAGCCATGATCACAGTGAATGGCGGTGCTGGCCCAAAGGGCCAAATGGCCTACTCCTGCACCTATTGTCTATTGAATATTGTCTATTAATATTCTAGTTAGTCTAGTCAAAATGGGGAAGTTAAAATTTCCCACAAATACATACCTATTATTCTTTATTTTTTCTTTAGCAAAATACTTCATGCTTACTTTCAGTGACTGAAGTCTGCTGGGGCAGCAGGGTGAGAGCAGCTGATGCCAAGAAGATGGATAAGCTCATCAGGAAGGCTGGTTCTGTTCTGGGGGTTGTGTCTGAGAGGAGAATGCTACAGAAGCTACGGAGAATTATGGACAATCTCTCTCACCCCTCCATGATATTCTGGACAAACGGAGGAGCACCTTTAGTAACAGATTGATTCCACTGAGGTGTACAATTGAACGCCACAGGAGATCCTTTCTCCCTCTGGCTATAAGACTCTGCAACTCCTCCTCCTTAAGTATATAAGTATATGGTTTCATTGCATATCTCTATTTTGCACTATTACTTTTTATTGCACATTTTGTACTTTTCCATATTTTAAACTAAATGTTTCTGACTTGGCAACCTTGCAACAATAATTTCCTTCGGGATAAATAAAGTTTTATCTTATCTTATGGATTGACTGACTGATTGATTGATTTTGTTTGTTTATTTTTTTGATACATGGTGGGACAGGCCCTTCTGATCCAACAAGCCACAGCACCTAGCCACCCACTATTTAACACTAGAATAAAGGCAGAATAATTTACAATGACCAATTAACCTACTAACCGGGATATTTTTGGACTGTGGGAGGAAACCAGAGTATCTGAAGGAAATCCACAGACGGTGCCAGAATTGAACCTTGGGCTGATTAGGAGATGTCAGTATGTCTGTGTGTGTGTCAAGTCTTACTTGACAAAAACTCTTAAAAGATTTTGAAGAGGTCACCAAGAAGTTAAATAAGGGTAGGGGCAGTATATGTTGTCCATTTGAACTTAAGCAAAGCCTTCGACTAGGTCCTGTCTGGTAGGCTGGTCTGTTATGGTTTGTCCCATGGGAGCCAGGGAGAGTTAGTTAGCTGATTAAAAACTGGTTCGGAGGTAGGAAACAGAGGGTGATGGTTGAAGATAGTTTCTCAGAATGGAGGCAAGTGACCAGCGATGTGCTGCACAAGTCAGTATTGGGAACCCTTGCAGTTTGTTTCTTATATAAATTATTTGGATGCAAGTGTGCACGGTATGAAGTAAAACTGTAAAATTAGGAGGTGTTGATAATGACGAAGGTTCTCATAGATTACATGAAATCTTGATCAGTTAGAGAAATGCACCACTGAATGGCAAATGGGTTTCAATATGAATCCAGTAAGTGTGAGGTAAAGTGTTTTGGAAAGTCAAACCAACAAAGGGCTTATACCATGAATGGTGGGGCACTGGGGAGTGCAATGGTAAATGCAGGGGTGAGGCCGAATGCAGGAAATAGGGACACGATGGGCTGGCTCTATGGTACTAGGAGTACAAGTGCACAGCTTATTGTAAGTATTGACACAGGTGATGAAAGGTACTCCACCCTTCATTAGGCAGGGCGTTGAATATAGAAACTGGGACACTATGATGCAGTTGTATAAGCAGTGATGAGGCTGTACTTTGAACACTGTGTACGGTTTTGATCACCCTGCACACAAAACTGGAAAGGGTACAGAAAAGATTTACAAGGATGTTGCCAGAACTAAAGGGCCTGAGTTAAAGGTAGAGTTAGGGTAGGCTAGTGTTTACTCCTTGGAGTGCAGGAGGAAGAGCGATGACCTTCTAGAAGTTTATCAGATCCTGAGGGACATAGATACGGTGGATGGTAGAAGTATTTTCTCCAGTGTAGAGTGGTCCAAAATTAAGAGGCGTAGATTTACAATTAGAGGGGAATGATTTGAAATAGACTTAAGCTCAGCTTTGTCATGGAGAGGGTGTTGAGTAAATGGAATGAGCACCAGAGGAAGTAGTTGCCGCAGATGCAAGTATCATTTAGGAAGCACTTGGATAGGTAAATGCAGGGGTGAGGCTGAATACATGAAATAGGGACTAGATGGGTTGGCACTACGGTCAGCAAGAACTGATTGGGACAAAGGGGTCTATACTGCTCTGTGACTCTATGATTCAGTTAGTCACACGTTCTTTTGACACATTTATTATAATACTGCAGAGGTATGGTTAACGTATTGAGCAATTTAGGTGTATTTTCCAACTTACAACTTAAAACTGTAAAAAAAAAACATTCTTACCTGAGAAACAGCCTGTATTATCTATGATCATTCATGCTCGATGAAAAGAAAAAAAATGTAATAAGTTCTATACAGTGGCTCGCATCATTGCTTTCTATAATTAAATGGTATTCTGGTTTAGTGACTTAATCACTCTTGGAACATTAAGATCAGTTTCAACCCAAACTGACCCTAGTCTATCACACTTAGACAGGAATTGCCATGTCTGCTTCAGACTTTGCGGTTTGGATTTGGGTTATTGTACAACAACCTGTCATTACCCTGCAACGAACCTTGCACTAATCATACTTTAGTCTGAGTAATCCTTTCAGTTCCTACAAGGTTTAATTAATTATGTTGACTGAAGCAGGTTAACAGCAACTGCTGTGGGATCTGTTAGTGACTACAGAGGAGCAAGGAAACAGACAGTATGAGAACCTTTTCCATTAAGTACAAGTTATTCACTTATATTCTTCAATTGTAAGTAATTCAAGTCATTACAAAACTCACCAGGTTCCCCAAGTGTCTCACTTCTATCATTAATTAAATGAAGAAATCACTGCAACTGTGACTATGCAGGTTCTAATCATTTCTGGGACATGTAGGTAACAGATATTGTAATTTGACAGACTGTGGGCAAGAAGACACTGAGAAGGAGACACAAGAGACAGCAGATGCTGGGCAATGCAGCAACAAACAAGAAGCTGGAGGAACTCAGGGTGTCACGCAGCATCTGTGGAGGAAAATGGACAGTGAACATTTTGGGCCTCAACCCAAAATAAATCAACTATCTATTCCCCTGCACAGATTGCTTGACCTGCTGAATCCTCCAGACTCTTGGTTATAATTCTAAGCTGATGGGGCTCTACAATCATCGACAACAGATGGATCTATTGATTTTTCAATGGGCCATTTGAATTTCAGCTATCAGTTTCAAGATCAAAAGGTTCCACTGGGTTTGACATTTTGGCTGGTTACATGTCCATTTCTAATATCCTTAATGTTGACTATTCCTACAATCAAATTTACTATTCAAAATCCTTCAAGTAACGAATCCTCACAAGTCGTCAGAACCCCGGTTTTATACCTGGCACAATACTGAAAGCCAGTGCTGACCAACTGGCTGGAGTGTTCAAGGACATCTTCAACTCCTCACTGCTGCCATCTGAGGACCCCACCTGATTTAAAGGGGCATCGATCATACCAGTGCATCACCCATGTTAGGTTCGTTCAGGACGCGATTTGGACACATGCTAAAAGTGGATAGATATCAATTCTTACATATGTTCTAATTGATAACAAAGAAGAGAACAGGCAAGGTAAGGACAGAATGCAAAGAAAAAGGAAATTGTTAAGACATCAGTATGGAAAATACTATTGATTATTAATATCATGCCTGTAAATCTTGATTTAGTACAAAATTACTTAGCAAAATTTGCATAAGGGAAGTGTAGTAATGGACAGATTGAACATACTTTAATTATCATATAAATACCATGCAGTGGACAATGTGTTTCGATTGCAGTGTGATCCACCAAGTCTATTTTAGTCTAATCAGTCTCTTGAGCAGAAGAGCTGTCTGCCGAAAGTCAGTTACTGTGCAATCACACCACGGTTTCTGCTGTGTTTGCATGTGCTAGTGCACAGAGGTTAATCTACTGCAGCAGACTCCTGAGTATGGAGTACCAGCAGGTAAAAGGATCGATTACCAACCATATGTTTACTTTGAAAGCCCACAGAGAAAATTAAGGTTAACTGCAGATCTTTGCAGGAGGATACGATTATTTCAGTATTAAGCGTATGATTCCCACAGATATATGTATAATTGGCTTCCTGCAGGAGATTTGATATACACCTTATTTTAGGAAGGAGATCAGTCCTCTATTTCCTTTTTGTTTATATATTTTTTTTCCTGAAGGTGCATGTTGCTAAAGTGAAGTAGCCTTTGAGAAATTAAAGGACCACAAATACATCAACACCAATCATATATTTCCCGAAAAAGAGGAACTTAAATTCACCAGGAATCAAGAATTAGGAACACAGAAGACTACAGATGCTGTAATCTGGATTTTAAAAAACTGCTGGAGGAACTCCACAAGTTAGGCAGCATATATTGAAGCAGAAGGATGGTTGACCGTTCGCGTCAAGACCCTGCATCAGGGAATATAGCCATTCATTTATGTAAAAGACACTTTGATTCTTTCATATGTTGTAGGATTAATAGAATATTGAATAGTACAGCACAATATAGACCCTTTAGCCCACGATGTTATGTTGACATTTTAACCTTTTTCAAGATCAATCTAACCCTCCCCTCTGCATAGCCCTCAATTTTTCTTTCATTCATGTAACTATCTAAGAGTTTCATAACTGTTTCCAGTGCATCTGTCTCTACCACTACCCCTGGCAGCACGTTCCATGGACCCACCACTCTGTGTGTGAAAAAAAACTTACTCTGACATCTCCACTATACTTTCCTCCAATCGCTTTAAAATTATGCCCTCTTATATTAGTCATTTCCAGCTTGAGAAACCGGCTGTCCACTCTTTCAATGCTTCTTAACAACTTATAGACTTCTATTAAGTCACCTATCATCCTCCTTCACTCTAAAATAATAAAGCTGCAGCTCATTTAACCTTTCCTCATAAGACATGCTCTCTAATCCAGGCAGTATCTTTCCTTATAATGACGTGATGAGAAATGAACATAGTATTCCAACTTTGATCTAACCAGAGTTTTATAGAACTGCAACATTGCTTCATGGCCCTTAAATTCAGTGTCCTGATTAATGAAGGCAAACGCACCATATGCCTCTGAACCAATTTATGCGGCAACTTTGAGAGATCTATGGATGTGGAGCCCTCTATTCCTCTACACTGCTAAGAATCCCTTTGCAACAAAAGACAAACTTCTACACTATCCGCAACACCACCAACCTTCGTGCCATCTCAGGCTTAGTAACATAGCCATTCACTTCCTCGTCCATGTCATTTATAAAAATCACAAAGAGCAGGGGTCTCAGAACAGATTCTTGGAGAACATTACTGGTCACTAACCTCCAGGCTTCATACACTTCATTTACAACCATCCTCTTCCTTCAAATTAAGATTAACAAGCCAATTCTGAATCCATGCAACCAAGTTCCCTTACATCCTACGTCTACCATGGAGAACTTTGTTAATCTTAATTTGTTCTGTGAATTGTTGAGTGAAACTGCTCTGTTTCTTTTACGACTTCGCCCAGAAAAGTTACAAACTGATGGTGTTGGTCTGGCGAAAAGCCAACTCAGGGTTGAGTAAGATCAAAAATTGCTTGGAACAGAAAGTCAGGCAGCATCTGTGGAAAGAGAAAATAAGAACCATTTTTTTTAATTATAGAAATGGTAGTGAAAATGACAGGTGGAACATTGCTGCCTACACTGGTGACGATCCTGCACTTTTCCTATGCTGCATCAATGACTGCATCGGTGCTGTTTCCTGCACCTGTGATGAACTTGTTGATTTCATCTACTTTGCCTCCAACTTCAACATTGCCTTTGAATTCACCTGGTCCATTCCTGACAATTCCCTCCCTTTTCTCAATCTCTCTGTATCTATCTCTGGAGACAGCTTATCCACCAACATCTATTATAAACCAACGGACTCTCCCAGCTACCTAGACTATACCTTGTCCCACCCTATTACTTGTAAAAATGCCATTCCCTTCTCCACCGCATCTGCTCTCAGGATGAGGCTTTTCATTCTAAAATGAAAGTATTGTCCTCTTTTTTCAAAGAAAAGGGCTTCCCTTCCTCCACCAACAACACTGCCCTCAACCACATTTCTTCCACTTCACGCACACCTACTCTACCTCCCCATCCTCCCGCCAACCTACCAGGAATAGGGTTCCTCTTGTCCTCACCTACCACCCTACCAGCCTCCATGTTCAGCACATAATTCTCTGAAACTTCTGCAAACTCCAACTGGATCTCACCACCAAGCACATCTTTCCCTTCCCCCCCCCCCCCCCACTTCCTGCTTTCCGCAGGGATCGTTCCCCACACAACTCCCTTTTCCATTTGTCCCTCCCCACTAACCTCACTCCTGGCATTTATCCTTGCAAGCAGAAGAAGTGCTACACCTGCCCCTACAGCTTGTCCCTCACTACCATTCAGGGCCACAAACAGTCCTTCCAGGAGAAGTGACACTTCACCTGTGAGTCTGTTGGGGGTCATATACTGTGCTTGGTGCTCCTGGTGCGGCGTCCTGTACATTGGTGAGACCCGATATAGTTTAGGAGACTGCTTTGCTGAGCATCTATGCTCCATCTGCCAGAACAAGCGGGATCTCCCAGTGGCCACCCATTTTAATTCCACTTCCCATTCTGATATGTCCAACCATGGCCTCCTCCACTGTTGTGATAAGGACACACTTAGGTTGGAGGAACAACACCTTACATTCCGTTTGGGTAGCCTCCAACCTGATGGCATGAACATCAATTTCAGACAGACAGACAGACATACTTTATTGATCCCAAGGGAAACTGGGTTTCGTTACAATCACACCAACCAAGAATAGTGTAGAAATATAGCAATATAAAACCATAAATAATTAAATAATAATAAGTAAATTATGCCAAGTGGAAATTAGTCCAGTACCAGCCTATTGGCTCAGGGTGTCTGACACTCCAAGGGAAGAGCTGTAAAATTTGATGGCCACAGGCAGGAATGACTTCCTATGACGCTTAGTGTTGCATCTCGGTGGAATGAGTCTCTGGCTGAATGTACTCCTGTGCCTAACCAGTACATTATGGAGTGGATGGGAGTCATTGTCCAAGATGGCATGCAACTTGGACAGCATCCTCTTTTCAGACACCACTGTCAGAAAGTCCAGTTCCAACCCCACAACATCACTGGCCTTACGAATGAGTTTGTTGATACTGTTGGTGTCTGCTACCCTCAGCCTGCTGCCCCAGCACACAACAGCAAACATGATAGCACTGGCCACCACAGACTCGTAGAACATCCTCAGCATCATCCGGCAGATGTTAAAGTATCTCAGTCTCCTCAGGAAGTAGAGACGGCTCTGACCCTTCTTGTAGACAGCCTCAGTGTTCTTTGACCAGCCCAGTTTATTGTCAATTCGTATCCCCAGGTATTTGTAATCCTCCACCATGTCCACACTGACCTTTTGGATGGAAACAGGGGTCACCAGTGCCTTAGCCCTCCTCAGGTCCACCACCAGCTCCTTAGTCTTTTTCACATTAAGCTGCAGATGATTCTGCTCACACCATGTGACAAAGTTTCCCACCGTAGCCCTGTACTCAGCCTCAGCTCCCTTGCTGATGCTTCCAACTATGGCAGAGTCATCAGAAAACTTCTGAAAATGGCAAGACACTGTGCTGTAGTTGAAGTCCGAGGTGTAGATGGTGAAGAGAAAGGGAGACAGGACAGTCCCTTGTGGAGCCCCAGTGCTGCTGACCACTCTGTCTGACACATAGTATTGCAAGCACATGTACTGTGGTCTGCCAGTCAGGAAATAAATAATCCATGACACCAGGGAAGCTCAAACTTCTAATAATGACTCCCTAGCTCACCTTCACCATTTCCCATCCTCTTTTCCCTCTTTCATGTTATCTCCTTGCTCACTCATCGTCTCCCTCTGGTTCTCCTCACTCCCCCCCATTTTTTTTCTTTCTTCCAAGGCCTTCTGTCTCACCAATCAACTTTCTGGCTCTTTGCTTCATCCACCCCCCTCCAAGTTTCACTTATCACCTGGTGGTTCTCTCTTCCCTCCCCCCACCTATCAAACCCACTCCTCAGCTTTTTTTCTCCAGTCCTGCCAAAGGGTTTTGGCCTGAAGTGTCGACTGTACTATTTTTCCACGGATGCTGCCTGGCCTGCTGAGTTCCTCCAGCATTTTATCTGTGTTGGTGGAACGTTACTGAAAGCTTGAGGCAAGTGTAGCAGAGATATTGCAATCGTTGGGTTTAACAAGGCATTAGAAAGGGGGAAACAAATCAACAAAAGGTGTGAAGTGAGGGTTGTTAGGAGTGTGGGAGTAAAATCAATGGAAGATGCAGAGCTTTAGGACATGCCCAGAAGATCAGCCTATGCGAATGGAGAGTGAAAAATGAGGCAAAATCACAGATGGTGAAATAGAAGCAGCAGTGATGTATGGAGAGCTAATTCATCAAATCTGAGGTGAGGAGGCTTTTGCTAGCCTGTTAGTGGGGATTAATGGGTCAGCCACGATAGAATGGTGGAGCATACTCAATGGGCCAAGTGGCCTAATTCTGCTCCTATGTCTTATGGCTGTCTTGCTGCTGGTCTGATACAGATGGAGAACGTTCTGGAATCTGATAGTGAGCTGGAAGGCTGCAGTTGTGATGTTCAGATTATTACATTATTATCACTCTTAATTTCAAAAATAAAATTGGGATTACATTATACTTTGGAACAATATAAACAGATTTAAATTTAGCACTATTAAATGGGCCGACTTCTTTTTACCATATGATAAAGTAATTCCTAACCAGGGAATTAAATAATTTCTGCATTTTACCCTTGGGGAAATGCAAATGAGAATTTTACACTTAATGGATAATGTTTTAATAAATAAATATTAAAAACTTGAGTGTCTAAAGAAAAGTAATGCATCCCATTGATGCAATGGATACTGAAAGTAACTGCAAAGGAATTAGACTCATTTGTGGCCATTTAAGATTTGGAACTGTAAACTTCTACCCAACACTCAGATTGCTCTTCATTGAAACCATGCCATTTAATTTATAAACTCTTCCGAGTGTAAGGTGGATCAAAAACAGCACCATCTAAAAATTCTTAATATAAGCTGCAATCTAGGTTAAAATACATATTCAAAATCAAAGTTCTTTTAGTATAAACATGGATTGTGCTTCCTGCTAGATTTAATTTCCAGGATATGAAAATAAATAAAATTGGCCAAGACCAGGGGTGCCCAACCTGGGGTCCATGGACCCCTCAGTTAATTGTCGGGGTCCATGACATTAAAAAGGTTGGGTGCCCCTTGTCTAGGTGAACTTCCAATTTTCCAAAGATGCTGTTTTACATTAGCACCTGGCACCATTGTCCCTTATTTCCTTTGTATCTTTAATGTTGCTCTATTTATTGTGGTTGCCATGGTGATGGTTCTGTATGGGCAAGCTCACTTCCTAATGATCAAGGTGAAAAGATGCTGTAGCTGTGTGGTCTGCAGAACTATAAAAGTTTTACACAAGATTCAAGCTGAAAACCAGCCTATGTTTTTTTTAAATGGAAGAGATTCTGCAGATGATGGAAATCCAGAGCCACATACAAAAATGTTCGAGGAGCTCAGCATATATGGAGAGGAATGAACAGGCAATGATTCAGGACTGGAGAGGAAGGGGGAAGAGGCCATAATAAGAAGGTGGGGCAGGGGAGGGTGTACAAGCTAGCTGGTGCTAGCTTAAAGACCAGGTGAGGGAGAAGGTGTATGGGTGAGGGAATAGGGGATGAAGTGAGAAGCTGGGAAGTGATAGATGGAAGAGGTAAAGGGCTGAAGGAGGAATCTGATAGGAGAGGAGAGTGGAAAATGTGAGAAAGGGAGGAGGGAGCAGAAGGAGATGATGGGCAGAAGAGAAGGGGTAAAAGGGAAGCCAGAATGGGGAATGGTTAAAGAGAGAACAGGGAAGGAGGAGAAATAATCGGTAGTTAGAGAAATCGATGTACGCACCATCGGTTAGAGGTTACCCAGACAGTTTATGAGATATTGCTCCTCCAACCTAAGGGTGACCATAGAGGACAGCATTGGCTGATATATCAGAATAGGAATGGGAAGTAGTGTCCACCAGGAAATCTGACCTTTTAGTCAGAGAGAGCAAAGAGGCTTGATGAAGTAGTTCTCCTATCCACATTGGGTCTCCCTGGTGTAGAGGAGGGTGCACTGGGAGCACTGGATATAGTAGATAACTCTGATGGACTCACAGGTGAAGTGCTGGTTTACCTGAGAGGAATGTTTGGGGCCCTGAATGGTGGTGAGGGAGGAAGTATAGGGACAGCTGTAGAACTCGTCACTCTTGCAGGGGTAAGTACCAGGTGGGAGATAATTGAAGAGAGACAAGTGAACAAGGGAGTCATGTAAAGAGCGATTCTTGTGGAAAGTGGAAATTTGTGAGGGGTGTTTGGATCTCATTGGCTTATTGAGAAAGTAAGGAGGCATGGGATCCAAGGGGACATTGCTTTGTGGATCCAGAACTGGCAAAAAGAAGTTGTAGACAGGTCATATTCTGCATGGAGGTTGGTGACCAGTGGAGTGCCTCAGAGATCTGTTCTGGGACCCTTACTCTTCGTGATTTTTATAAATGACCTGGATGAGGAAATGGAGGGATGGGTTAGCTGGGAATGATGAGAAGCTTTGATCGTGTGGATAGTCAGAGGCTTTTTCCCAGGACTGAAATGGTTGCCACAAGAGGACACAGGTTTAAGGTGGTTCGGAGTAAGTACAGAGGAGATGTCAGGGGTAAGTTTTTTACTCAGAGAGTGGTGAGTGCGTGGAATGGGCTGCCGGCAATGGTGGTGGAGGCGGATACATTAGGGTCTTTTAAGAGACTTTTGGATAGGTACACGGAGCTTAGAAAAATAGAGGGCTATGGGTAAGCCTAGTAATTTCTAAAGTAGGGTCATGTTCAGCACAACTCTGTGGGCTGAAGGGCCTGTATTGTGCTGTAGATTTTCAATGTTTCTATGTTTAGTGGTAGGATCCCATTGAAGATGGTGGAAATTTTGAAGAAGGATGTATGTAAATGTAAATTTATTTACAAAATACATATATGCCACCATATATAATGCTGAGATTCATTTTCTTGAGAGCATACTCAATCCATGATAGAATCAATGAAAGACCGCACCAACTGGGCGTTTAAACAGCGTGCAGAAGACAATTGTGTAATTACAAAAAGAAAGAACTAATAATAATAAATAACTAAGCAATACATATTGAGAATATGAGATGAAGAATCCTTGAATTTAAGTCCGTAGGTGGTGGGAGCATTTCAGTGATGGGGGAAGTGAAGCTGAGTGAAGTTATCCCATTTAGTTCAAGAGCCTGATGGTTGAGGAGCACTAACTGTTTCTGAACTTGGTGGGGTGGGTCCTGAGGTTCCTATCTCTTTTCCCCGATGGCAGTAGCAAGAACTGAATATATCTTGGGTGTGGGGATCCCTGATGACAGATGCTGCATTCCTGCGACAACGCTCCGTGTAGGTGTTCCCAATGGTGGGCAGGGCTTAACCCTTGATAGAATGGGCCATATCTATTACCTTATGTATGATTTTCAATTCAAGAACTTTGGTGTTTCCATACCAGGCTGTGATGCAATCAGACAATATACACTCTACCACACATCTATAAGAGTTTGTCAAAGTTTTCGATGCCATTCCAAATCTTCGCAAACTTCTAAGTAAGCAAAAGCACTGTTGTGTTTTCTTCATAATTGCACTTACATAGGGCCCAGGACATATCCTCTGAAATGATAATACTGAGGATTTAAAGTTGCTGACCCTCTCAACCTCTGATCCTGTGATGAGGACTGTCTCATGGACCTCTGGTTTCCTCCCTGAATTCAATAATCAGCTCCTTGGTCTTGCTGACATTGAGTAAGAGGTTGTTGTTATGGCACCACCCAGGCAGAATTTTAATCTGCCTCCTATATGTTAATCCGTCATCATCTTTGACTTGGCCTACAACAGTATTGTTGTCAGCAAAACTGAATATGGCATTGGGGTTGTGCTTAAGAACCCTTTGAGGCAAATACTCATAATATGATTGAATTTATCAGGAAATTTGAGAAGGAGAAGCTAAAGTCAAATGTATCAATATTACAGTGAGGTACGAGGGGTGATTGATATGTTCGTGGCCTAAGGTAGAAGGAGTCAGCTTTAGAAAACCTAGCACATTTATTTTTCAACATAGTCCCCTCCTACATTTACACACTTAGTCCAGCGGTTGTGGAGCATACAGATCTTGGACCTCCAGAAAGTATCCACGGCAGGGGTGATTGATAAGTTTGTGGTCTAAGGTAGAAGGAGATGAGTTAGACAGCTCTCGTTACATGCACATGCAGTTCAACTCTTTGAGTGATTATGCAGAAAGTTTGAATTTAATAATTCATCAGTTAATAACTCATCAGGGTGATTGATAAGTTTGTGGCCTAAGGTAGAAGGAGATGAGTTATTAACATCAAACCTTCTGCATAATCACTCAAAGAGTTGAACTGCATGTGCATATAATGAGAGCTGTATAACTCATCTCCTTCTACCTTAGGCCATGAACTTATCAATCACCCATCTGTGGACACTTTCTGGAGGTCCAAGATCCATATGCTCCATGACCGCTGGACTAAGTGTGTAAATGTAGGCAGGGACTATTTTGAAAAATAAATGAGCTAGGTTTTCTAAAATTGGCTCCTCTGCCTTAGGCCACGAACTTATCAATCACCCCTCGTAAAGGGAATTACAGAGGCATGAGAGAGGGGTTGGTTAAAATTGATTAGAAAAGAACACTGGCAGGGATGACAGCAGTGCAACAATGGCTGGAATTTCTGGAAGCATTTTGGAAGTCACAGGATGTATATTTCTCAAAGATGAAGAGCTATTCTAAAGTATTCTAAATTCTAAAGTGTTTAAAGTTACCATAACTAGAGAGAAGTTTCTTGGGAAACTGAAAGGTCTGAAGGTAGATAAGTCACCTGGACCAGGTGACTTACTTACCCAGGGTTCTAAAAGAAGTGGATGAAGAGATTGTGGAGGCACTAGTAATGATCTTTCAAGAATCACTGTATTCTGGAATAGTTCTGGAAGAATGGAAAATTACAAATGTCATTCCACTCTTTAAGAAGGGAGAAAAAAAAAACTATAGGGCCGTTAGTCTAACCTCAGTAGTTGGGAAGATGTTAGAATTGATTATTAAAAATGAGGTCTCAGGGTACTTGGAAGCACATGATAAAATAGGCTATAGTCAGCATGGTTTCCTCAAAGGAAAATCTTGCCCGAAATATCAGCTGTAATTCTTTGAACAAATAACAAGCGTGATAGACAAAGGAGAATCAATTGATGTAGTGTATTTGCATTTTCAGAAGGCCTTTGACAAGGTGCCACACATAAGGCTGCTGAACAAACTATGAGCCCATGGTATTACAGAAAAGATTCTAGCATGGATAAAGCAGTGGCTGATTGGCAGGAGGCAAAGAGTGGGAACAAAGGGAACATTTTCTTGCTGACTGCCAGTGATTAGTGGTGTTCCACAGTGGTCTGTGTTGAGAGCGATTCTTTTTACTTTGTATGTTAATGATTTGGATGATGGGATTGATGGCTTTGTTGCAAAGTTTGCAGGCAATATGAAGGGAGATGGAGGGGCAGGTAGTTTTCAGGAAGTAGAGAGGCTACAGAAGCACAAGACAGATTATGAGAATGGGTGAAGAAATGGCAGACAGAATACAGTGTCAGGAAGTGTATGGTCATGCATTTTGGTAGAAGAAATAAAAGGGTTGACTATTTTCTAACTGGAGAGAAAATACAAAAATCTGAGGTGAAATGGACTTGGGAGACCTTGTGCAGGATTCCTTTGAGGTTAATTTGCAGGTTGAGTCTGAGGTAGGAAAGGCAAATTCAATGTTAGCATTCATTTCAAGAGGACTAGAATATGAAAAGAAGGATGTAATGTTAAAACTTTATAAAACACTAGTAAGGCCTCACTTAGAGTATTGTGTGCATTTTTGGGCCACTTATCTTAGAAAGGATGTGTTGAAAGGGTTCAAAGGAGGTTCGCGAAAATGATTCCAGGATTGAATGGCTTGTCATATGAATAGTGTTTGATGGCTCTGGGCCCACATTCACCGGAATTTGGAAGAATGAGGTGTGACCTCATTGAAACCTATTGAATGGTGAAAGGCAGAGATTGATAGATTCATGATTGGTCAAGGCATGAAGGGATTTGGGGAGAAGGCAGGAGAATGGGACTGAGTGGAAAATTGGAATAGCCATGATGAAACGGTGGAGAAGACTCGATGGGCCAAATGGCCTAATTCTTCTCCTATATGTTATGATCTTAAGTATAAAGCGAGGTGAGCAGAGCATATAATATGGAGAATTATGATTTTTTTTAACAGAAAGAGGAAATGATGGAAGGTTCAGTGATCAGGCAGTAGCTGTGAAGAGAAACCATCAACATTTCAGATCTGTAACCCCGGTCACTTTCTTTCTTTCAGCAATCACTTCCATTCTCTGTTCCTTGGGTCTTGATCCATCTACAATAGGGAAAGAAGATACTGGAAATACTCAGGAGGTCAGACAGCATCTGTAGAGAGAGAAACCATTTGATTCCCTTTCCATTCATAAATGATGCAGCACATTGACAGGAGCTTGAACCAAACACAATTTGTGTCTGTGGCTAGCATGTAGAGGTGATGAAAACTGCAACCCTGACATATCGGTGGGAATGCTATGATAATCAATAGTTTTCAATAGGTTTGAATAGGTACATTTAATGTCAGAGAAATGACAAACTGGTCTGAATGGTGCCACAACCACCCCTCAATCAACATCAGCAAAACTAAAGAGCTATTTATTGAGCACAGGAAGAAGAAACAGGAGATCTGGGAGCCAGTCGTCATTAGGGGAGTGGAGGTGGGTAGGGACAGTAACTGAAAATTCCTTGGAGTTAGAATCTGTCCTGGGTGCAGCACATAAGAGTGATAAGAGTCCTTGATGAGGATGGCTTGGACCCAACTGCCAGAGTATCCGAAGCAAGGATTGAGACTCGGTAACAAACTGGATTGAGAACCGAGCACAAAACAATCGCCAGATGAAATCACTAGTAAGGCTTACAATTGAGCACCAAACTTCAGTTCAGCAGCTCCTTAAATAGTCAATTCCTGGCATCTAAACCATGAATGCCAATAAACCGGATGGTCCTGAATCTTTAAAGGGGATGCACCAGCTATCCATATTCCAGGGAATAGGAGTGTCTAAACCCTGGAAGCTGGCACGGCTGGGTGTGCGGCATAACAGGATACTCCCAATAAGGCTATAAGACCATAACACATAGGAGCAGAATGAGGCTATTCAGCCCATCGATCCTGCTCTGCTATTCCATCATGGCTGATCCCAGGTCCCCCACAATTCCATACACCTATGGGCTCAAAACTGTTGACAATACTACAAGTGCAACCTTACTAGTGTCTGATAGAGCTAGAACATTATCTCCTTTCTTTTATATTCTATTCCCCTTGAAATAAATGCCAACATTGGGTTTGCCTTCTTTACCACAGACTCAACCTGTAAATTAATCTTGGGAGTTTTGCATGAGAACTCCTAAGTCCCTCTGCACCTCTGATGTTTGATCCTTCTCCCCATTTAGATAATAGTCTGCATTATTGTTCCTTTTACTAAAATGCATTATCATACATTTCCCAAAACTGAATTCCTTCTGCCATTTTCCAATTTGTCTAAGTCCTGCTGCAATCGCATTGCTTCCTTAGGCTACCCATGCCTCCGTGTATCTTCGTATCATCCACAAATCCATTAACTAAATCAATGACAAACGATGTGAAAAGTCACAGTTCCAACAATTCCTGAGGAACATCACTGACAGTCAACCAGAAATGGCCCCTTTTATTCTTACTTGCTGCTGCCTGCCTGCCAGCCATTCCTCTATCCATGCCAGTACCTATCTGGTAACACCGTAGGATTTTATCTTGTTAAGCAACCTCATGAGCAGCACCTTAGCAAATGCCTTCTGAAAATCCAAGTAAATGACATCCACTGCCTCTCCTTTGTCCATCCTGTTTGTTACTTCCTCAAAGAATTCCAACAGATTTGTCAGGCAAGACTTCCTTCACGGAAATTGTGCTGACTTTATCATTAGTCTCCAAGTACCTGGAAACCTCATCTTTAATAATAGACTCCAACACTTTCCTAATCACTGAGGTTAGGCTACCTGGCCTATAATTTCCTTTCTTTTGCCTTCCTCACTTCTTAAAGAGTGGGAGTGATATTTGTAAGCTTGCAGTCCTCCGAGGCCATGCCAGAATCAAGTGATTCTTGAAAGATCATGACCAATGCATTTGTTATCTCTTCAGCAATCTTTCTCAGGACTCTGGGGTGTAGTCCATCTGGCCCAGGTGACTTATCCACCTTAAGACTGTTGAGTTTACCTGACACATTTTCCCTTGTAATACCAATGACACTCACTCCTGCTCCCTGACACTCACAAACCTCTGGCACACTGCTAGTATCTTCCACAGAGAAGACAAATGTAAAATACCCATTAAGTTCATCTGCCATTTCCTTGTCCCCCATTACAACCTCACCAGCATCATTTTCCAGTGGTCCAATATCAACTCTCAGCTCCCTTTTACTCTTTATATAACTGAAAAAAATCTTTTGGTGTCCTGCTTCATATTATTACCTAATTTGTCTTCCTATTTCATCTTTTCCCTTCTTATAGCTTTTTTAGTTACCTTTTATTGGATTTTAAAAACTTCCCAGTCATCCAACTTCCCACTCACTTTTGCTAACTTATATGCCCTTTCCTTGGCTTTTATGCAGTCCTTAACTTCCCTTGTCAGCCACGGTTGCCTACCCCTGCCATTTGAGAACCTCTCAAATTCTAGTATGAATTTAATTGTATTATGATCACTGTCTCCTAAGCGTTCTTTACATTAAACTTCCTAATAAGATCTGGGTTATTACACAACACCCAATCTAAGATAGCCTTTCTAGGCTCGAGCACAAGCTGCCCTAAAAAGCCATCTTGTAGGCATTCAACAAATTCCCTCTCTTGTGATCTGACACCAAATTAATTTTTCCAATCCCCTTGCATATTAAAGTTCCCATTACAATTGTATCATTATGCTTATAACATGCCTTTTCCAGTTTTCTTTGCAATCTCAACCGCAAATCTTGGCTACTATTTGGGGACCTATATATGATTCCCAAAATGTGTTCCTTTAACCTTGCAGTTTCTTAACTCTACCCTCAAAGATTCACCATTCTCTGACCCTATGTCAGCTCTTTCTAAAGATGCAATTCCATGTCTTACCAAGAGAGCCACACCGCTGCCTATGCCTGCCTGCCTGTCCCTTCGATACAGCTTCGATAAAGTTTTTCCTATGTTAAACTCCCAATTCTGGCCTTCTTTCAGCCACGACTCAGTGATGCCCACAATGTAATGCTGACCAATCTCTAATTACACCACAAATTTGTCCACCTTATTCAGAATGCTACATGCATTTAGATACAGCACCTTCAGTCCTGCATTCTTTGCCCTTTTGAATTTTACCTCGGTGATACAATTTAACTCTTTGCTCTGTGTGTATTTATACCCAATCATTGGCTTGTTCTTCCTTACATCTATGGTACATGCATCATCTATTTGTAAGCCTGCTGGCATATCCTCAGCTCTATCGTACCCCCTGCCAAATTAATTTAAACCACTCCCAAAAGCTCTAGTAAACCAGCCCACAAGAATATTGGTCCGCCTCAGATTCAAGTGCAACCCGTCCCTTTTATACAGGTCACACCTGTCCCAGAAGAGGTCCCAATTATCCAGAACACTGATTCCCTGCCCCCTACTCCATCATATCCTCACTGTTGCGTGACACAGGTAGCTATCCTGAGCTTTCTTACCTGGAGGTCCTGCTTCTCAGCTTCCTTCTTAACTCCCCTATATTGTTTTTTCAGGACCACCTCCCTTTCCTATTCATGTTGCTATAGCTGACTTGTGATGGTCCTGGCTGACCAGAGAGATGATGATTGTAGTCCTGGATGAGAGTTGGATCCAAGATGTCCCTCTCAATAAACCAGCACCATTCCTCAGGTCCAAATGCCTCCCAGTCCATGAGGAACAGCCAGAAACACCGAACAGTTCATGATTCCAAAATTCTTCTCACGGTGAAGACCTGTTCCCCATTGACAAACCTGGGTGGTGGCTGGACTAATGGTAGTGGGGCTAAAAGGCTGGTGTACACAGGCTTTAATCTGGAAATATGGATAGTGGGATTGATCTCGAGGGCCCTGGGGAGTTACAAGGTGTAGGCCACCAGTTTACTTTCCTGAGAATCTTTAAGGGTCCAATGAACTTGGGCGCTAATTTCCTGGACTCCACTTGAAGGATCAGATCCTGAGTTGACAGCCAGACCTGTTGCCCAGGCAGCAACACTGGTCCCTGTCTTTTCTTGTGGTTAGCTTTTATTTCAGTTTTCTGGGTAGAAGCTAACAAAATCTCTCTTGCCCTATCCACCTCTCCTTGTTATGTCAGATGAGATCTTTGGCTCCTGCTCAGGGAAGAGTGGCAGAGGATCTCCAAATTGGCATTCTAAAGGGGACATCCCATGCACTGAATGCCGTAAAGTGTTGTGCGTGACCTCTGCCTGCATCAAACGGTCGGTCCACTCATTTGGTCTTTCAGAGCCAGGCATCTTAGGGTACATTCCATATCTTGGTTCACCTGGTCCATCTGGCCATTGGACTGTGAGTGGAAAAAGACTCGCTGTTTCTCCAATGAGTTTGCAAAATGCCCTCCAGAAATGTGATACAAGTTTTGGACAGCGATCCAACACAATTTCCACCTGAAAACTATGGATTCTAAAGACCCTGTGCAAGACAGTTTCAGCCATCTCTGCTGCAAATGGTAGGCTGTCCAAGGTGGTAAACTTGCAGACCTTTGAAAAATGATCCACAATTACCAAGAGGAAAGGAGGAAAACCCGTGACAAAGTCCATGGAGATGTGTGGCCATGGTCTGTCTGGACCAGGTAGGGGTGGAGCAGCCCGGACATGGGGCTCCTTGTTCTGGATGCACACATCGCATGCCTGCATGTGCTGCCAAACTTCCTTCATTATTCTGGGCCAGCAATACCCTGGGTATTAACTCAAGGGTCCTGGCAATCCCTGGGTGAGCCATCATTCTCGAGGAATATCCCAATTGGAGTACCTGAGACCAAATGGAATTTGGGACAAACAATCAACCCGGAGGACCACTATTAGGAATCTCCTCTTGCCCTTGGGCCCTGTGACCAAGCACTTCAATTCCCTAATGAATTGGCGCTACCATCTTGGCCTGGGGAAAATGGTGGTTGGCTGCTCTTCTCGTTATGGTTCATCAGACTGATGGGACAAGGCATCTAGCTTCTGGTTCTTTGACCCCAATGATTTGAATGATGATTTCAAAGCGGTTAAAGAACGAAAACCACGTGGTCTGCCTGGAATTTAGCCTCTTGGCCTCCTGAATATAAGCCAAGTTTGTGTGGTCTATCCAAACAATAAAAGGGTTCTTGGCCCCCTCTAGCAAGTGCCACCATTCCTCCAACAGTAACTTAATTGCAAGAAGCTCCCGATTCCTGATGTCATAATTCATCTCTACTGGGGATAACTGCCAGGCAAAGAATGCACATAGGTGCAATTTATTGTCAGAAGGTGGCCAGTAAGACAACACTGCACCTACTCTGACATCCAAAGCATCCACCTCCATGATGAAGGGAAGGTCCGCTTAGATGCAACCAAGATGAGAGTTGTAGTGAACCATTGTTTGAGCTCTGCGAACGCAGCCTCTGCCTTGGAAATCCAAACAAAAGGGCCATTGTTCTCTGCCAGTAGAGCCACTATTGGGCTGAAGTTTCTGATAAACTTTAGGTAAAACATGGCAAATCCCAGGAATCATTGGACTTGGTTCACACTAGATGTTTGTGGCCAATCTCCAACTACCATGTCTCACAAGGGTCCATCTTGAGATTGCCATTAGAGATGATGAAGCCCAAAATTAAGAAGTTGGTTACGTGAAATTCAGATTTCTCCAGCTTGATGTAAAGTCCATGATCAATTAGCCTCCTTAGGATATCTCTGACATGAGCGATGTACTTCATTGACCAAGAAAATTAGAACGTCATCCAAGTAGATGAAGGCATACTTATGGAGAGCATCTCACAGTATGTCATTTATAAAGGCCTGGAAAACTGCTGGTGTGTTTGCAAGGCCGAAAGGCATTACCAGGTACTCATAGTGCCCTGCAGGTGTGCTGAATGACGTCTTTCACTTGTCACCTTCCTCTATGCAAACCAGGCTGTATGCACTCCACAAGTCTGGTTTTGAGAACCCTCTTGCCCCTTGGAGAATCTTGAAGGCATTGTTCATGAGTGGACGTGGGTAACGATTCTTGACTGTTAAGCGATTCAGCCTCTATAATGAGTGCATGGCTGCAGACACCCATCCCTCTTCTGTTCGAAGAAGAAGCCAGCACTGGCTGGAGAGACGGAGGGTCAAATTAATCCCAGGGCAAAAGCCTCCTTGATATGCTCCTCCATAGAGCTTATCTCTGGGCTTGAGAGTGTGTATAATCAACCCCCTCAGAAATCAAGTACCAGGCAGTAGATCTATAGCACAGTCATAGAGTTGATGCAATGGAAGAGTCCAGGCCTTTCTCTTACTGAAGACCTCTCCCAAAGCCTTGTAGATGGTAGGGATTACCCCCAAAGCTTCCTCTGAGGATGATTTCTGAGACTCCGTTGGGGGCAGCGTTGATTTGGCAGACCCCAGGATCTCTCCCATAGATCCCCAAGGGTCTTTAGTGAAAACAGAGGCCTCATCACAGTACAAATCCTTGTCTGTTTCCTCAGGAATTGGCAGTGAGGTCCTTGTGCTCCTGGGACTAGGTTCCAAAGGATCTCTGTCTAAGAGCCTTCCCCTTAGATAGGACCAGGCAACTGGAGCCCCTTGGCTCAGCTGTTGGAGTTTCAGATTGCTTGGTTAGCTGCTGAGGTAGTGATCTAGTACCAGCACACCTCTGACTGGACAGGGTTGAGACTCACACAGGCCTATTGGCTGGAGCCGACGTCTTCCCTTGAAGGTTCTAGGTTACCCTGAGTAGAAATTTGCCCTCTCAATGGCTGGCGGTCTCGGGAGAGTCTGGGTGTTGGAACACCAAGCCAAAAGCATACCATTTTCCAGCACTGGACCGTGCAATGATCCTCCCTCCCTTCCAGTTCACAGAAAGGCTACGCAAGGACAGCCAAAGGTGTCCGAGGGTCAGAGGTATGTGGGGAGAAACAATGAGGTAGAAACAGATGTCTTGCCATTGATCCTTTATTCCCATCTGCAAGACCAATGTCTGCTGCCAGATCTGACTGGAATCAAGCGGACAATCATCTAAGACAGTTGCAGGCATGGGCTGGCTCAACTCCTGCACTGGTACGTGGAGCCAACAAGCAGTGCCCAAGCCCTGGAAATTTCCTGCTGCTCCAGAGTCCAAAAAAGCATTCACCACTCGTCAGTTTTTACCCCAAGAGATCACTACCCTCAGCGTGACACCAGTATCTATGAGATCGGGGATGGTTGCTAGTCCTCTCAACACTGGATGGTCTGAACAGTTCTCCTGACAGCTGCAGCTTCAGACATTTGACCCACAGGTGACCTGCTTCCCCACAGTCATGGCAGCAACCTCAAATCCGACGTCTGAACATCTTATCGGCAGAGATCCTTATGCATGGGCTTGACAGGATCCCGAGCAGGAGACAGGTTGGTCGTGGTCCGAGATGGAGGAATTGAACAATGGTGTGTTGAGTCTGGTCTCGGGCTAGCCCTCTTCGACATCTTGATGCTAGTCCCACTTACACTCTGCCCTATGATTATTGAGATGAATGGAGTGGTCGATCAAAGTCTCTAAGTCCTCGGCTGGGTCTCCAAAGGCGAGAGCATCCTTCAGTTAAACTCGCAGTCATGGCGGTTTAGCATGGTCAAGGCTTCCCTGTTCCAGCTAAGGGCTGAAGTTCAATTGTGTAAATGGCTGCCGGCCATCCACACTGTTGAATCTTCATCAGGCAGTGTGAGGCTTGGTTGGCAGCCACGAATGCCTCAGAATCTGAGCAAATCTCCGATCTGCATTCCCACCTGCCTTCCAGTCAGAAGAGAGACAATGAAGGCCACCTTTTCACTCTCTAAAGGGAACGGGGATGGCCATAGTTCAAATAGTAATGAGCAATGGATAAGGAAACTGCATCAACAGCCCAGGTTACCCTGGAATCTCTCTGGGGTCAGAAGATGGACTGGCTCTATAGAACGACTCCATAAGTTGCTGCATCCAAGCAACTTTGGCTTCCTTCCTGCAATAGTTGGCACAAAGTGACCTGGGGTCATGTATCACACACAGAATGCTGGTGGAACACAGCAGGCCAGGCAGCATCTATAGGAAGAAGCACTGTCGACGTTTTGGGCCGAGACCCTTCGTCAGGACTAACTGAAAGGAAAGATAGTAAGAGATTTGAAAGTAGGAGGGGGAAGGGAAAATATGAAATAATAGGAGAAGACCGAAGGGGGTGGGGTGAAGCTGAGAGCCAGAAAGGTGATTGGCAAAGGTCATGTATCATGGGGCCATGTATCTCCATGCTCTGTCTTGAAATATTTTTCTCGCTGGGGCTGGCCACGGCTGACAAAAGACGCTAATACCCCACTGGGTCTACGTTGCCTCAATCATATCGAGAGTCTTTAATGAGGATGGTTTGGACCCATATGCTCAAATATCCGAAACAAGGATCGAGACATGGTATCAAATGGGATTGAGAACTGAGCACAAAACAAACACTACGAGTAGGTGAAATCACTAATAAGGCTTATGATTGAGCACTGAGCCTTAGTTCAGGTGCTCCTTAAATACTAAATGCCTGGTACTCAAGACATGATTGCCAATTAGCAGGAAAGTCCTGAATCATTAAAGGGGCTGTGCCAGTAATCCATACTCCAGGGAGTTAGAGCTTCTAAACCCCAGAAGCCGGTGTGATTGGGTGCATGTTGTAACTGTAAGTGTCATTACAAATACAGCACAGCAGCAGCGCCTCTACTTCCTTAGAATTTTGCTGGGATTTGGCATGCCACCTCAAGCTGTGACAAACTGCTATTGATGTACAGTGGAGGGTATCCTGACTGGTTGCTTCATAGCCTGGTATGGAAACACCAGTGTCCAAGAACAGAAAAACCTACTAGAAGAGGTGAATACGGCCCAATCCAGGAAAAACACTCCCCGTCATTGAGCATATCCTGAAAGAGTGCTGCCACATGAAAGCAACATCCATTACCAAGGACACCCACCATCCAGCCCATACTCTCTTCTCACCACATGAGACTTACACCAGGTTCAGCAACAGTTATTACCCTTCACACATCATGCTTCTGAATTCATTCAACTCACCATCAACTGGTTCCACAACCTTTCGACTCCCTTTCAAGGACTCTACAGCTCACATTATCAGTATTATTTGTTTCTTTTTTTTTGCTTCTGCATGGTTTGTCATTTTTGAACATTGGTTGCTTGTCAATGTGTAGTTTTTCATTGATTTTCTTTGTTCTGCTGTGAAAGCAACAGGAAAACTAATCTCGGGGTAGTATATGGTGATATATATCTACTTTGATAATAAATTTACCTTGAACTTTGAACATTTGGGTAGAAAGCTGGATAAGAATATGGATTTGCAGTGTGCAAAAGCTGGAATAAACCAGAAAGTGCTGATAATTGTGAAATGAATGGCTGAAGATTTTCCTGTAAGAAAGGACACAGCTGGTTCACAGTCTCCCAGTAAAATTGCAGCTTCCTAAGCTACTACTCTTCAGCTGATGCCAGGTGACTATGCATGAACAGTGCAGCATATTAAATCTCTGGACAATGGTCCTTTCACATTAGCCTCCATCTCTGGCAATTTGTTCCCACTTATCCTCCACAGCCAAGTCCAGTGACAGGGAGGCACTGAATGTGCTGTACACATAGAAGCTCCTGTTAAACTCTGGGAATTCCTCTGGGCTCTCTTCCGGAACAGATGCTGGCACAGCTCCAATTTCCAAATTATGTTGGTGAAAGTAATGCCGTACACATACTTTGTGAAAGTTCAGAAATGAAAGTTCAATCTCCAGCACTCCTTAACTCAACAATTAATCGATTTGAGTCATGTTTTAACTACAATGCATATCCTATTGCATTGAACTGTTCTCGCACTGCTAGCAATACATCACAGCCTGGTGAAGAACAGGAATATCTGCATCAATAATATCCGTGACCAAATGGAGCATGAGATTGTGATTGGTTTGGGATCAACAGAATTACAAAACTATAATGAATCTTATTAACTGGAGGTTACTTATCTGACATCTATGAGTCTGTGGAGAAATGCGGGACTGGTGCCGACATAATCGTGCCATTTGCTTCCTTAAGATGTACTTGACATAAACGTAGACAGATGCACACCTCAAACAACTAGTTAAAATTACGTATATGCACTTGACCTTAATAGAGCATTGCCCGAAATTGTTCAGCTTTTCTTCAACTAAGTGTGTAAGTAAGCAAATTTCTTTTCATTAAGTTCGGGAATAAAGCACTTAATCAGTATTTTAAATTAAATGCTCCCTATATGATTTAGAAAACTGTACACAGTGCATATGTTTCGACTTAAACCAGTTCAGCAGCAGAACAGTACAGGCAAATGCTTGCACGACTATGAATTTGTCTCTGCTGTGTTTTATTTGCACTAATGTCTTGATTTGCATACTTTTTCCTTCAATTTCTTCTGCAGCTTATGTATAATTAATATATATCTTACAAACTGGATTTTGTCTTTACACAAGTCCCGTGATGCTGCAAGCCAGGAAATAATATAAAAGCCTAGGCTTTTAGGATTTTGGTTGAAAAACAGTTTGAAAGTTGCCGTGAAAAGACTAAAAAGAAGTTGAAGAACATATTATTCAACTTACAACACACACAAAATGCTGGAGAAACTCAAAAAGCCAGGCAGCATCTATAGAATAAAGTACAGTTGATGTTTCGGGCCAAAACCCTTCAGCAGGACTGGAGAAAAAAAGGTGAGGAGTAGATTTAAGAGATGAGGGAGGGGAGAGAGAAGCACAAGGTGATAGGTGAAACCAGGAAGGGAGAGATGAAGTAAAGATCTGGGAAGTTAATTGGTGAAAGAAATATAGGGCTGGAGAAGGCGGAGTCTGATAGGTGGGGATAGATGGCCATGGAAGAAAGCAAAGGGGGGAGGAGACCCAGAGGGAAGTGATGGGCAGGCAAGTTGGTAAGGTGAGAGAGGGAAAAGGGGATGGGGAAATGGTGAAGGAGAGGGAGAGAAGGGGGGGGGGGGGCATGACCAGAAGTTTGAGAAATCAATGTTCATGCCTTCAGGTTGGAGGCTACCCAGACAGAACATAAAGTGTTGTTATATTCTGTAGGTGTTATTTAAAGTGTTGTTTCTCCAATCTGAGTGTGGTCTCATCATGGCAGTAGAGGAGGCCATGGATGGACAAATTGGAATGGGAAGTTCTCACTTTAAACCCCTAGCATTGGGTGAGAGGGTTCTGACCTAAATCGTGCCAGCCAGCAGCTCTGCTCTAGGTGCTTGCTCTTAGCTCTTGTTGCTCGGTATGACCATGTGAGCCAGCTGGGGGGTCAGATGTTCCAGCGACTGACTATCCACCCCTCCACTGAGCATCTGGCTGCAGCTCTACACGAGCAAAGATGGGGTCGCTAACATGGTGCAAAGAGCAGGTAGGTGTCATGCTATCTTGCTTTATTTTAATGGCTGCTATATTGTTTTTGTAATATAACAGTTGAGAAGTTACTTTGCAGCTGTACAAAATATTGTTCAGTCCATATTTGGGGTATTGAGTGTGGTTCTGGTCACCTTGTTTCATTACAGGAGGAATGTGGAGGCATTTGGGATGGTGCAGAAGAGATTTGCCTGGATTAAAAGGTATTAACTATAAGGAGAGGTTGGGCAAACATGGATTGGTTTCTCAGGAGCAGTGGAGGCTGAGAGGCAACCTGATAGAAATATATAAAATTATAAGCAGCATAGGTAAAATCAGTCTTTTCCCAAGTTAGACATTTCAAATACAACAGGACATGGGTTTAATTGAGAAGAGGAAAGCTCAAGGAAGATTAATGAGATATTTAACACAGAGAGTAGTAGACAGCTGGAATGCACTGCTAAGTAAAGTGGTGGATGCAGATAAGAGTTATTTAGACAGATAAATGAGCAGGCGGAGAATAGTAGGATATTGACCACGTGCAGCAGATATGTGGTTTAAATTTGTATCATGGTCTGTAAGGCAAAGTGAGCCGAAGGGTATGTTCCTGTGTTCTATTCTATGTGCTGTGATGGTACGTGCACCAGCTATTCCCACACACTGTATTACCCCAGCACCATCTCTACTCAAAGCCCATAAAGTTTAACACTTCACACAATCTTGGAAATTTTAGCCAAAGGAAAAAGTCATTCATCCCATTGTGTCTAAATCAGCAATTGTTTACCATTATTGCATAAGGCTGTAGTTTAGAAATAAGCTTATTAATATCTTGGTTAAAAACAACCTGACCTTGATGTTAACACGTGCCAGTTCATTAGTGGTAAAGGATTAATTCTTGTACAAAATACTTAATCACTGACTTGGAAATTACATTTTTCCAGTCACAAACAAAAAAGGTCAGTGTGTGATAGATTTACATTGTTTAACACAGTACATGGCTTAATGTACTTACCATGTACACAGTCCATTGGATTCCATGATCTAGCTCATTTAAAAAATCAATTACCAGTAGCGTTGATTAACATTATCAGGGCTTCTCCTCCATCTACTACATTTTGTACAAAGGCTAAATGTTAATGACACCATCGAGGTAACTGAGCTGGAAATGTAAAGCAACTGAGATCAGCAGAGGTATAGTTCCCACCTGGAGATGTTTCAATCACCATGTTTTAATGATTTGACTTTCTCTACATTGCAATGTAGACCTGAACCAGTGCAATTAACTTCTTTAAATCTGCACATGTTCTGGCATAAATTCACCAGGTACATTGAAACCTTGTTCATACATCCTCAAAACGAGGAATTTACTGTTTTGAAGAGAAGTAAGTCCTTCTGCCCATCATCCATGTTAGCCAGTGTTCTTGTCTATATTGGTCCATTTATCTGTATTCTTTATTGCTGTCTATGTTTTGATTGTCCAGCTGCTGTTTAAGTGTTATGAGAATAACTACTGTCATTAGGCTGAGCATTCCAGATTCTAACCATTCTATTGCTGGGGGGAAAATCCTCCTTGGATCCCCTCTATGATTCCTAGCTCTCAGCTTATATGTCTGTACTTTTGTTTTAGACACCCCACCAAGGAAAAAAGGTTTTTGCTCACTACGCTATCAATCTCGCTCATTATTATGTTTATCTCCACTAGGTCACTCTTCAGCCTCCTCAATTCAAATCACCCGATTCATTCTCTCATTATAACTGTAATGCTCCAGTCCTGGCAACATCCTTTTGAATCTTCTCTGTACACTCTCCAGCACAATCACATCCCTCCTATCATGTGGTGACCAGACCCACGCACAGTTATGAGGTCTTAAGAAAAGCTTCATACAGTTCTTCCATAACATTCTTGCTCTTAAATTCTGTGCCATAGCAATGAAGGCAATCACCCTACAAGCATTCTGTACTTCCCCTCTATCTGTAGTGCCACCTTCAGAGCTTTGTATCCCGAGATCAAACTCCAGTGGGCCCTGCCTTTTACTGTGTACCACAAATGCATCACTTCACACTTGTCAGGATGTAGCTATGCAAACTAGTTGTATGAAAGTTCATGAAATGCCAAAGGTAAATTCCCTAATAGCTTCAGTTCCAGTTTGTAGGAACAAAACTGGCATTCAGGAAAAGAGCGAGAGGAAATACTTCCATAGCAATTAATCAGATATCTGTTGTTGGGAAAATGTTTGAATCCAATAAAGCAAACCAAAATATGATTAAGCAACATTGTTGTATGTTTATAAAGGAGAATTATATTGAGAAAACGGTTGGTTAGTGGATGTAAATGGAGTGATGAACAATAGAAAAATCAGGGTATTTAGTTTTTCAAAATCTGGTTGATGAAATGACACAAGAGAAATGCTCTTGTGATTAAGAGTCTATAAAGCCTGGACGACTGCATTGCATGGATAGAAACTATGAGGGAGCAAAGAATATGAACTAGTGGAACATTTTCAGATTGGAAGGCTTTTCCAAGTGGAATGCCACATAGATTACAAGAGTCCTCAGTAATTTACAAACCATATTAACAAACTGTGTGAAAGGACAGAGGCCGCTTATCCGGGTTTGCCGTTGATATAACGCTCAACAGGAAAATGAGCTACCATGGAGAATATTGGCTCTTTGCAAAGGAATGAAGATGTACTGTGCCATGGGGTAAGAAGGTGGTTGATAATGTATCTAGTAGGAAACAGTGGGGTTATTTGCTTTTGTAGCAGGATAGCAAGGACAATTCATTTTAAAAGATAAATAAGCACTGTTAAATCACATAGTATACTAAGTAAACGAGTGAAAAAGCAGTCATTCTATTATGATAGGCAATACACCTTCATTATATAAAATATTATTTTACTAGCGTTGAATGATTGCTGAGAGCCTCATTGTGCATACATTATAAGGGCATTACAATATTACTTATTAAGCAGTGTACATGCATTACAACTTAGTGTAAACTGACAAAAATAAACTTCCACACACATCAGTAGGAGTTGGAGGTGGAGTGGAAGAAGCTGTGACTGGAGAGACGAGCCTGACTGTGGTTGATTCTACTAGGGGAAGTGAAAGGTTGTGACGTTTGCTTTGAAGAAGAGGCTTCGGGTTAATTATCTTGGCTGGATTTTCCTCTTGAGGATCACTTCATTGTGGCAAGAGTTACTGTGAAGCAGCATTCTCTACACTGATTAGTTCAAGTTCAAGTTCAGTTTGTTGTCATTCAACCATACACATGCATATTGCCAAATGAAATAACATTCCTCTAAACCATTCCAAACCTGGGTCTTTCTCTCCATTACCTCCTTGATTGTATTTAGTGATTCCTTCTGTGCTCACTTAACAGTAACCAACGCAGTAACGGTATCAACACATAATATGTTGGTCTTAAGATGTATGTGGAGGAAACTGCATGAAGGCTTTGACATCAACTTGCTAGTACTGTAGTCATATTTTTATTTGGAAGGCGTAGCTACCCCTGTCAAATATGTGGACAATGACCTTTGACACATTGCTTCATTGTGCTGGATCATGCAGTTGACTAATCAGTACCTTTTCATTGTGTTCAACTGCTTTGAACACAGAACATACATCAGTGGCCACTTTACTAGGTATACCTGTACATCTACTGGATAACATAAGTATTGATCAGTGTATCATGTGACAACAAAGACCATGAGACCAAAAGACCATAAGATATAGGAGCAGAATTAGGCCATTTGGCCTGTTGAGTCTGCTTCACCATTTCGTCATGGCTGATCCAAATTTCCTCTCAGACCCAGTCTCTTCCCTTCCCCTGTAACCCTTCATGTCCTGACCAATCAAGAATCTATCAATCTATGTCCTTAGGAGACCTAAAGACTTGGCCTCCACAGCTGCCTGTTGCAAAGATTTTCAAAGATTCACCACTCTCTGGCGAAAGAAATTCCTCCTCATCACTGTTCTAAAAGGACGCCCCTCTATTCTGAGGCTGTGTCCTCTGGTCTTAGACTCTCCCACCATAGGAAGCATCCTCTCCACATCCTCTGTCAAGGCCTTTCACCATTTGATAGGTTGCAATGAAGTCACCCCTTATTTTTCTGAATTCTGGTGAATACAGGCCCAACAAACATTCCTCATATTACAAGCCATTCAATCCTGGAATAATTTTTGTGAACTTCCTTTTAACCCTTTCCAGTTTGAGCACATCCTTTCTAAGATAAGAGCCCCAAAACTGCTTACAATACTCCAAGTGAGGCCTCACCAGTGTTTTATAAAGTCTTAACATTACATCCTTACTTTTATATTCTAGTCCTCTTGAAATGAATGATAACTTCTCATTGGCCTTTCCCACCACAGACTCCACTGCAAATTAACCTTTAAGGAATCCCACATAAGGACTCTTGAGTCCCTTTGTGCCTCAAGTTTTTGTATTTTCTCTCAAAGTAAAAAATAGTCAACCCTTTCATTTCTTCTACCAAAGTGCATGACCATATACTTCCTGATACTGCATTTCATCTGTCACTTCTTTGCCATTCTACAAATCTGTCTAAGTTCTTTTGTAACATCTCTACTTCCTCAAAGCTAACTTTCTCTCCACCTATCTTTATATTGTCTGCAAAATTTGTAACAAGGCCATCAATTCCATCATCCAAATCATTGGCATATAACATAAAAAGAATTGGTCTCAACACAGCCCCTTGTGGAATACCAATTGTCTCCATCTGTCAGCCATAAAAAGGCTCCCTTTATTCCCACTCTTTGCCTGCTGCCAATCAGCCACTGCCTGTATCCATGCTAGAATCTTTCCTGTCATATCATGGGCTTGTAGTTTGTTAAGCAGACTCATGTGTGGCACCATATCAATAGCCTTTCGAAAATCCATGTACACAACTTCATGCAATTTTCCTTTGTCTATCCTGCTTGTTATTTTTTCAAAGAATTCTAATAGATTTGTCAGGCAAGACTTTCCCTTCAGGAAATTATGCTGATTACAGCCTATTTTATCATGCGCCTTAAAATATTCTGCGACCTCATCCTTAATAATCCACTGCAATATGTTCCCAACCACTGAGGTCAGATTAACTAGCCTATAGTTTTCTTTCTTCTACCTCTCTCCCTTCTTGAATAGCGGAGTGACATTTGCAATTTTCCAGTCTTCCGGAACCATTCAAAAATCTGGTGATTCTTGAAGATCATTACTAATGACCTCACAATCTTTTCAGCCACCTCTTTCAGAACTCTGGCATGTGCCTCCAGTCCAGGTGACTTATCTACCTGCAGACCTTTCAGTTGCCCCAGAATCTTCTCTCTAGTAATGTTAAATTTACACACTTCATTGCCCCTGACACCTGGAATTTTCATCATACTGCTAGTGTCTTCCATAGTGATGACTGATGCAAAATACTTATTCAGTTCACCCGTCATTTCCTTGTTCCCCCATTACGACTTCTCTGGCATTGTTTTCCAACACTCCGATATCTACTTTCGCTTCTCTTTTACACTTTATGTATCTGAAGAAACTTTTGGTATCCTCTTTAATATTATTGGCTAGCTTACTTTAGTATTTGCTGCCTTAATGACTTTTTTTAGTTGTCTTCTGTTGGCTTTTAAAAGCTTCCCATTCCTTTAACTTCCCACTAATTTTTCTTCTAGTTTATGCTCTCTCTTTGGCTTTTACATTGGCTTTGACTTCTCTTGTTAGGCACAGTTGTGCCATCTTGCCTATAAAATACTTTAGGATGTATATATCCTGCGCCTTCTGAATTGTTCCCAGAAATTCCTGCCTTTGCTGCTCTGCCATCATCCCTGCCAGAGTTCTTTTCCAATTAACTCTGGCCAACTCCTCTCTCATTCCTCTGTATTTCCCTTTACTCCACTGTAATGCTGATACATTTGACTTTAGCTTCTCCTTCTCAAATTTCTGGGTGAATTCAATCATATTATGATCATTTACTCCTCAGGGTTCTTTTAGCATAACCTCTCTAACCAATTCTGATTCATTGCACAACACCCTTTCCTGAATAGTTGATCCTCTAGTGGGCTCAGCCACAATTCCTTTAAAAAGCTATCTTGTAGGCATTCTTGAGATTCCCCTTCTTGGAATCCTGTACCAACCCGATTTTCCCATTCTATCTGCATATTGAAATTCCTCATGACTATTTTAACATTTCCCTCTTGGCATGCGTTTTCTATCTCCCATTGTTATTTGTAGACCACATCTTTACTACAATGTGGGGTTCTGTATACAACTCCCATCAGGGTTGTCTTATCCTTGCAGTCCCTTGGCTCTTTCACAATGATTCAACACTTTGCAACCCTATGTCACCTCTTTCTAATGATCTGATTTAATTTTTACCAACAGAGCAACGTTGCCCCATCTGCCTTTCTGCTTATCCTTTTGATGCAATATGTATCCTTGGCTTTAAGCTTCCAGCTATAATCTTTCTCCAGCCACGATTCAGTGATGCCTACAACATCATACATTCCGATCTATATCTGTGCTACAAGTTCATCGACCTTATTCCAAATACAGTGTGCATTCAAATAGAACACTTGTATTCAGCCTTTTCACTCCTGTATTAACCCTTCTAGATTTTGTCCATCTTTCACATTGCAACTCATCCTGTGGCCTGCAATTTTGCCCTATTAACAGCCTCTCCTCACTACACACAGCCTCTGTTTGTAAACCAGCTACCTCATCTTCAGCACTATCACCTGCATTTCCTACGATACTTTTTGCATTGAAATAGACACAGCTCAGGACACTAGACACACCGTGCTCAACCTTTTGATTCCTGACTTTGAGGTTTTACCAATATCTGCCTCCACAACCTCTCCACTCACTGTTCTGCACTCTGGTCCCCAACCTCCACAACTCTATTTTAAACCCCACCATGCAGCATTAACAAACCTTCCCATTAGGATAATAGTCACCCTCTAGTTCAAGTGCAAATGATCACTTCTGGTCCAGGTCTCACCTTCCCTGGAAGAGAGCCCACTGATCCACATACCTATGCCCTCCCTCCTGCACCAACTCCTTAGCCACAATTAAACTGTATAATCTTCCTAGTTCTGACTTCACCAGCACATGGCATGGGTAGCAATCCTGAGATCACAACCCTAGAAGTCCCACATTTTATCTTAGCACCCAACTCCTTGAACTCACTGCACGGAGGCTCAACACTCGTCCTACCCATGACATTGGTGCCTACATGGATCATGACTTCTGGCTGTTCACCATCCCCTTAAAAATGCTGAGGACTCAATCCAAGATATTGTGAATCCTGGCACCCTGGAGGCAACATACCATCTGGGAATCTTGTTCTCACCCACAGAACCTCTTGTCTGTTCCCCTAACTAGCAAATCCCCTATCACCACAAACTGCCTCTTCTCCTCCCCTTTCTTTCTGAGTTAAAGATCCAGACAGAGCCAGAGACCTGACCACTGTGAGTTTCCTCTGTTGGGTCAACCCCACCCCAACAGTATCCAATGTGACATAGGTGTTATTGAGGGGATTGGCCACAGGGGTACGCTGCACTGGTTCCTTAACCCACTTTTTCCCTGCCTGTCACCCAATTTCATAGAAACATAAAAAACCTACAGCACAATACAGGCCCTTCGGCCCACAAAGTTGTGCTGAACATGTCCTTACCTTAGAAATTACCTAGGGTTACCCATAGCCCTCAATTTTTTTTAAGCTCCATGTACCTATCTCTTAAAAGAACCACTTCACACTTATCTGGGTTGAATTCCATCTGCAACTTCTCAGCCCAGTTTTGCATCCTATCAATGTCCTACTGTAACCTCTGACAGTCCTCCACACTATCCACAACACCTCCAATCTTTGTGTCATCAGCACAAAGCTTACTAACCTATCCCTCCACTTCCTCGTCCAGGTCATTTATAAAAGTCACGAAGAGTAAGGGTCCCAGAACAGATCCCCGAGGCACCCCACTGGTGATCGACCTCCATGCAGAATATGACCCGTCTACAACCACTCTTTGCATTCTGTGGGCAAGCCAGTTCTGGGTCCACAAAGCAATGTCCCCTTGGATCCCATGCCTCCTTACTTTCTCAATAAGCCTTGCATGGGGTACCTTATCAAATGCCTTGCTGAAATCCATAAACGCTACATCTACTGCTCTTCCTTCATCAATGTGTTTAGTCACATCCTCAAAAAATTCAATCAGGCTGGAAAGGCACAACCTGCCTTTGACAAAGCCATGCTGACTATTCCTAATCATATTATGCCTCCTCAAATGTTCATAAATCCTGCCTCTCAGGATCTTCTCCATCCACTTACGAACCACTGAAGTAAGACTCACTGGTCTATAATTTCCTTGTCTATCTCTATGCCCTTTATTGAATAAGGGAACAACATCAACAACCCTCCAATCCTCCGGACCTCTCCCATCCTCATTGATGATGCGACGATCATTATCAGAGGCTCAGCAATCTCCTTCCTCGCCTCCCTCAGTAGCCTGGGGTACATTTCGTCCAGTTCCAGTGACTTATCCAACTTGATACTTTCCATAACCTCCAGCACATCCCCTTCCTTAATATCTACATGCTGAAGCTTTTCAGTTAGGCACGTGCATGCATGAAAAACAGAGAGTCATGGAGGGAAGTGTGAGATTGATTGTGAAGTAGAGTTACATAGGTTGGCACATCACAGTGGACCAAATGACCCATACTGTGCAATGTTCTAATGAATACTCCATATTGCACACCATGTATGGGGGAGTACCTTGGCAAATGCGCTAATACAGCAGGCAGTTAGGACTATGATATACTGTCCTTCGTTACAAAGGTGTTGGAGTTGAGAGACAGGGAGACTTGATGTGAGCACACAGGACTTCAGTGTGCATTTCTAATCTTAATATCTATAGGAAGATGGACACCTTGAAGCATGGCAATGTAAATTTCTTGGTTGATTCATGTTCGAGGCCTTTCCCAATGAGTAGTAATTGAGTTGATTTGGTCTAAAACTTAAAAAAAAAAGTCTACAATCATATTCATGTATGCAGGATTCAAACAACGTAGAACAAAGCAGCACAGGAACAGGCCCCTCGATCTGTGATGCTGTGTTGAACCACGTAAACTAGTAATTAATTGCCAAATTCAACTAATCCCTACTGCCTTCACAATATCCATATCCTCCATTCTCTGCGTATTCATCTGCCGCTTTGAGAGCCTCTTAAATGCCTCAACCGTTTGCCTCCACTACTGCTCCAGCAGCACGTTCAAAGCACCCACCAGCCTCAGTGTTAACAAAAATCTTGCCCTGCATATATCTGTTGAACTTACCCCCCTTGCCTTTAATGCCTGCCATTATTAGACAAATCCACTCTGCGACCTCCCATAATCTTCTGAATTTCTATTAGCATCTGCCCTCTAATCTAGGTACCGTCCTGCTAAGCTACTGACGTGAAAGTCTTTACATCTGTCCTATTATGGGTGGTGACCAGAAATGAATACCATACCCCAGATGTGGCCTGACCAGATTTTTATAAAGCTTCAACATAACCTCCTGATCCTGATAACTGACTTCCTCAATAAAGACAAGAATGCAATAATCATTTATAAGCCAATTAACCCAAGCAGACACTTTCAGGGAGCTTTGAATCCCTAGATCCTTCTGTAAGTCAACACTCTTAAGGGTCCTGCCATTAACCGTGCACTATCCTTTTACATTTAATCTCCCAACTGCAACACCTCACACTTGGCTGGATTAAAGTCCGTTTACCTTCTGCACATTTTTTTCAACACATCGACATCCTACTGTATCTTTTGTCAATCTTCCACACTGTCCACAATATCACCAATCTAAGTATCGTCTGTAAACTTACTAAGTTACCCGTCCACATTTACATCCAAGTTGTATGTTACAAACAGCAGAAGCCCCAGTAGACACACCTGCAGAACGGCACTAATCACAGACTTCCAGCTAGAACACTAGCGTTTTTCTTCTTTGGCGAGACCATTCCAAATCCAGATGGCCAAGTCACTGTGGATCCCATGCTTCTTAATCTTTTGGGTGAACCTCCCATGAGCTACCTTTTTAAATGCTGCACTAAAGTGTGGGACAGTGGTAGGAGAATCCAAAACTAGATTTGATGAGCATACATGAGAGAATAATTTGCAAAGAAGCAAGTGGCATAATAGGATTGCTCTGAGAGCCAGCATTGGACTAAATGGTGACATCCTACACAACAATAAATGAAATGAGTGTAGCAAGTTTATCAGGCAGAGCATTTGGAAACTATTCCCTACTTACAGTAGCAACGCCACACATGAACTGAGAAATCTAGTTGAGGATCCTAAGGAGCGCCAGTATTGTCTGCTTGGAAAATTTAAATTCTTAGCAAGAAATTAAGGAGAAAGTAATAGGAATAAGATGCTAAATGTTGTAAAGTTGATTTTATTGGCCCTATGAAGATGTGCTTCATAGATTTAATTGCAGTTCAGGCAATTTTCAAAATAAGAAAGCGTGTTCTGTTTAGGCAGGAAGAAATGACTATACTCATTGTCTATGAATGATCAGTCGATGTTGACAGAAGGGCAATGACCACTTTGGGTAACTGTTCCACACAATAGTTCATGGTTACTTCTCCAATGATATACTATCTGTAGCAGAAGAGGCTTCCATGGGCTTCTGTATATAAAGTCTCGGAGTCCCTTATATGCTGTTTCTTTCTATCACATCTGCAAACAAGTGTCCATCAAACTACGGCAGAGCACCAAATGGTCATTATTTGTACTGAATGCAATTTATCTTCAGGTAATAATGGAGACACTGTCACAGAGGCTTACCACAATGACTACAGTTCCTTTACAGGTAAGTTCTCATCTCAAAGGCATCCCTAATTAGTGGACAAAATTAAACCTGATAATTACAGAAAACTGGAGAAAATATTGTTGACACTGTTAATTGCTGCATTTGAGGCAAAGATTTGACAGTATAAACATCCATAATTGATGCATTTATATAAAATTGGCTGAAAAATAATTTATGCAACATTATATTGCCATTTGAATAAGTAACAAGACAGAATTACAAATGTAGAAAAATGAGCTATTAGTTATAAAGGGCGAATGGATTCCTGGGTCTTTGGAAATACTGCACAACTGTCTACTTTTCAACATGTGGATGTTCTGGTGAACTACTTATCTGTCTGGACACGCCCCTCTGCTGACTGCTCCTGTGGCTCCTCCCACAGACCCCTGTATAAAGGCGATTGGAGGCACTGCTCCCCGCCCCCCCAGTCTCCAGGATGTTGTGTGGTGGTCTCTTGCAGCTAATAAAAGCCTATCGTTCGCCTCCCGTCTCCGAGAGTTATTGATGGTGCTTCAGATGTAAGCAGCAGTCTCTGGTCTTGGTCACACATTAATATTCAATAAGTGCTACAATGATTTAAAAAAAAATCCTGTGTAATTTTATATCCAGTGAATTAAGTAAATCAAATAATGTGATTTCTTTTAAAGGTTAAGTTTTGAATATCTTGGTTAAGTACTTGAAGCCAAGTGAGAGATTATTAGGACCTACACAGCTTTTAAATGTTACATTTATTGTTGGTCATAACATGCAAATGGTTTAATACTGAATACTAATTTCTGAGACATAAATTTGTAATAAAATTTAAATAACCGGAAATGCCTTAAGGTATCCCTTTTCATGCCAGTGGCTATGTTAACAATAGGCTTGGGCTACAATGTATGGCGATCTATCCCACTTGTGTAAAACGGGCAAAGGATGAAGAGATCAATACTCCCCAACGCCATTCGGCTTTACAATTCAACCGCCAGGAGTAAGATATGTTAAAGTGCCGGGGTTAGGACTCAATGTATTTAAGTAAACTACTTAAGAACTTTTTAAAAGCTATTATTAATGCTTTTTGAGAGGGTGATTTTAGATGCATATCATATTTTGACTGAGTTAAGTATTGTATGTAATTAGTTTTGCTACAATAAGTGTATGGGACATTGGAAAAAATGTTGAATTTCCCCATGGGGATGAATAAAGTATCTATCTATCTATCTAAGCAGCAAAATCTTCTTCCTGGGAGAATGTCCTCCTGTACAAGCAAGAATGGCAATGCTTACAGAGTTATCCAACAATTGGAATGCTTTCCAAACTTTGTAGTGTAACTAGTCTCCATAATCCCACTTCTGCTTCAAAACTTGAATACAAAGTGTGTGTGTGTGTATATACATTTTACGTTCTATGCAAAGAAGATTGAATAAAAAAATTATAATGCTTGACTCAACCAAGGATGCCACAGCTTGTATTCTCAGTATTATTTATTGTATTTGTTGTTTGTCTACATTTGCACAATGGTTGGTTGTCAGTCTTTGTATGCAGTTTTTCACTGTATTTCTTTGTTTTACTGCGACTATCTGCAAGGAAAATAAACCTCAGGGTAGTATTTGGTGACATACACATACTTCATGCTTAATACTGTTCCACAAAGTTGACAAATTCCTATCTGAAATTTGAGTACTTGTTTTAGTTGGACATTGACAATAGCTTTAGCTTAGCTTTCTAAAATAAGAGATGTGCAGAGTTAATAAATGAGTTCTCCAGAGATGAGGAGGAATTTCTTTAGCCAGAAGGTGGTGAATCTGTGGAATTCATTGCCACAGATGGCTGTGTAGTCCAAGTCATTGGGTATGTTTAAGGCAGAGGTTGATAGGTTCTTGGTTAGTCAGGGTGACAAAGATGATGGGGAGAAGGCAGAATAGGGTTGAGAGGGTTAGCAAATCACCATGATGGTATGGCAGAACAGACTCGATGGGCCAAATGGCCTAGTTCTGCTCCTATGTTTTATGGTCTAATGCACCTTTGGAAAATAAAATAAAATTAATTTTGCCTCAGAATTATGGCTTATAATCCAGAAGTAATCTCAAAGAGGGTACTTGTGTCATGAGAGGTGAGTTGGATTTGACCGGCTGAGGAGGAATTGCCATATTTAAGACTCATTTATATTATCAGCACAATTCTGGGACAGTTATCAAAAAGCTAGGCTTCAATACAGCTTATCTTGAAAGCTTTTGCTGCTGAATCCACTTTACACATCAGTATTTTGTGCTCCACTTGAGCCTTTCCTTCAGAACTTTTCCCATCTAAATCTATTAGCAGAATCCTCTTTGCTCAATTAATTTTGTCCAACCATCCATTCTCTTCCCTTTAACCACCCACTCCTGGTCTCCACATTCTACATTCCTGTTGCTCTTTGGGTATGGAACGTTCTTCTGAATTCTCTTCTGGAATTTTTGTGACGCATTTTTATTGGCAATCTCTAGTTACGCTCTTCCCCCCAAAAATGAAAGCATTTGCTGCCTTCTCCATCAAAATCTTGCATACTTTTAAAGACCCCTTTTGAGTCTCTCCTCATTCTTTTCTCAATTGGTGAATAGGTACTCCAAGATCCCCATGTTCTTTTACTTCATCCAAACTTTGCATTAATATCAGGTGTTGCAGAAGATTGTCCCCTAGTGGTTTGTTATCACATTAGAAAGTTCAAAGGTGAGGTGCACCACTGTCAGCTTTTCATAGTCACTGAGACCCCTTTCTCTACTCCAGCACCTGAAGCAATGCAGGATCTTCCCTCAAGTTAGGAGTCAGCTTACAATTTACACTGATAATACATTGATCATTAGCACGTGTTTTATTGATTTTCCATGATCCACTATGATTTGCTGACAATGAGCATGAATATCACACTGCCAATGGCATTGGAAGGAAGTACCCAGAATAAGTCAAAGAAGACACAATGCAATTATAGAGCTTTACAATTTTTAATATAGATGTATAAATGGCCTGAGAAAAGTGATAACTGCAATTTCAATGTGACTACTGGTCCACGCCAACTGGGGTTTAAAAGACTGTACAAAAAATCCATGGTATTGTCTATGCTTCAGCTATCATTTTTATCATTAGCTGCTTTTGTGACTAATTCCGGCTAAAGAACAAAAAATAAGATGTAAATTTCAACGTAAAACACACTGATAAAGATATTCGTAGTGACCCAGATTTATGATAGAAAGATAAAAGAAAATGTTCTTTCTCTAACACTATTTGCTTTCTAAGTACAGGAGACCAGCACTGGTTATTCAATTATTCAATAAGAACACTATTATTTCAAATGAACTGACAAACTTTGTAAACTGAATATTCCTTTTAGTCAAAAAAAAACAGCAAATGGAAATGATAGAAAAGGGTCATGTGCACAGCTGGATTCATGACTGCAAGAAATCTGTCACTTCACATTGGATATAACGATGAGATTAAAAAAACTCATTAATACAAAATAGGTTTGGAGAGCTAATTAGAAGAATTTCACATCAAGTGCAACATATTAGGCATGAAGGTGGCTGCAGGAATCAGCAAAAGAATTCAGCTCATCGATAGTGAATCTGCAAGCTTTGGAAACCAGTTGAATTTTATCTTCCCGTTTTAATTAAAATCTCCCATAATAGCAATCAGACATGCAATAAGTCACACCATACCTGAAAAGAGGTTTATTGAACATGGATGTAAAATCATCTCTGCAGCCATTAGTCTTGAAAATGGACAAACTTTCCATGGAATTTAAAGTAAAAGTTCAAGCCTCATCAATGTTTATTACATCTTGTGCTTTTTATATCAATATTCAGTAATCACATTAATGCTCCAATGAAATTTTTTTTATAACTCTAGTCCAAATTTTTGCATATAATTCTTTTTGTCAATACTCGGGATTTCAGAGAGTACAATTATGCAATTTTAGACTAAAAAGTATTTCTTGAATTAATTTAAAAGATCAAATAATTTAAACAAAAAGATCACGGAAATTTAAAACTAGCAGGATGAGGAATGGTGGAGAACAGTTTGAGACCACTTGGCTAACGTCTGATGTGTTTTCCTGTGACTCCAGTGTAATCTTGTCCTTTTTGAGCTCCAAAAGGCAACACAATGCTTTCCATGCCCACTAACGTAATAAAATAAGATTTAACAATCGGCACAGATTTGGATAATGGGGTGTAGCCTTCTTGTAGTCTTCAGTCAAGACTTGAGTCCCAAAGAAAAGTTGGTGCTTGCAAACCTAAAAAATTGCAGGGTTATTCAGCAGTGATTTTGTTGCTACAGTGCTCTTCACTGCTTGCCTATTGTTTTTCAATCTGAATGGAAATTACGGTAAATAAGTACAATCTGTCATCTGTTTGAATCCTCTGGGCTATGCACACCTTTAGAGATCTTTGCTCTGGTCATTGTGTTTGCACTCAATATCTGTACAAAGTGATGCTCCCAATATCAGCCAAAGTGGTGGAATTATTTGTTTTTCCACAGAATCACATGCTCACAGGCTGCGACCACCTTGATGGCTTTAATGAATGCCTTGCTGAACGACGTTGATTGTAACTCGAGTCTCTGCTTGGAGGAACCATACAGTGGCTGCTTGCTTTGCCTGTTAATTGTAGGAATCGGCTGCAACATATATACAAAAGGTTTTACACACACTCCAAAGTTAGCAGTGCAAAGTATTTTCTATTTAAATGATTCAGGCAATTTTTATATATTTTTTTCAAATTGAAGGCACTTGGTTTTATGGCATGTTATGAACAGAAGGTGGTTTGGTTTCTTCACTTCAGACAGATGACCAGTTGTATTCTTATGGCCACAAGCAAAATCCTATTTAGCCCATGTACTGTTTGTGCCCAGTTCACATACAATGGGCAGAAATGCATGCAGAGAGACCAAACATGTAATAAAGCACAGCAAATTTGACAGTGGAGGGACAGGAAAGAAATTAAACACTTGCTATGGACAATCGTGAAATCATGTATTCACAGCAGAAAGAGCAGCTGAGGACGAAACCCCACAGTTTTCTAATGCTTTGCTGAAAATTTCTCATGGGGAGTAATTGTCAGCACTTCATTTACCCTGTTTCCAGTAGGACTTTTTTTCTCTGTCGGTCATCCTTTTTGCCTCTTGTTGACAAGCATCTCCATTCAGCTGTAATAAAGCAGCTAAATATTTGTGCTTTGACAAATTTTCTAAGCTCACTCAGAACCAATCAAGATGCAGTTGTATTTTGAAATCCGTCCAAAGCAACAACAACAATAACAAAATCTCCTTCTGGGGTTGACTACTTTTCATAGGAATATTTTGTATGTTTTTTTTCCCAAATCTGGCATCCTTCTCACTCCCATGATGCTTTTTTAATCACCAATTGTACTGTCAGAATCTGCAGTCAGCTGATGAATCTTTGGTAATTATTTTTGAAGGTCCATGTATAAAGACTCATTCTTTGTGCAATGCCTGATGAATCTTTTCACAGCCTCTGCCAGAATAAGGTCACCTTCGATGGCTTAACATGGCGATGAGAAGAGTGACTGAAAACAGCCATATATGTATTAATACAGAGACTGCACCACCAGTTTTCAAATCTAGATTAAGAAAGAAATCTAAATTAGTAAATTTCTTAAAATCAAGACCATTTCAAGTCTACATTATTTTAAATAATCATTGTTTCTATTAAATAATGAATAGTAGCTATCTATCCTACAATTTCTCATTTTGACTAGTTATATATCAGAATTCAATAAATGAATTCCACCAACATATGCTTTTCACATAAAGGAGAGAATAGAATACTTGATTAAATATTCAAACCATACAGTGCTGGAAATACAGACTTCGGGATTCAGAAGAAAAAATTATCTTAATGGAGTGCAGAGTGGACTTTTGTGGCTGGCTAATTTACCTAACTTTTACACAGTTCTTTCAATTTTGCTTCCATCCAGGTATCATTTAGGACTGTTGTTTTAAAAGCACACCTGATGAAATGGGATAATTTAGAATTGCTGATAATAATATTAGTTGGTTCTACCCAGTGGTCTCTAAGAACATCTTTGTTCTTGAATTGTTGAACACTGATAACATACAACTTCTTGTAGAAAGATTGAAAATCAAAATAAGCGTACTTGCATTTATACAGAACCTTCAATGGCTTTATTGCTTCCTAAAGTGCCATGCAGACAATAATTTCCCTTTGAAATGTAGTCACAGTTGCTCTTTATGAAACACTGCTGCCAGTTTACTTACATTACCCCCTGGACACAATGCTGAAGTAACTTACTGTATGATATGCAGAATTTTGTTTAAATCACTAATTTATAGTGATTTAATTTATAGGTTAATTTATAGGTTAATCCAGGTGCCAGAGTTCCCTTCCTTGGAAAGGATCAGTCCACAATATGGTGATGGAATTATCATTAACGAAATAAGAAGGTACTGGAAGAGAACTTGCTAGAAGTGAACCACAAGTAAGGGACTTGATTGTATAAAATGCAAGGTTAATACTTTCTGATTGATAGTGCTAGAGTGGGGACCCAATCTTTTATATAGCATGGACCAATACCATTAGGCAAGGAGTCTGTGGACCACAGGACTCTGAAGAACTATCTCTGACTATCATCTTTTTTAACTACATCTTCTTTACTTAGTAAACCTGTTATGCTTGTAACCAATATACGTGGATCCATTGTGGTTTGTTGCAGACATGAACAGGTCTTCCAACTTGGGTTAAATAAAATCTTGAAAAGAAAACAGATTATATGCCCCTTTCTCATTACTATCATCAAGGAGGTGGTCTAGGAGCCTGAAGACACACATTCACCTATTCAGGAACAGCTTCTTCCCCTGCGCCATCAGATTTCTGAAAGGACAATAAACACTAACTTCTCTATTTTTTTCTCTTTTGCTCTCTTCTGTACTAATTTAATTCAAATATTGAATATATATTTCTTTTTGCAATTTGTAGTTTTTATTTATTATGTATTGCAATGTACTGCTGCTGCTAAACAACAAATTTCATGACATGCTCTATGCCAGTGATATTAAACCTGATATCGATTCTGATAGCTGAACAAAATATCCTATTTGTGCATTGTGTACTTTATACAGTTCTCTTACACAAATGTGTATAATAGAAACAGTGGCATCAATATGAGCCTGGTATGAACTTTATAGAATTCCAAGCAGTAACTTAGGGTTAGGTGCAAAATACTGCCACATTGTGCAATCAAATGTATGACTTCTATGTCAATTATTGAAAAGCAAATACAATGAGCTTTCATCAGATTACAGTTTGTCTGTCAATTCATGGCAGAATGGTTGATATGCACTGAAACAGCAACACCACTTTGGACATCAGAATGACAAGAATCACACATTTTACGTACTTACAAGGCACAAGGTACTGATACATAAGAAAGAAAGAGGCATAGGTATAAGAGACCTTCACAGCCTCTAAATGACTCAAACTAATTTGTTCAACAACTTTTACTTTTCATTAAAGTCCTTACCTGGTCCAGCTAATATGTAACTAAAGGAGACCTCGATGTCATTGATCCTGAATGGAGGAAGTAGGTAGGAGTGAAATGATTGCCAGTGTTGTCCATAGCCCATTAATGAATGAATAAATTAGTGTAGTAGAAATGCTAGAAATTAGGGCACCTTGGCAGTGTAGCTACAGCTTGGGGCATCGGAGTTCAGAGTTCAATTCTGACATCCTCCGTAAAGAGTTTGTACATCCTCTCCGTGAATGCTTTCTTCTCTCAGTCTAAAGACATACTGGTTAGTTGGTTAATTGGTCATTATAATTGTCCTGTAATTAGGCTAATGTTAAATAGGTGCATTGCTGGGCAGCACAGCTCATTAAGCCAAAAGGGCTTGTTCTACGCTGTAACTCTAAATCAAAATCAAACCAAAAAATCATAATGGTTTCTCGAATGGAACGTAATTGGAAGAAGACAAAGGATCAGCTCCTGACCTGGAATACTTTGATGCAGGCAACAGCCATCTAACATTACTCCTGAATTTTATTTTCATTTACTTCAAAGGAAACAAAAATCAGGACATTTATCAAACAGCCTTATTCCCCCGTTTGAAGTTGTACTTTAATGAGTGTGTGGTGTGGAGAGGGCAGAGAATAAACAACCAAAGCCCTAGAAAATCTACTGTACAGCTTGGGTTCCCTGTAACAAGTATTACATTAACTGAATAAGACTTCTAAAAATTAGAAAACTAAAAATAAGGAGATCATGTATCAAAATGCCTGAATCACAACAATATTATTTCAGCTATAAATACTATTTGCTAATTCAATGAGTTAGCCATGTTTTAAAACTATAGAAGTGCTGATTTTTGTTTCCAAGAAATTGTACTTACTGTTGTGAGGCTGATCCATTTTCCGACACTCCCCTTCTGTTACAGTTATGTCATCGATTGCAATATCTCCCTCTATACCAGGCCCCCGAATGCCTTCGAAAATCAGCTGTATAAGCAAACAATAAGTATCAGTCCTGCAAGTTAAAACCACCTTGTGTCACCATGCTAGTGACGGTAGGGTAGGAGCATGGGACAAAGGGGATACATGGCTGAAGAGATGCTGCGGGTAGGGGATGGTGCGTCAGCCACTTGAACCACCGGGCTTCTTTGGGGCTGAGGTGACCACCTGAATCAAGATGGCACTGCTGGTATAAGGCAACATTTTGCGGGAAGCTCACAAAACTATGAAATATTCTACTAGATATACTTCTGAACTATGATCATCACAATCTGCAGCCTGTAATATCCCTTCAAGGAATGCACTTTTGAACTGTTTAAATGAACTACCAATTTTGGGTAAAGGATTCGGTGAATTTGACTCAGGAAGGCAGGTATGACACCTTGAAGGCTGGCCATTGCTGGAAAAGAGGGGTGGACTTCACACCCGACTAAATCATTGGGGTATGAGACTACATTCCCCTACCATTTTGTTAGCTAATGTAGTCACCGGAGAACAAGATAGAGGAACTAAGGTCAAGATTGCTGTATTGAAAGTGATGCACTGGCAGAAAATTTTTGGATCCTCACTACCTACTGGTGAGTTATGGGAGGATAGATTATATTGTGCTTTTATTCATGAGGGACATCAGAGATAACCCTGAAAATTACAGGCCAGTGAGCCTTTCAGCAATGGTGGAAAAATCACTGTGTTGGGGATAGTCAACATACGAGGAAATCATGTTCCACAAATTTGATAGAGTGGTTTGAAAATATGACCGAGGGGATTGACAAGGACAGGAAATGTTTACATTGAGTTTAGCAGGGCTTTTAACAAAGGTCTCAAACAATATGTTAGTCCAGAGGCTACAACACATGAGATCCAGTCTGAGTTAACCAACTGGATACAAAATTGTCTTTCTGGTAGGACGTGGAGGGTGGTAGTGGAGAGCTGTTTCTCAGCCTGTGATCAGTAATTTCTGTTGTTTGTCATATGAATGAATGATTTGGATGAGAATTGAGGTCGCATGGCAAGTAAGTTTGCAGGTAACAACAAAATTATTGGCATATTGCACTCAAAAGGTTGTGTAAGTTACAATGGGATATGGATCAACTGGAAGATAGTCAAAATAATGGCAGATACAATTTAACTCGATAAGTGTGAAACGTTGCATTTTGAGAAGTTAAAACAGGGCAGGACACACATAGTAGAACAGAGAGTACTTAATCCCTAAAATTGGTAACATAGGTAGCGAGGGTAAGAGTGAAGGCATACTGTGTTCTGCTTGTTTCATTCACTGAGGCATTGAATACAAGAATTAGGATGTCATGTTGCAATTGTACCTAACACTTGTTAGGTTGTACTTACAATATTGTGTGCAGTTTTGGTTGCCATATTATAGGAAAGATGCGATTAAGCTTGAGCGGTTACATAAATATTCACAAGCATGTTGCCTGGATTGGAAAGATGAAGTCATAAAGAGAGATTGGATAGGCCGGGCCTGCTTTCCCTGGAATGAATGAGACTGAGAGGTGACATGATGGAAGTGTTGTGAGATGGGGTCAATGGCTAGTGTCTCTTTCTTATACCACGGGTGTTTATAAACTAGAAGGCATTGGTGAGAGAAAGATGGTTTAAAGGGCATTTGAGGGGTAAAATTTCATACAAAGAATAACTGGCATCTGCAATGAGCAGCCAAAAAAGGTGGTGGAGACAGAAACAGTAACAACACTTAAGAGAAATTGGGACTGGTACTTAAATGTGCATAGAGTGATAATCCAAGCAACTGTAGACAGGCCTGATTCTCGGTATGAATATGATGGGCTAAGGTCCCTGTTTCTGTGCTGTACAACTCTAACATAATTTTCTAAGAGGAGGTTAAAGGAAACATCATAAAACAAGCATTCAAAATAGAATTTAATAAATTCACATTCAATGGGTGATCTACAAATCACCTGCATGAAAAGGCTGTACTTTCAAACTTCAAGCTCTATAAAACTTGCTTGTGCGGCAAATCTGTGCTCCCAGTGAGAAGTTAACCTTGCAAGGTACATGCTTCTAAAATAGCCTGGGAAGTGCATTTTATGCTTGCAATGGCAGTAATGAAGAAAGGCACATTTTCCTTACTAGTAACACCCCACCTTCCCAAACTTTTTACGTCTGATATATGGTTAATTTTATCCTGCTTAAGGTGCCAAAGATTCCATTTTTGTGGGACACCTAATACCAAAACACATTGATTCTTCCATTTGAAGTAATGCTAACCTTATTAGTCTCAAATATCAGAATGTATTGAAGTGGACTCACAGCCACTGTTGTGCAGTGTTAAATTGCCCAAAGCAATTTAGAATCCTGAAGACCTCTCATCGACCAGGAGCGAATTTGAACACTGTTCCAGAAATCATTTCCCAAGAAGCAATGTGCTACATCGGAGCATTTCTTTTAATAAACCCAGCCTGTTATGCCACTCCATTTCAATTTGAACCTGTCTAGTTCACTCATTCCTCTTCAGTCTGCAATGACCAATACATTTATATTTGAATTCAGAGCTGAAACTGCCTTGGAAAGAACAGATTACATTCTCATGCAGCCCTTCACTTCCTCAAAATGTTTCACAACCAATGAATTATGAATTCTGCTTATGGTTTTGTAGCCAAATTTTTGGAATGTTAAATTGCCCACAGGTACATCCTACAAAAATAATCAGAAATCCTGTATGTCGGTGATACTTAATGACCAGGTGCCCTTAAGGAAAATTTTCTGATTATCTCTACCTCCTTGCACAGGCAGACAATGGTTTGATTTAACTTCTCATCCTGAAGGCAGCAGCACCCAGACCCACAGCATTCCTCTAGCACCCCACCGAAATATCAGCATTGATAACATGCTCTGAACCTCCAGGCAGGCTGAAATTCCATTCCTGCGTCCTTTGCTACAAATAAAATGCCTGTTTGATCTCATGATAATTACAATAGTCTCTCTAGCACGCCTACGACTTGTGAGTTCATGAGATTCCGAGGGT